>NC_058038.1:2406155-2723655 GCF_019176455.1 Solea senegalensis | reverse complement strand
GTTTATCTTGCAACCGGAAGACGGTTTATGCATAATAATTAATATTACCCTGTATTATTTAAATGGACAGTATTTGTAAATGTAATTT
Source organism: Solea senegalensis (assembly GCF_019176455.1). Lineage (NCBI taxonomy): Eukaryota > Metazoa > Chordata > Actinopteri > Pleuronectiformes > Soleidae > Solea > Solea senegalensis. The sequence continues at coordinate 2,723,567 of NC_058038.1, read as the reverse complement.
ATATCTCAGCAACCCAAAGCAGGCAGGCAATTATCTGTGATGCTCTCTGCTACAAAAGTTAATTGTTTTTTCCTGTCAACGACACCGGCTTCAGAGGTGTGAGTAAGAGTGTCTTTGGCTCATGATGCGTTTTTTAATTTTACACATTCTGCTGACATAAATGTTTAGCAAAAGAGATCTGGGAAGAGCCACGATCAATAGCTGGTGATTTGCATGAAGATGGAAAAGGTTACAAAGTAATCTGTTGGACTTTCCATATCGATCAGAGTCAGACAGCGTGAGTGTGGCTTCTCTCAGCTCCGATGACGGCAAAGTCAGAAGTCAAGATGATCAATCAGGGGGGAGAAGAGTGCGGTAAAGAGCTATAGGCTTAAATTGAATCACTGGAGCTGTTAACATCATGTTCTCCAGTCGATCATATGCACATCGTCGTGCATGATTGCACGGAGCACAGCGTTCATGGCAGGACGGCTGAAGTTTATTAAAGGAGCTTCATGATTTAAGGCTTTTCTGCCTCTGGACCTGAACAGCTCCACAATGACCTCCTACATATTACAAGGTATCGTACATGAAAATGCCATTGTAAATCGAGTAAATCCACTACAGGACGACTTCAAACTAAGGAAAATCCCTCTAACCCATTAGTGATGCTGTGGAATTAGCTCCACAGAGTTGCCCACTGCAGACACATGAGGAATAAGTCTGAGCTAAAGTCGCTGTGAACGAAGAAAGGTCCAAAAATCACTCATGAATATTGTTCCAGTGTGATCTGTAGCTGCGAGAGGAGCTTGTTTGAAAGGAGGTTCAAATGGGTTCACACTCTGAATGTTTAATGAGTTGAGTTTGTAGCGAGAGCGTTCAGTAATGATGTAAGGATCAAGATAATCAAAGATGCCTCTGGTTGATTTTAGGAATAGATTTCATCGTTTGTCTGTTAAGGCCTGTTGTGGTACATCTTCTCACAGTGTGTGTGTGTGTGTGTGTGTGTGTGTCCATTCATAACAGGAGGCTGGCTGGCGTCCAAGGCTGACCGGGCCTTTTTTCATTAGGGTGCTCACTCTCTGGACCAACCTCCCCGAGGAAATCTGTTTTGGCGAGATTCTTTGAAAAACACATTTTTATAAATGTTGCTTTTTTCAGGACTCAAAGGCTTTTATCTTTATTTGATTTGTATTAATGACTTCATTTATGTCTTGTAAAGCACTTGGCTTTACTCGAGCTTCTCATTTTACGTGTTGCTGTTGGTGTTGCTCGCCGCCCTCCTCTGCTGTTTATCCACCACCACGACGTCCAGTGGATTAGCCGCCGCCGTCCTCATGAGTTAGTTGTAGGCAACTGTACTTGCTTGAGTTTGCAGATGTGATGTTTTCGGCTGTAATGATGTTGATACTGACTTTTTTTAAAAGAAGGTGAATTTTCAACATTAATCTGCTGTCAAAATGTGGATCTTTTGACATGATGGGAAAATACACTTTTTTTTTCTTGCGTTCCCATTTTTTGTTAAATATCCAGAACTTTTACCTTCTTGGGCCTGATCATCTCCACTCTCCACTAAGATGAAACCGGAGTGGACACATTGCTGCTCATCACCCTTGACCACACAGGTCACAGCCTGCGATGAGGCTCACAGCGCTGAATTACAGAGATCACATGATCACTGGGAAACTCTGCTCTTTGTTCTCAGTGGGAGACGTTTTTTACGGACTTTAATAAAGACATTTTCTCTCCTTTATACTTGCAGATAATAACCTGGAGACTTTAATCAAAACTTTGTTTTTAATGAAGCCATATGTAAATTTAAACATCCATTAACAACCTATTACTTCTGTTCCATCATAATAAAGCGCATCTGTTTGCTTTCTATTGTTTGATATTGTACAGCACACACACACACGTGCGTGTATATTACTGACACTCCTTCTCTTGTTTTACCATCAGTTCCATCCTTCTGGGGTTTGGTGAACTCGGCATGGAACCTGTGCACCATCGGGAAGCGTCAGTCTCCCATCAACATCGAAACGAGCCACATGATCTTTGACCCCTACTTGACCCCTCTGAGGCTCAACACAGCGGGACGCAAGGTGAGTAACTTGTCTTGTCTTAGGTTTAAAGCTCCTCTGCGAGGTCTTTGAGAAGGTCGGCGTTTCCCCCAAAGAGAAAATGACCAATGAATTTCAGCATGAGTGTCATTCGCCGACAGTACTGCGCTTTAATTCATCACAGCAGCAGACAGTAGGATGTGACACACTGTCCAAATCAAGAGGCAGAGAAGATTCTCTCCGACAGACTATGAGCTTTTCATCCACATCCGCGGGCTTAAATATTCCCAACTGCATTTGACTACACTGGGCTCAGGAGGTATTACAATCACAGCCCTCGACACAGCAATCACAGTTAATCTTTACGGGAAGAAATCCTCTCTAAAGCTCCCGGAATCACTGTTAAAACACATCCTGGATTAATTTTTCTGTTTAATAGTGTCCTCTCGTTTTTGACTATGGTCAGATGAAATGAAATCTCACTCATCGACCCGACGGCAGCCAAAGGAAAAACTAGAACCACAACCAGAATCATCGACATCATCACAAATGACTTGCTGTAGCTCTTGGATTATAAGGTTCTGTTGCTGTCTTAATGGTTTCAAGATTAAAGGCTTTTAGGTAAAGTCATCCTCGATAGCAAAGCTGATGTACAGTAACATTAAATAATAAGTACCATTAATATTAATACACTCTGAATATATAATAACGAACCCTAAAATCAGCATTTCTACTGTGAGAAATACATTTCCACTGATTAAGTGCCTTCTCGGGATAAAAAAAACTAAAAATGACACGTTTTTAAATACTGGAGGCAGTTATGATATAAGATAGTTTAAAATATATTAGGTGTTCTCTAAAATGAGAAAGTTGAGCTCGGAATAATCACTCTTATTAGCTTTAAAAAATGCATTTCTAAGCTGTTGAACGCAGTTTAAATAAAAATGTGTAACAGTATAATTCATAATATATTGGATGCAGCAATTTTCAGGCTTCAGAGCAGACTGATCTTCATCGTCACGTTATTCAGTTGTTGTAATGTCAGACACAGATCAGTGAGTGGCACAAAGACACAAAAACAACATATTTTTCTTCATGTACTGGAAAAAAAACACAACTTTTTTACTGAAAAATGTTGAGTTGTAATTCCGAAGTGTGTTAAATATGACATGTTAATCCCATATTTAGGTGAGATCTTCTTCTTTTTGCAACGATTTTCTGTGTAAACGTGTAAGAAGCTTTCAGTGTTGAGCGAGTCATGGTGTAGTCTGGTCACTGCGACATGAAATTATTATCGTTGCCAACAAAAGCGTCGAGTCCACTGTATTTTATCGTACTCATCCAAAAAAAAAGAAAGAGGAAAAAAGAATCATACATCATTATTTCACACCATGTCTTTATCAAAGTTTGATCATGTTGGAGGCTTTGATCTGTGTAAAGAGTGACTTACATTTTAATATTCTCCTAAGAGATATCCAAAGTCCGGGAGCACTGTTCTCTCAAAGTAGGTTAAAGTTTGGCTTAATTATGTTGTAATAATGATGGTAAATCTTTCTTACGGCGCTAAAGAATCTATTCAACACCTGCTGTGTTTACATGGACACAAATAATGGGAATAAAAGGGTTTTTATATTAGCACGGCTGTCTGAATACTCTGGTCCAATACTGTCTATTTGGAAGGGAATTGGTGTGAGCTAACATGTGACGTCTTTCCTGTTTCATATTGCTAAAAACATGATGAGAGCAGGAGAAAGAAGCTGATGTGGAGCTGACCTGGTTTTCTTATTAGAGACTTTAAAACAACTTTAGATTGTTGGGCCGTAAATTAAATGTGCTAAACTAATAAACAGAAATGAAAGGCTCAGATGAGAGAGGAGGGAAATGAAATCGCTGGTGCACAGCGAGGAGAGACGGGCAGAGGACAAATATCTGAGGACAAGTGAGCCACTTCCAATACAACCACAAGTGAACTTTCTTTTACTAGCAGACAGTGGGACAACTCTAGTTGTTCTGATTAAAAGACTGACGTCATAATCTGTTTACTTATTCCTGCGTGCATGTAAGTAAGGGAGGTGTCATTTTTAATCAGATTGAAGAAAATCTGCTTGTGTTTAAGGGTCCTTATTGCATTTATTAAGCACCTATGTCACAATGACATAGGTGAACATCATGTATGTTTTTAGAGACATGTGATATGTAGGAGCGATATGGGATATGATTGTTTTAACCAGTGTCTGAATACTGATACTGGATATTGTATTGGCTCATCCTTGTTTATATTATCTTTTAGGAATTATCCACTGTATGATTTTGTTTTTATTAAGCTAAAATATGAATATTTGGTTTTAACATGCAGCAGGGATTAAGTGACACAGTGAAAACTACTCATCTGCTTGTGTTTAAGGGTCCTTATTGCATTTATTAAGCATCCCACAATTTGGTATTGAGTATTTGGCACACTGAGGCCTGTGTGAATCACTGATGGAAACACAAAGTAACCATACCGTACCATACAAGAACTAGATTAGAAAGAAAAGCGTTAACTCGAGATGAGGCTCAGTTGTCCTTGAATTTAAAGAGATTCCTGGTTCAGCTTCAAGTACAATTGCAGAGTTTCTACCAAGGGGGAAGAAAAGAGACATCCACATACTGTAAGCCATTTCAGGATGATTGATGTTCTCTCAAGGTCCAGCTCAACCTAAAAGCTGGGACAGGATGACACAACACCCTGAATCTAGAGCATTCCAAACCTTGGTCCATATGCAATATTAGAGAGATTAAATGATGCATTAAGTCTGAAATGTCCCTGACAGCCATTTAACAATGAAGAGAATCACCCAGTTCCACCGGCAGCCTTCAGTGTAGCCTCTCTTCTGCATATGTCCACAGCTTCATCACGCTGTTAAACTCCCTTGCACCAAATACAACGATTGCACAGCTCAGACAGAGGAGTCCACTGGTCCACTGCTGCCTCGATCGGTAACGTTGTCTCAATGAATGACTTCAAGCACCAGCGTAGCAAAATAACACAATTGAGGTTACTGAGCCATTTGTTAAGTTGCCAAAAAAATCAGTTTTTCTGTCATTCCCAAGCTGCTTCACAGCACAGGGAGTGCAGACAATATAATGAATTGTATATCGTATGCTGACTTTGTATATACCACATACAACCCCTCTTGAAAAAAACTCCACTGAAGAACTGACAGAACAGCAACAGCATCAGGGAAGTCGGACACACTGCAGCAAGACATGCATTAATGAATAATATTGTTAGTGCGCGTCAGAGGCTGTAAAACACCACGGTGTCTTCTGACATCGCTCTAAGTATATTCACAGGATAATGGCCTGTCTCGCTGTGAACCTCGGCTAGTTAATTAAAAACTCAAATGTGAGGCTGCGCAGTGCTTTACACTCTAAACATCTTCATCATCGTCTCCTGCAGACGTCTGTCATGCCTGAGGTGTTTGCTGCCCTTTATTAAAAAGGAGGAGGCAACAATACTGTGCTATGAAATGGCACAAATGACTGTGATACTAAACACTTGTTTACAGTGTAGAACAGGAGAAAGATGGCGTGCAGCGCTACACTGATTATGGAAGGCATGATATTATATGATATAATATGTATCATATAACCATTTCAAGAAACTTAAAATATACATAGGTGAACATCATGTATGTTTTTAGAGACATGTGATATGTAGGAGCGATATGGGATATGATTGTTTTAACCAGTGTCAGAATACTGATGGTGGATATTGTATTGGCTCATCCTTGTTTATATTATCTTTTAGGAATTATCCACTGTATGATTTTGTTTTTATTAAGCTAAAATATGAATATTTGGTTTTAACATGCAGCAGTGCAACAGTGAAAACTACTGATGTGCTGCATCTTTATCTGATGAAGCAGGTTGTATTGGTTGTGTGTGTGTGTGTGTGTTTTGAGACTTTGCTGAGCTCTGCTAATTAAAAAAACAAACTCAGTTGCAGTCATTTATCCAAAGCTATTTCAGTATTAAAATGTCAGTGGAGCAAATCATTTCTGTGTCACACATTGTGCAGCAGAGGCTGGGACTTCCTGACTTTAATTGCTAACATGGATCAAACACCAAACACGCTGGAGGCTACTTTTCTACATGTGCAACTTCCTCTTCTCAGCAGCTGAATCGGTCGCTCCTGGGGAAGATTTCTTGAGAAATATGAGGAGGAAAGCGAGGCAGAGGCAGTAATGCACTGTCACATTTAAGAATCTGAACTCCCATTTTGAAGGCTCTGGAATCACGATTCAGACTTTTATTCTTTTTTTTATTTTTGTATTTTTTCATTTTGTTTTCAACTAGTGAAGTCTCCCGCTGGTGGCAGTACAAGCTGTTTACACCTCCTGATTGACTTCAGAGGAACCCGCAAGACCACGTCCATTTTTTATAAGCGGTCTATGAACACAACGTTACACAAAAACAACACCTTCTTCCTCTACTTTTTGTGTTGTTTCTACACACACACACGGGTTTGCGCCCTTATTCTTCTAAGGACCCTGCATTGACTTCCATTCACTGGGACAACCTAAACAAAGTTATCACTTACCTTAACCACAACCAGTCAATGCTTATCCAGCTAACCCTATTCTTTACACAATTCAAATAACCAGTTCCTCAGAAATGAGGTTCTGCCTCATTAAGACCGTGTTTTGGTCACAACAAGGTCCGTGTTTATGACAGAAAATGTCTGAAAAAGAGACCACACACACACACACACTGACAATAGACATATTCACACAGCCAGACCTTTTAAAATCTGAATTTGAATTTGGGACTTTACGTGGTGAGACATCGGTGAGACATGGAAGACAGAGCGAGAGAGAGAGAAATAATCAGAGAGAGAATTTCTGCATCCTGCACAGAACTTCACGTCACGCACTGCACACGCATTCAGTGTGAAACTGTCCTGGGTTTCACACTGAATGCGTGTGCAGTGTGTGACGGCGGCGGTGCTGATCCGCTGCGTCTCGCACACGTCTGTCACTCGTACCTGGGACACGTCTCCTGCTCACCTGCAGCTTCTGCTTTGTTTTAAATAGAGTTTGAAAATCATAAACCAGACTTTGAAATACTCAACTAACTGCTGAGGGTGCTTTATTTTGAAATGGGTACATGTGTGTTGTTTTTGATACATGCAAGAGATATAGTTGCTGACACGTTTAAAGAACAATTCCTCTCTCTCTCTATGTATATATATATATATATATATGTATATATATATATATATACATATATATATATGTGTGTGTGTATTTGCTGTGAGATGCACAAGAAGATCTGCTTCTTTTTCGTTTACTCGCATGAGACACATGGTAGACACACACACACACACAGTGTGAAGAGTCTCATTTGTTAACATGTGTGCCTAAATGAAAAGAAAGATGTGCCACAGCTGCAACGTGCAAAACATGCATCTAGTGTGAGACAGGCCTTGACTTGTGAGGAAGCGTTTAAATGCCAGCTGTACAGTGAGTCTGTGTGTGGCTGAAAACACTGAATCTGGCTCCTGTGAAACGTCTCCGGCTGAATTTGTTTAGTCTGTTTACGTCTGTGTATTTTTTACATGATAGTTTTTCTGCATATTTGATGTGACGGAGATTGTGTTTGTGCCGGATGACCATCGTGACATCACACTCCCTTTCACAGGGAGCAGCACGAGGAGTAGATTGTCTGTACACTGGTCATTTTAGAGTGTCCAATGAATCTAAGCAGCTGGGAATGTGGGGATTTGAAATGACTGATGATGAGGATTCAGTCTTTCAGTCTGCCCTCTGGTTAGAAGCCAAATTCCCTTTTCGCTAGGTAAATAAATATGAACTTGTAAAAGAATTTCAACACTTCTTTAACAAATTAAACTGAAATGTTTAAACCACACAAATGCATCTGTTGTCAACCTGCAGCTTCCAGCCGCTGTAATATCAACAAGCAATGTTACGTGGATGCAATCGATCGTGTGCCGTCACTGCAGCGATGCAGAAGTGTCTAATCGGCAGTTAGTCAAAAGACGGCATTACTCACAGCAGGTTCAGTGCTGCTATCCTTCAGTCTTTGCTCCCTCACACACACACACACACACACACACACTGTCATCTCAAAGATGGCATCACTCAAACAGCATCAGGGTTTTTATTTCCATCATGACGCGACTCTTTCAGCAGCACAAGAGTTTTACTCTTCAAGTGTAAATGTGCCGCAAATGTCTGCACTTCAGTGTATTTTATTTGTGTTTGAACGTTTCTTTTGCCGTTATCTGTCACCCTCCTAAATATTTAAAGGGTTGTAAGCGAGCGGGCAATTACACTCGCTGCAGAACAACTGAATCCGCCCACTTCATCTGTTCTGTGACAAAGCCCGGCCACTCATCCACGCTGCTGTCACATTTTAGCGAGCCTGTAATGGGAGGATTTATATGAAAATCATCTACATTTGATCTTGGGCGTTCTAAAACAAAGCTTTGTTGTCAAACTCGGTGACTGAAGATGTTGTGTGAACTATTCCCTATGGAGATGATGGACTTTGTGATTCTCAGCTGTACTTTCTGTTATATTTGGACAGACGGACATAAATCTGACTCTAGTATTAAATGATTTCATGTGTTACACGCTGTACCACACTTCCATTCAATTACAGTGGTTTACACTGTCTGACAGGCCATGAAGAAGCCTCGTGGGAACATTAGCCCCGTCTATGACCTCTTCAGAAGGTCAAGTCCCTGTAATTCCCCTCAGACTTGCTCACTGTGATGAGGGCTAAGAAGAGCCAAGAGGTGAGTTCTATGTTATTCCCCAAGATAGCGGTGTTGGCCACTAATCATGGCCGCCGTATCTCACTGCGGTTCAGGGGAGGATGGTTTGAGATCAGGTCAGCATCATCAGAAGCTCAGGCTAATCCAAGCCTCTGCCTCTGGAGGATGTGGGTTGCCAGGATGAATGAAAAATCTGGATTATTGAAACACTGCAGCCAGCGCCACAACGACACATTTGCGTGGGCTTTGTGGTCATGTTTGCACAAAAACACTCCGTGGTCAACAGAAAGTGTGTGTTTTTGTCTCTGCGGAGCTCCCCCTACAGATTTGGAGTAGATATTTTTACGACATCTCTCCATCCGTTGTTTACCACTTTATTCTCACTGTTGTAAACACTCCCTCCACTTTAAACAGAGCTGGCAGAACAAGCCGTGGATCCTTTTCAGTGCCGGTCTGCATCTTTCAATTCTCGCCAGTCCAAAGAAAGCCTGTGCGATGTTTGCTCGTGTGTGATCCCCCGCTTGGTCCGTCAGTCTTTTCCTCTTCCTCCCTTCAACCGTTTTCTCTGCTCCTCTTTGGCCGTCTAAAATAACACTGCCTTGATCTCATAGCTGGTACCTGGTGGGTGTGTGTGCGAGTAGTGCTGTGAAGCGATTTATGTTTCTTGCGAGACCTCCTGATTCTCAGGACTCCGGGTCGGCAGCCCTGATCTTGCACGGTTTGGTTTTCTGCTCACAGCAGGAAGAGTGGCATAGTTGCATGGTTGCATAGTTGCACATGTTTGAAATATGAACAAATATCTGTTCCATTCAAATACGCTGTCAAAATGCTGATTAAACCACCAGCTCCACAGCTCTCTCTCTCTCTGCTGCACACTACAGCGTCAACATATTTATAATATATAAATGTAGGAAATACTTTATTTACTTTACTTTACTTTAAAAAGTGAACTGCAGTTTTATTTGTGCAGGTCCTGCCACTGGATTCATCAGTTATTATGCTGCACTCATTAAAGTAAATGTTAATGTATTGGAATGCAATTAGATGGATGAAGCAAAATAATAATTAGGTTCTCAAACAATAACAAGAAACATAAGGTCCAAGCTCACAGTCGTGATAGTTTTGGTTATTAAAATGTGTTAATGTCCCATTAAATAGGGGCGGACCATTTGTAAGGGGAATACATCATTAGGATTTCAGTATATGGGCTGAGTTTTATTCCTTTCAGCAGTTATGATGGATATTTTTATGAATATAATTGATCAAATGACTAATGTGAAACATAACCCTCAGCTTCATGGGGCCTTAATGCATTTTTGAGCAAAGAGAATTCATTCATTTTCCAGCAACTTCACCGTTTTGATTCAATGTCACTGTTCACAAATAAATCTTAAATAGATCCACGGTTCATTATGTGCTCAGCACTAAACAGCATACAGCACACAGACTCCATAAATAATGCACGCAGTCAATGCACGAGTGCCTTTACCTGTATTCACTTTGAATGACCATCAGGGGGCGACACCACTGGTTTTTATTTGTTTCTATAAGAAAACGACGCTGCTTCGCTCTTGATTTTACTGATCTCTTGATCACTAAACATTTTCCCTGAGGAATTTATTCTCTCAATACCATCAGGCACAGCACATCATCAGGGTAAAGCGGTAAAAAATGGATGGATGGATGGATGAATGTATAATTTAGGAGAAAAAGGACATTAAATACAGCATTTGTAAAAACACAGAGAGATTGACAGCTCGTTTTGTTCACCCCTGCTTTTCCAAAAAGCAAAAAATACTAAACTCAAGGCTTCAGAAATGCAGTTGGTGGGTGACAGTACATTAACAAAGGCCTGTCAAAGTGAACATGTTAATCGCTGGGATTAAACAGCCCAGATTAACGCCATGAAATCATCGAACGCAGTTCATGCAGGTTTGTTTAGCCATGGAAGTCGGAAATTGCGAAACAGTCACTTGCCTGCAGTCAGTTAGACAGTCAGTCAGTCAGTCAGTCAGACAGACAGACAGACAGACAGACAGACAGACGGGAGAGACAGAGATAGTAGCTGGAGGTGAAGAAAGGTGAGGGATTGTTGGGCAGAAGGTTTCATTTTAAGAAGCTGAGCGACGGAACCATCGCTAAAACAAAAGTTACTCGAGTGTCACGACACTTTTTATTGACAATGACTGGAATTTGTGATCTTTTGCCTCAAAAAAAATTCCTCCACATCGCCAACGTGTGTAAAGTAAGTGACAAACTGACTCTGACTCTAGGCACTGATAGTGTCTGTAATATGCTGACTTCCATTTGGACACATTACATTACATTACATCTACCCTGTGTGCTTTCATTTAGTACTCATTTAGTCATTAGAAGAAAAGCAAACTTTTAATTGTGATTCATCTAGATTAACACATTTCAAAATGTGATTTTTTTTTTAATCTTTTGGCAGCCCATGTTTTTTATGTTAGTCTGACTGAGATTGTACTAATGTGAATTTATCAAAGTGGATCATCCAGATAATACAGTTGACGATATGCACTGTTTTCCCTCATGTTATTCAAATGTAAACCTACGACTAAAAGACAACGTCAACAATTCACTCATTGGAAACTTTAATCCAAATGTTTTAAACCAACATTTCTGGGAAAAAAAACAACGAAAATCACAACTGACGGGAAAACTGCTGACTTGTATTTGAATGGAAATTAGGAGTCTAACTATCGAGCCACCAGCTAAATTGGTTCATATCAATTCATATTAACAAGCTAAAGAGGAACCATGTCGCCACCTTGAGTAGTGGAGGTGGAAACACCTCACTCAATAAATTGGTTCCCCCCTGGTGCTGGTATACTGGCACAAGGACAGTCTGGTGATGGTGGTCAGACATGGTGGCTGATGCCTTTAGTGACCACTGCTCTCTTATTGTGTAGGTCTGACTTTCACCTTTCACGTTTCAAGTGATTGATTGTGTTTTCATTTCTGGTGATAAGGTGTTCCATGGCTTTACAGTTTTGAGCTAAAGTTCTCTTAAAAATCATCATTGTATTGTCAGACCTCAGAATGAAGTTTCACTTTCCTTTAAGGTTTATTTGAATAATATTGTGGGCGTCACTCCAGAGAGACCATCCTTACATTACCTCAAGGTCACTGTAGTTTCTCCGTCATGCTTAGAAGGGGAGGGTGAAGCACATTTGTGATGTGTAAGGTTTTTAAAATGCATCAGATTCCAATATGTGATCTCGTGATTTTGATCAATATTAAATATTATATTGAATATTATATTGGCTCCTCCCTGTTGGAATCCCTGTTATAGACATAATAAAGAAGGTACAGGTGGAAGAGAGCCTGGAGAGGTGGAGGTCTGCACTGGAGAGAAGAGGAATCAAGGATGGCAGGAGCAAGACAGATTACCTGTGTGTGAATGACAGTGAGACAGATGAAGATGTAACAGGTAGAGAAAGTGGATGAGTTTAAATACCTGGGGTCCAAAGCAAGAGAGGTGAAGGCGAGCGTGCAGGCAGGGTGGAGTGGGTGGAGACGAGTGTCAGGGCTGATGTGTGACAGAAGGATAGCAGCAAAAGTGAGAGGGAAGGTCCACAAGACCAGGTAGACTAGTAGTGAGACCAGGAGGCAGAGCTGCAAAAGACCACAGACAAGGATGTTTGTGGATGTTGTGAATGAGGACATGAGGACAGTGGGTGTAACAGGACAGGACACAAAGGAGAGGACAAGATGGAGATGATCCGCTGTGGCGACTGTACTGTACGTACTCGCTCATTACTATGATTGAATATTGTATACATAAATTAGCACAACATTCATACACTCAGCATTGTTAAATCAACATGGAGCTTAAGTGTTCCACTTGAGTAAATGTACTTACTTTCTATCACTGCGGTGGTGAAACACAGCAGCTGCCACTGGCCAGTCATCTGCAGTTAGCAGCAGCAGCAGCAGCAGCAGCAGCAGCAGCAGCAGCAGCACTGCTCTCTAATAAAATAAAAGAGTGTTATAATGAAGTCATGTGTTCAGCTCTGTGCTCATATCAGCGATGGAGAGATTAACAATCTGAGACTTCATGCTGTAAACACTCTTAGTACCTTTCCCTCCTCGGGGGATTCCTGTCTGAAATGGTTTAAAGACAGAGTGTTGTGTTCACAGTCAGGCTCCAGGGGGCTTTAATCCTGCTCTGCATCAAACCCACAGTCCACGCTGCTCACCTCACCAGGCTTTACTCAATCTGTCCGCTGAGATGCTTTTACACACATGTTTTATTGCAGGCTGTGTGCTTCGTTATTTAACAGCGGCTCACCAGGCCAACTGCATGATGGGAAAGTGATGTGCGATTCTCTCAGAACTGCTGGATGAACTGTCAGTTCTGTCGAGGGATGGTTTTGCACTGTTGTGTGTGTTGTCTGTGTTGTTAATTTGCAAATGACATTGGATTCATGAAGATCTTCACAAAGTATTTTATATCACAATATAAATCAAATCAATATTGGACGATAAGGTTGGACGATATGGTAATAATCTCTTGATATGTTTAGACTTGATTTATTTATTTAAAGTGAAATGAAAGAGTTAGAAACAATGGAATTATAGTCAACACAAATGTTTAGGCTACAGTGTGATCAAGTGACTTTAAAATATAATTAGTTTGATTCCATGCACTTTTGAAACAATATCTATGATAGTGAATGGGTAACATTTAGTGTAGTTCACAAATGTATCCTGTTATCAATGCAACAGCCTGTAAATCCAGGACGTCCTTATCACACTATCCAAAATCTAATATATCACAACATAGATATAATATCGATACATTGTAAAAGTTACTAAAATATGTTGAATCAAATTTGATGTCTCATTGTATTACTGACATATTAGCGACATGTAAGCCTCTCAGTTATGGCCATAATCGAAATGATTTTGGATAACTTAATTAAACTTCATTCATTTGCAATAAGAAACTAACTATTTAAATTTAAATGTCACCTGTTTACGTCAATGTTGTGCTATATGTGCTATATTACATTGTGCTCAGTGGGTTTTGTGGTTGGATGAATCATTTCCAGTGACCGATATTATTCTGCAGCTCTGTCAACACAAATCACCGCAAGATATTGTGTCTTGTTAGCGCTCTTAATTATTTACCAGGGCTAATGACTTAAAAAGGCTAGTTAGTTTATGGTCGTGCTGCATTTAAAGACGTGGTAGACGGGGACGTGCATCACCAGTTTCAGTCCAGCTGGACACCTGTGTTGTTTTTCTCTCTCCCTCCTTTCTCGTGATTCCAGTGTCGATAATAAAAGCTTTTCTCTGGCTACCAGCCAGTGGACAGTGCACGTACACTGCCAGAGTCAGAAAATATAATAGTGATTATAATGAACTTTATTTATGTAGCACATTTCATGCATTAATTGCAGCTGAAATTGTTTTACAGGATAAAATAAAATCAAAGGCAAACATTAAGAACACATAAGGGCCAATATAAATACAAAGAGCAATAAAACAGTGTAATGAACAATTAAAGCACAAATACATTCAGCATAAATGAACTAAAATGTTTATCAAATGAACACAAAGTCCTATTACTTAAAAACAAGACTATTTCTCAGTGGAGCTTGCTTTGGCCAATTTGTGTTGGAGTAGTAAGATCCAAATCATTAAAACTGAAGGCTGCTTCACTTTTTATAGTTCACATTTGTCATTTTTTAGCAAGCCTGCACCACACAACCTAAGGGAACACACTTAGACAAGCAATCACAAATATATGACATGGCTAAAGTGTCAAGAGCCTCATAAACAAGTTAACAGATCCTCAGACAGTGTAATGATGCTCACGCTGGAGTAATGTGATCTCATTTCTTGCTTCTTGCTGCAGAAGTCTCAATGAATAATTCAAGAGGGAGAAAAGGTGTCGTCTTCTTGGCATCTTTTAATTGTCGGGCATTTCTCGACACTCAACGATATTCCTCATGTGAGGAGATCTTCGTCGCGTTGCTGTGCATGATGTCTTCAGTTTGTCCTCCCGTCTCACTCGTGTGAATGTAATGCACAGACATTCACTCAAACTGGAGGGTGAAGCGGTTAGAGTTTGGTGGTCAAACTTAATGTGACGTTTGCTTTATATTATCTTCAGAAAGTCTTGAGGAGTTTTTTCAAATATGGCTCAAACATTCACTTGGACTGTTCGTTTAACTGCTTTGGCTAAATCATATACATACAATACATAGATTTGTACTTTAAGTTGTTATTTTATTTTTTTACTCCACTACATTTCCTCTAACTATCTTTGTTACTCGTTTCTACCAAATAATCTAATAAAATAAATACACGACAGTTTTGCCATTCACCCATTCACACGCTTCAACATGGGGTTAAATGTCTTGCTCAAGGAACTTAAGTACATTTGCCATCAAAAAAAAGGACGTTTGACACTTAAGTGCAGTAAATGTCGTGTACTTTAAGACTTTTACTTAAGTAATATTATAGTAACATGCTTGTACTATACAAACTGAATGGTCTTGTGTTATACATGTTTAGGGCAGATTAGTCACAGAGTCACAGCCTCAGAACTCTTGCCTCTTGAATACTAGATTCCTTTTCAATTTAACATGCAGTTGCTGTACTGGACTCTAAAGATTTGAGACAGTGGAGGAACACAAGCACTTGGCATTAATTGTACTTTTTTTTTGTCTGAATCAAAATCCAACTCAAGATGAAGAATAATACTTAGTTTTTGGGGTTTTTTTATCTTTGAAATGTCCTGTAGTCTTTGTTGTAAAGAAGCAGCAGGACGTCGCTAAGGGTGCAGGTGCTTTTCTTCTGAGTGCGTGTTTGCCATACCAAACACTCCTGCCATGAACACATCCTCTTCACAGGAACAAGCATTTTCTTTCTGTGTGCGGGCGTTTTTCATGACAGGGGGGCTTATTAAGCACAACACCTGCTCCTGGGAAAGTTACTCTGAAAATAACGGAGAAGAAAAAGTTAATAAACTGTCAAAGTAAATTTAGCTGCATTCTGGCAAATGGTGTAATTTGTTTTCTATCACCAGCATCACTGTGAAATCTGTTTTAACATCATAATGACAAGTTCAACCCAAATTGAGTCTATTTCAGCTTGAAGAGCAAAAGTCACTTAGTCAAAACTGCACTTTGCTTCTCACAGAGACCAAAATTCACCAAGAGTGGGTGTAAATGGTTTGTGTGGGCTCAGCACCACTTTGCCATGGACTCAAAACCCACGCTGCACACAGGACCTTTGCAACAACAATGTTGCCAAGAAAAATAATGTCTGTGCACCTTACAATTAATCTCAAAGTGGCAGTCCTCTTCTCTTGGGGCAAAGCCTAAGAGTAAATCATTTCCCTGGAATACAGGAGGATGAATAACAGGTGGAACCAAGTGGCCCGAGAGCTGTGATACAAATGACTGGCCTGCATTGCCATTGTTTCCTCTGCAGACTTAGACACAGCTGTGGCCAGTAGTGAAAGGAAGAGGAAACAGTCAAGTGTACAACGAGAAAACAGATTTGAATTTCAGGGGCAGAGGCAAAAGGGAGATGGGGTCTCATATATAATCCACCCTAAAACAGTTTACATCCTAATCCCAGAATCTGCTCATGGCACTATACATGGTCTATATGCTAAATAGTCCACAGAATGCAGACGTAGGTCAGAATACATAATAATTTGCTCTGTTACCATGGTCACTATGTCACATGAGGCAATCACAGAGCCAGAAATGTATGCCATGACCATCAGACTTTACAGTGGTACCCAACATGACTAATTATTGCAAAAGATGTGATGACGTCAGGAGGAAGATGGGCTGGCCACGGGGGTGGAGGTAGACAACACCCATAAAGAAGACTTTAATGGTGTCTGGGAGTGGCATGAAGAGGACAGTTTGGACCGCCAGTCCCTCAAAGAGTTAACTCGAGCTAACATCAACAGGTCCATCACCACCTTTTCACCAAGACGAAGATTCTGACATTGAGGTTTTAATAACTGAAATGGAGCCTCGGAGAAACATTCTTTCTGATGCCTGAGCAGTTGCATTTCTAAAGCGGAGTGGAGTCAAATTCACGTTGTGGAGGCAATAAACCAAGATGACCCTACACCGTGGACAGTAGCTGAGGTTAACGAGATGTGGTCAGACGTACAGCGGAGGTGAAACAAATATCTGGCTGCTGGTGATAGACCAGGGATTACCCATGTTCCCATTATTTATACATCCTACTGCCATAAAAGTTGTGTGTATGCACTTTATAGCCTTTTTTTAAAATGAAGCCATTGGGTTCCGTACATTGAAACAAACTGACACTGACATAATGGAGCATTTGGTAGCAAATGAATGGGTTTATCCGGGGGTTTCTGACCCTGGGATCCTTGCAGTCTGCTGCAGGCCAGTTGCCTCTCCTTTTGCGTTGCGCCTGCTCGGATCTTCTTGTCTTGCATAACCACTCATCCTCACAGAGAAGTACAGAGAAAATCAAGAAATATAAAAGGCTACAGGGAAATCTAACAACAAGACATCAGAATCTTCTGCTGAAACAGAACAAATCCTGAATAATGTGGCTTCACACCCAACAACCCATCAAACTACACACGGGGACAAAAGATGTTGTGAAGCAGAAAGTGCTGAAACTAGACTTTATTGATCTATTGACCATCGTCCAGTCACTGAATGCTGAGGTGTTTATCAAGCGCCGTCCACCACCAGCCAGAAGAGGAGCTGAGAGATTCAGCAGATTGTCAGAAATGAACAACAAGGTGCATAACATGGCTGAAGCTTACGCTGTCACGCGGAAACTTCAACATTTCTTTTCTTCACACTTCACTTCTGCCACAGTCGTTCGAAAGCAGGCAGGACTTCATACAGTAATATCCATGTTCCCTGAGTCTGCTGAGGTGTGTTCTGGTCCGGGTCTGATCCGTGTGTCACCCTGAGTGTCGACTGGGCTTACTCCAGAGAGGACAATACACTAGAATGGAATGTGGTTTTGAACATCACACCAATGCAGACCCTGCACTTTTGTTCAAATGCATGTATGTGTGAGTGGAATGCACATGCCACCCTCTGCAGAAAGAGACTTCAAAGGTCCAGTGTGTGACATCTAGGAAGGTATATTAGCATTAGCATAAGTTAAACAAACTGCCCATACGTCTGTTTGTCTAAGTGTATAATCACAAAAGTGTTGGGTTGTTGTAGCTTTAGAATAAGTGTTAATAAGCATAAATAACTCATACACAATTGAAGAAGATTGCATCCTTTTTACAGTCCATCCATGAACTGCAACTGGTCCAAAACTCCGAACCAGAACCCTCTCCATTAGTCATATAACACCTGTCCTGCAGCAACTTCACTGTCTCCCCATCAATAATCCATTATCAATTATTATATTCAAGGCCATCGACAACCCCGTTTGATCCCATGGTGTTTTATTGTTCTTATATTTTTGTACGGTGACCTTGAGGGTCTTGATGAGTGCTAGGAGGAGTTCTGTGTTTGTTCCAGTCTGCAGCCTCAACCATTAGATGTCACTAATTCTTACATACTGGTACTTTAATACTTTAAAAAGTCAGAAGAAGAACTATTAAATTATAGCCAAACCTCTCGAGCACCTCACCCATTTTTCCTCCGATGTGATCCATCTGTTCCTACTGTCAAAGACGAGAGACAAGTGCAATTAAACAAGGAAGGAAGTAATGAAGTGAGCACACTCAAAGCCCGTCTGAAGTGAGCTTTTATCTTTGCAGAGATCAGTGAAGAGAGGAATGGGATGTTACAGTGTGTGTGTGTGCAGACAGAGGCGCAATATGACGCTTCTTTAAGAGTTCAGTAGTGACGATTATTGACAGTTAGGGCCTAAGAGGACCTGCACCCTCTGGAGGGTTATTAATAACTCCGAGGACCTGCTGGTTCCGGGTCAGACCCACACATCACTATCGTGTGCTGAGAACAGATATCACAGAACCTCATCTGTTTCTGAAGCCGAGTCTCTGCTGTAGAGATTTTATCAGCAAGAACAAATTCTGCAAATGTTCAGAAACAACCGAGCAGAATAATAAGTGAGTATATTTAATCAAACGCTCCCAATGTGTTTATGTCAGCATAAGTGAAGTAGTAAAGTTGTTTTTTTTTTATTTAGTAATGGGATAAATTATTTCTGACTATATGTGTTGTTCACAGCTGTTTTATGAAAAGCTTTTCTGTCCACGTTATTAAATCCCTGCAGCTGTGTGGAGACATGCAGCAGGACACGATTCATCAGCAGCCTCCACTTCAGCTCCTTAATCTTCAGAGCGCTTTTACAGAAAAGCTGCTATTGTTGCATCACTGGTTGTAATGTGATGTAAGTTTACAGCACGAGTAGAATTAAGATGGAAGAAGACTCAGGCTCCATCCTCACTGATCATTTTTTCATTAAAAAACACCAAACATTGTTTGTTCCTTGTTTGAAAACTCTTCCACTTTATTTTAGTCTTGACAGGCAGAAATACAGACTAAAATAATGAAGGAGAAGTCTGCCTTTAGTCCAGATTGGTTCTTTTTAGGCAAAACTTGACAACAACCTGTGAACAAAAATGAGAAACAGCTTCCTGTTTACACTGGCACACACATTCAACACAAAGGCCGTTTCTCAATATCCATACTTGTGCGTACTTGCGTACTCCCGTACTTGTGAAAACGTCATCAGCCTCAGTCCAAGTGCTGTTCCAATTCTCAAGTAAGCGAACAGCGAGGACGGTTCTCAAACCCGGAAGTGTTCTCGCTCCGCCCATGTTTACCAAGTATGCATCGGAGGTGACTTAAGCGTACTTGGGATGGCCATGTATCCCAGAATACATTTCGGCGGAGCATAGCAGCAGATAATGGAAATATAAATCTGAAATAAATATTTTTCTGTGTCCCGGAACAACGTTTTAACATCATTTGAGGCGAGAAATGAGTCATTTAGAATTCAAACATGTGGTTTGTGTATGAAGATATGACGTATTTATAGTTTGGCAGCGACGTTTGTCGGAGGTGATCAGCTCCGCCTCTGTGGGCGTTCGGCGCTCACTGTGCCCGGCACAGAGCAGCGTTACCTCGGCCTGTCCTGATGAAATGATCCGCTGGCTCAGACGTCGCTGTCATTAGATGCTCGGTGTGATCCATAGATTTGTTGTTGACGTGTTATTTTGATTTTAATGGAAACGTTTTGACCTGAAAGTTTGAAAGTTTGTATATTATTAATTTTTTTTTTATTTCAACTTTCAATGTTAGATTTATATTAAAGTCGCACGGTCATTGTATCTCTATTTAAATATAATATTTAAATATTAGATATGTAGAATAGTATATATTTGTACACGTATATATATACACTACACTACACTACTCAATGCTGTACTATATCTATTTTCCACATTGTATTATATATTTTAATAGAAATAAATTAATAAATGAAGTTAAATATTTCAAATGTAAAAATAATAACAACATATATATGCATTTATTAAAAGTATTTCATATGTTCATTTATCAACACCGTAGGTGGCGCTAATGAGGCTGCAGCACTTGGCGCCAGCCACCATTCAAACAGCAGAACAATACATACATACTTGCATACTTGAGTATTGAGGAACAACCACATACTTGTGTACTCCCGTACTTGGCAAGTATATACTCACAGCATACTTCTCAAGTATATACTTCCCAAGTAAGCAAGTACATACTTGCTAACTTGAGTATTGAGAAACGGCCAGACTCAATGCTCAATGCACCTGGAAACAAAATGTTTCATTAAATAAAAATGTAATATTGATGTTGCTGCATCAAAAATGATTGTATTCATTGTTTATTTGTACTTTATTCAAAGTGTATTAACACATTCAATCTGACTTTATTAAACAGACAGTTGATAACGGATGGATTTGATCTGATGTGTCCTCACAACCTGTTGCCTCTTAAACGTCCACGGTGACAAAACTAGGCACTAAATGACTCAATGTTTGACTCTCAAATAATCAGTCAGAAAGTGATAAAAACAACAACTGTGAAATATTCATTCAAGCTGAATCTCCCACATCTAAACCCACATTCTTCATGACAGTGTAAATTAGAACGAACTCTTCATACAGAAATGTCAAGCTGGTCATAACAGAACAAACCTCTGAACCTGTTTCACCACGGCCTCCTCCTCCTCCTCCTCCTCCTCCTTCACTGACAAAATCCAGATTATTACAGTCAGTTTCTTCATATCAAGTACAGGATAAGTGTTTTTGATCTGTGTCCACTTAAAATCAACTCAAACAGCGTGACGCAACTTGAGCCCGTCAACCACAAAATTGTGCAGGCCATTATCTGACATGTGAAATCCACCTCCTGCTGCCTTGATGTTTCTTCTAACAGGCTCCTGCAAAGCTCCGTCTAACTGCGTTGCTTCAGACTCTTCTCAAATTGTCAACACGTTTCTTTTTTCAAAGCGTTCCTAAAGGCTCTTCAAACATTCTCACATTAAGTTTAAAACAGATCACTCATAAACCACAACGTTGTTGCCTGTTTTGACGTGTTCTTGTCGGGATGACACTGACTGTGTTACTGTCCTTAAAGCTGAAAACAGATGAATAAACCAGTCTCATTCAAACATATACAGTATTGTATAGCATTGTTTGGCTGCTTTAGCAGCAGCAAACACAGGAGCCCCCTCCATGTGAACTGCTGTGTGATTGGTCGAGTCTCTGTCATGGGACACATTTCCCAAGGCTGGATTCAGATCGTCCTTATTTATAATATTATAGATCAATAATGCGAGCCACTTACTTTTACATGGCTCTTAGCAGGAAACCGGTGGATTGCCGTCTCCGGGTAGGGAATGACTCCTTTCCCCAGGTGAAGGAGTTCAAGTATCTCGGGGTCTTGTTCACGAGTGAGGGGACAAGGGAGCCGGAGATGGGCCGGAGAATCGGAGCGGCTGGTGCGGTACTGCATTCGCTTTACCGCACGGTTGTGACGAAAAGGGAGCTGAGCCGGAAGGCAAAGCTCTCGATCTACCGGTCAGTCTTCGTTCCTATCCTCACCTATGGTCATGAAGGTTAGGTCATGACCGAAAGAACAAGATCGGAGAGTGGCTGGCTTTTCCCTTAGAGATAGGGTGAGAAGCTCGGTCATCCGGGGGGAGCTCGGAGTAGAACCGCTGCTCCTTCACGTTGAAAGGAGCCAGTTGAGGTGGTTCGGGCATCTGGTGAGGATGCCTCCTGGGCGCCTCCCGAGGGAGGTATATCAGGCACGTCCAGCTGGGAGGAGACCTCAGGGTAGACCTAGGACCAGGTGGAGAGATTACATCTCCACTCTGGCCTGGGAACGCCTCGGGATCCCTCAGTCGGAGCTGGTCAATGTGGATCAGGAAAAGGAAGTTTAGGGTCCCTTGATGAAAACTGCCCCCACGACCCGGCCCCGGATAAGCGGAGGATGATGATGATGATGATGATGATTACTTACTTTTACTTGACCGCAGTGATGCGTGAAATACAACCCACAGTATTACGACTATGACTACTGACTCTTTCCCACTGTACAGTTTGAGCACGACGACACGGTACGGCTCGACTCTAGTCATTTTTTTTGGGCTTTTCCATTAGGGATAGTTGACTTGACTTGACAGACTGCCGACCACTGATTGGTCAGAGAGTGTCATGAGCCCCGACGTCCGTCACAAGAATCAAAGCAAACAATTAACTGTAGATCAGTTAAAAAGACTTAAAATAATCTCCAACACTTGGCTCGCCTTGCAGCGAGAAGACCCGGGTTCGAGCCCCGGTTGGAACAAGGGCCTTTCTGCATGGAGTTTGCATGTTCTCCCCGTGTGTGCGTGGGTTCTCTCCGGGTTCTCCGGCTTCCTCCCACAGTCCAAAAACATGCAATGTGGGGATTAGGTAAATTGGACACTCTAAATTGACCGTAGGAGTGAGTGTGAGAGTGAATGGTTGTTTGTCTCTATCTGTGTGTGGCCCTGCGATGGACTGGCGAACTGTCCAGGGTGTACCCCGCCTATCGCCCGATGTAGCTGAGATTGGCACAGCACCCCCCGCGACCCTCTGGTGGAGGATAAAGCGGTTAGATGATGACTGACTGACTGACTTGGCAAAGGACTTTTCTACAATCTCAATATTTAACGGAGGAATCTGAATTTAGTGACACAAATCGAATCACAACCTGTTCAGCTGTATTTTAATAATAAATGAAGTGTGTGCTCATGCAGGAAGTGCTGAACTCATCTTTTTAGTGAACTGATTCTAATGATTCAGTTCCACTGAAAAAAAAAACCGCTGTGACATTTCCATACAGCCGTGGTATGACGGCTCCGCCCACTTTGAGGCGGTACTATAGTGATGGAAAATGACCGTGCTACAACTGTAGAGTGGAAAAAACGCCATCATTGGTAGGATTCTTTTTTGCCACCTCACTTGTGGGCAGAGAGGACATTTGTGTCTTTACATAATTGGACATGAGAGTGGACCAACATTCCATAAAGCACCATTCTGTGGTCTCTTCTGTTCAACATTTATATGCTGCCACTAGCTCAGCATGGAAAGCAATGAAATACAGTATGTTGCCACAGATTTACACACACACACACAATTGTTCAGTTAAACAAAGATAAAAGTGAAATAGGAAGAAAATAGTGCTCAGTGGCTTGATTTTGAATCCGCCTTCAGAACAAACTAAGGACTGAGGGACTGACGTCTCAGTGAGCTTTGAAAAGGACTTGTGTTTATCGACCTGACTCGTTGAGCTTAGCTGAATTAGCACAAGTGTAATTACAAGAAAATCAATCATTAGACTCCAGCTCTTTAATTTTATAGATTTATCTCATACAATGTTAATTTAGTTTACATGGTGCTGGACATATTATTTATGACCTGACGCTACATTATGTACCATCCAGACTCCTCAGGTTAGCTGGGACAGGTCTGTTCTCTGTCCCTGGACTCGGATCAAAACACAGAGGAGCAGCATTCCCTTTTTATGATCTGCATATTTGGAACAAGCTCCCAGAGAACAGGTTTGCTGCTGCTTACTCATTTTTACATTCCTCTAACTTTCACTCTCGTGCATGTTTTATTTTAGTGGATGCAGCCCATGAGGCAGTTTATTCTGGCTTAGAACTTTACATTCGCCCTCACAATTTTTTTCCCCCACATTAACTTAAACAAGGTAAAATGTTTGACTGGTGAATCACAGTCACAGTGACCAAGACGACACAAGTAGCTGTTAGCTGTCACCTCTGACGGGCACCCTGTGATTGACGGACAATAAGAATAAAGAAGACGAGATGATGAGCCAGTTTTTATACGGCTGCAGTTTGAAAATGTCAGGACACGATGACCATCTCAACGTTCAACTGCAGGATTGCTCGTCCCTGCTACCTCCCGTATGGACATGCTTGTATTTAGACGTGATCCATCACTCCTGGAAACTTTGTCAGGAGCAGTTCACCTGGGCCAGAAACTGGGTCAGCAGCAGCAGTATCAGTCGTCACTGGGTTCGCTATAGTAGGAGTATGAGGAAAAAAAGCAAAGTGGACACTGTGAAACTTCTGTTTTTAAGCCCAGCACATGTCAGTTTGTCTTTCTGCATGGACTTTGCATGTTCTCCCCTTGTGTGTGTGGGTTTTCTCCAGCTTCTCATGCAATATGGGGATTAGGTCAATTAGACGCTCTAAATTGACCATAGGTGTGGCAGTGAATGGCTGTGTGTCTCTGTGTGGCCCTGTGATGGACTGGAAAAACTGTCCAGGGTGTGACTCCGCCCATTGCCCTATTTCCCAGCTGAGATTGGCACAGCACAGCATCCCCCGCGACCCTCCTGTGGAGGATGCAGCGGTAGAAAATGGATGGATGGAAGATGATATGTGTCGCTTTAGCATTTAAAACGGTTACTGCAATCCAAATTAAAAACATTGCATGTGTCTGGTTGCCAGACTCTCCAAAAATATGGAAATAAGACGCTGCTCTTATACCGGCACACCTACTCATACATAACTGTCCCACTGCCAATCAGTGTTGACACATGGTGGAGTAGTGGTTGATGACCTGGTCGGATCAAGATACTTACCCCAGTTAATCAGACACACTAAATGTTGGTGTGAATGTGTGAGTGAATGGTTGTTCATGTGTGTGTGTGTGTGTGTTGACCTGTCCAGGGTGTGACTCCGCCTATCGCGGACCCTCATGTGGACAATGAAGTGGTAGACGGATGTTTCCTCAGTCTCTGGTGACGCATTATTTAAGTGAGTTTATGTCTTAGTACAGTGTGTTCCTTATATCCACTTTAACTTCTTGGGAAAACGTTAACTGACATTAGTGAAAAATAGCAACCAGCAGTAGCGCCCCCTACTGGCTGTACAGTAAACTGTCCCTTCCAACTACGTCCACTTTTTATGTCTAAGTCTATGAAACAGCCAAACATGTAGGAAGTTGTGCGATGTGTCATGGAGATCACATTTGAGGGATTTTCAGATAATCCACTCTGTGCACCTTGAATGGTCACAGAGCATGAAGGTTTTAACGAGGCGTAGACAGTCCTTGCAATCCGATAAGAGAAGCACGGATGGTGGCGTGCTGAGCCAAGAAAACAGTTCTGTCACAGCTGACAACAGTCTTTAAAAACTCTTAAAACCCACATGGTAAAAGTAAAATCCTCCGCCCAGTTAAAAGGATTTATCAGATTACCAGAAGTGTAAACGGTAGACAGGAAAAAGGAGAAAGACAGAGTTGTGGTTGAGTTTAGTTTAGCTTTAGTGTGTCAAAGCTCGGAAACTCTCTGGTCCCCATGTCCCAGACGTGGTATTAACTTCCGTCCTGAGAGATCCGGTCAATGCACCCGGTGCACCTGAATGTGTCTCCATATCCAACCACTCAAACCCCATTCACATGTGGAAAGGAATGCATTCTTTTACATACATGGATATGTAATATGTCCTCGACTAATGTCCTCAGAGCGACGCAGTAGAGACGTCCTCTGACCCGCTGCAGTTTCCTGAAGAAACGAAAGCACTCGTCAAACATTTTGATTTGCTGCCGCTGCCACAGTATCAGCCGATCGCCACATGATTTCTTCTTTTCACGTGGTTAAAGTGTCCCGTTACACCCGGGCATATACACTTGCATTGATTCCTCCCAGCTCTTTTCTTTATCTTTGTACCTGTCACTCGCACTGATGCACAGACACACATCTACACACGCCGACACGCACACAAATGGAAACAGACACGTTTGTGAACAAAATAATTCTATTTCCACAGAAACAGAAATAACATCCATGTGTATTTGCATATGGATGTACTTTGTAAACAAGGTTCTCGCTTAGAAGGGTGAGGTGAGGTGATATTCAGCCTCATCAATGGATGTTGCCAAATCCTACACGCTGTACCTTTAATGCCGTGTGTTGTAGTTAACACAGTTTGCTTGTAATGAGATCTCTCAGGGCCGACCTTGTCTTAAGTCGCACCTCTCTCATTTTCACCGTCTTCTGTGATGTTGAAAAGTGAAAGGTAATTTCGGCACTCTGCTAGTGTACCAATTCTTGTGCAACTTCAGCCATGTGAATTCATCCAGTGGAGGTTGCTATGGCAACTGAGGCAATATTGAATCAGATCAACTGCAGAAGGTGGGAAAAATAACAGGTAATACATTGCTGGGGCTACTGGGACAAAGGCGACGCCCATGTAGAATAAAAAGTGGCTGTTTGCTGCCAGTGTGTCAAGATATCATCAGGTGTCGATACTTTTATTTTACATACCCAATTTAATGTTTTGCTGGTACATGGACTGATGGCCCAGGATCAAAGAAGAAGATCCCAAAATGCATCCCTGCATATGCACAAACTCCTGCTTTACATAACACATACTGTCAAAATACAACAGACTTGACCCCAGACATGAATCGGCTTTGCTTCTCATTCCCAGGCTCCTCCTCCTGCGGAGGATTTCTCCATGAAGCCCAAGAACCATTACAATGAAGTGATTGTGTGAGTGCCAGCTCATCAGGCTGCTGGCCAGAGAGAAACTCACCACGTGCCATTTTTAACCAAAGATTCTCACATTTAGAAAGTGCGCATACATTTGCGTGTGGCAGCGCCTCATGGTAACTAATACAGAACTGTGAATTCTGCCCGTGTTCGTCTTCCACAGAATACGTGGATGTGATTTGTCATTATTACTGCAAAGTGTCTGACCAGTAGAAGAACATTTCTGGAATATTTTAACAGCAATGTATTCAGTAATCAGTCGTTCTCAAGACTTGGAGAACAGTCAGCTTTCTGTCTAATATATCAGATGGCTCTTAAAATAACCAATTCCTTTTGGTGTGATGGGGCATATCTGCATCTGCGCTATTGGAAAAGACCTAACTGTCAGTGATGTGCGAGAGACAAATTAATCTGTCCCAGTCTCTTTACGGCGCGCAGCACAACTGCAGTAAGAGTTAAATCCTCTGTATGAGTCTTGTTTCATGATTAATGCTCTTGTGCATCTGCTGAGCAAGTGCACATAGCATAGCCATCTGTCCTGGCGAGTGACTGTTTGGGAGTTTGCTGAGAGGGGAGCGATGGAGAGGGATGGGAAGCATGTGTGTGTGTGTGTGTGTGTGAGATAAATGAGAGCAAAAGCTGAGGCCAAATGTGAGCGCATGTGTTTGTGCTGCGTGTGACTGTAAGTACGTGCAGATTACCGCGAAAAACTCAACTGGTTAACTTTGAATTAGCGTGTGTGTGTGTGTGTGTGTGTTATCCAGTTATCATGGCCAGACTATCTGATGCTCAAGCGTCAGCGTGGTGTGTTTCTTCAAATGCTCTTGCACAACAGATTGGCTGTTTTGGCTCCACTGTCAGCAACAGATTCCTTTGTTGCTTGGAAGTTCACAGGATACATGTTCATACTTTTTATTTTTCCTTCAGTCATTTCCGTTGTTTTCACACGTTCATATAGACACACACACACGTGAAGGATTTCACAACCTCAGCTGAAGAGCGCGTGCAGGGTCTGGGTTTAAGTACAAACGTGATCCTTATACAAGGCCTGTACATCTGTTCACGCGTGTTCTGAACAGGAGTAAATGATCTGCACACACAGGGGAACCTTAATCCCAGATTGAACCATCTACACACTTGTTTTCAAATGGAAACTGAGAAAAGAGGAATCATTGTAAATAAAAGATGTTTTGTAAAGAATTATTCATTAATTTGAGGAGACAAATATATATTTATCCATCGTCAATAATTCATTCATTTCATTTGCATGGTTATTACAGAGTGATGACTTCTGTTGCTCAGTTTTACTGATTTGTGCATTCTCCCTTTTGTCTGCATTGTATCTTCTCAGGCCCCTGGAAACTCTCTGGGTTTAAAACAAAGTCACAGTTTTACTTTAAATGATCCTTAAATTCTCAAGTGAATTCTATAGTTACTACTGTAGGCAGCTACCTCCTCAGTAGGGCTACACAAGTCATTTCTGAACCACTGCCTGAGTACATACAGTACACACATGTGTCAGTCACAGCTGCTGCTGCTGTTCCTGCACCACACAGCTCCAAGTTTCATGACTTATGTTATGTTACATTTTTCACAGCTTAAGTCATTGCAGTTAGTTTACAAGAGATTCACATTTTAACTGTACACATTACTGATGTTTTTCACAATGATATCTGCATTATTTCATGAGAAATTGACAAAAATGTCAAAGAAAAAAGTCTAACAAAACTTTATTTTTTTTTAATAATCATGCTGAGAAACTCTTAATAGGTGATTCAGCTTTAACCCTGAGGTCCAAGAGGACAAAGACGAGGGTAGATGATCCGCTGTGGAAGAAGATTTCTGTAAAATAGCTGAAAATATTACTTAAAAATAAATCTTTATTTGGTTGCACACGCTTTACAATGATTTTGTACAATCTCTGGATCAGACATGCTGACACGTGCGGCGATTGGTTAAAATGATTAACACACAGTTATTCCAGTGTCAGCTTATCAGTCCATCAGTCAAGGCAGTGTTGTTAGTAATGAGGACACAGCTAAAAGTTGTGTATAAAGACATAATAACATGGGCAGCTAATAATAAACAGTAACTGTTGTCTTAATCCACTTCAACAAACTAACCTCCTCATTATTAATCTGCAAACAAGCGTCACATTTACTGTGTCGGCAGCCTGTCATCAGTCATTCTAATACAAGCAAGGATGGCTGATCATTAACAGCCAATCATCGTCTCACATTCTGTAGTTTATCATATGTCAACGTGTCGCGGTGCAATTCAACTCTATTTACATGTGACACGATGAGAGAGTGACCTTCGTATTTGAGGTAAAGAAAGGTGTGATGAGACCGTCAAGTATGACAAATGACAGCCTTCACACCTGCAGCATGTTGACATTTTACTAATAGGCTGCACAGCGTGTGTGTGTGTGTGTGTGTGTTTGATATAATAATCCATTAGTGATCATAACAACGTTGAAGTTCTACTAAATTTCACTTAAGTTTTGATGCAACATTGAAGTTACAATCGGTGAAATACTTTAATAAATACAATCTGTGTTAAATAGATCTGTATTCTGACAACTTTAAAGCAGACATTTGCCAGTTTGGTCACGTTTTGCCTTTTTATCGACAGAGCTCCCCCTACAGTTTCGGATTATGTATTATTCACAACGCCGCAATAAACATCCATCCATTGTTTACCGCTTTATCCTCACGACACGAGCCGATCTCGTCGGTTTACTTGTGTGTGGCCCCTCGCGTGGTCAGATAGTCATTTAACACTATTGCTGCCTTGATCTTATAGCTGATACTGGCTCTAGAAGCCTTGACACTTCGGGTCTCTCAATCTCAAAACTCAGGAAATCCAGGAGAAACTTTAATCCAATCAGTTGCCAGAACTTGAAAAAGAGGTGGAGGAAGCTCCTGGAGGAAGGAGGGAAATGTGAACAGCAGCAAGAGAACAGGGCGTTAGGCAACAGGTCAGATCACATGTGGATCTGCCCCCTGCCTTTATTCAAATACACTGTGACATCATCACTAACAAGAACAAAATGATGTTTTTAAGGAGTCTTACTGTGCAGATGTGTCTGCAATCTGTGTGTGTGTGTCAGAGAGGAAGAGAAAAGAGAGGAGCTCAAGTGAATCACAGATGTTCTCCAGCTGTTGTGACATGAAACATGTTTCGTTTCACCGTTAGAACGAAGGCATCATATGACATTCAATGCTAATATTGTGGCCGTATGATCAGATAATGTGAGGTGAGGAGCTGCTCTCTTATCTGTCCTGAGGATGGATTGCATCCTTTCATGCTCGGGAATGAGGTCACATGTCCTTGTCCCACCATGTGATTGGTTATCAGGACACATTCAGGAGCATTCAGACCTGGACTTGGCACGATCCACCCGAGATCTGGTCTCTCAAGACGGATGTTATTACTATTATCGGTCTGAAGCACGTCTTCATGATTACATTGTGCTGATTTTTTTGATTCACACAGACTTCCCTGTAATTTGACTGCATTTCACATCCATTAGATCCAGTTTGAACTTTGCCTTGGAGACCTGGTGAGAGCCAGATTATGTGTTGTGTTGTTTCAAAATGAAATAATATAAAACCTGCATGTGGGTGCGTGAGTGTGTGAGTGTTCATCTCTGTGTGTTTGTCCTGTGATGGACTGGTGACCTGTCCAGTGAGTGAGTGAGTGAGTGAGTGAGTGTCAGCAGTGTCTAATGTCAGCAGACATTTGCCTTAAAGAATAAACAGTTTAGATATTTGATGGGAAACATTTTGAAAGTTAATTAGCGGTTTTATTGATTGATTTTTTTCAGTGCTGGTTGGAGCAGAGATGCTTTCAAATGAAGTGATGGCTCTTAAATCAATAAACCTTTTATGTTGAGCAGCCAATTACTGTTTCTGCTGATCAGTTAATTTTTTTTTGTCCGTATAGAATTTACACTTAAATGACCATTATTTAAAAAAAGACAACAACTCAAAGGAATAGTTACATCCAAATGACTGTGCTCTGCATGCTCTCTGTGCTGAGACGCAGCAGGGACACGTGGGACAGGTGGGACAAGTGGACAACAATGCAATTTTTAGCCACTTGTTATATGTCTCACCTATCAATGTCAGCTTGCATCTATGATGTCCTATATGTTTACCACTTTATCTCACATCAGTCAGCCTTTTGTGACAGGGAAATTCAATGAGCTGCTTTCTTCTGCTCACTCCCCCGAACCAAAGTCCGGGAAGAAAATGTAGCAATTTAAAAGTAAAATCAGTAAAATCAGTACTTTATCTTACCATCAGTAAGATCAAATGTGATATTTACTCGGAATTAGGTCATTGTAATTCTCTTTTCAGATTAACCATAAGAGACAAGTCCTGAGTCACTGTGAACTAAAAGTCACTCGGCTTTTTCCATCAGAAAATGAAGCAGAGGGAAGTTGTGATTATGGAAAGCAGGAAACAGAGTGAAGTGGAGAAAAAGTCACGCTGCTGCAAGAGATGAGACAAGAAAAAAAAAAAGAATAAGGATAGATGGAAGTAGACAGAGATGAGCATGGGGTCATTCTAACAGGGAATTAATCATTCTGACAGCCTCCCTCCCTGCCACACACACACACACACACACAGGTCTGCACATGCACTTGTGCCTTTTAAGGCACTGCATTGGCTTCCATCCATTTGAACAAACTAAACAAAGCATTAGGACTAACTGACTGCCTGATTAGGACCAGGTTTTGGTCCCCATGAGGACTGCTGGTCCTGACAAGAACAATTCCTAAAGAGGCAACAAATACAAGAACACACACTGCTATCCATCTGTCCTACATTATCTTTTATTCACAGACTAAACTAAAGCTCTATTCATAACCATATTCATAAGCAGTTAAAGCCTAATCTTAACTTTAACTTTACAAATTTAAAGTTTACACCTTAACCAGTAACTAAAAAATGAGGTCCTGCGTCATAAGGATCAGGTTTTGGTCCCGACAAGATCTGTGTTTATGTTGGAAAATGTCCTAAAGAGATGACAGAGACAAGTACGCACACACACACACACACACATCATAGACACAATGCATTCCTTAGCCCCAAAGTACCTCACCTTAACCCTTACCCTTACCCTTACCTAAACCTAATCCTAACAAGGTCCAAATGGATTTTTTTGGCCCTTACAAAGATATAAATGAACACACACACACACACACACACTACATGTGTGCTATATGCTCTCCTTCAGCCACTTATCAGTATTAAGATTCACATCACAAAGCCAGTTGGACACAGATGGTTCAGTCTAAGTGTGAAATGAACACACTTTCCACATGAATCTAGAGAAACTGTTTCTCTAATCATAGCCTGTCGTTGGTTCGTTGGTTCAGACGAAGAAGAAAAAACTGACCCGTTCACAGTGGCTTCATAAGGGACTGATAACTGGATTATTGAGTCATTTAAGGATTAATAACATTAATAACAGAAACAGAGGCAGAGATAGAAATGACAATACTTTTCACATACTTGCTTCTTTTGTAGGATTTAGAGGGGATCAATCAAGAGAAATTAAATATATCAATTATTATGTTTTCCTCATTATATTCTTTACACTGTATTGTATATGTGTTGGTTGTTAGTGACATTTAACAGCAATTAATATTTTAAATGTTGCATTACTGCTGTCATGTGGATTTAATCATCCATTGCTTCTCCTCATGATGTGCCCCGTCCTTACAAAGGACTGAGATTAGATTAGGATATAATAGAATAGAATAGAATAGAATAGAACAGAGTCGAGCCGGTTTGACTTCATTGATTCATTTTATATTTAAAATGATCATTCAATATAAAACCAAACACTTTTATTTTGGAATTCTATGAAATATCATCACAAATATCATTATTGTTATATATTATCACAAAAAGTTGGACTTTGTTTCCACTCCATTGGCCATTGAACACATGTTTTTGGGATAACTGAGTCTTTTTAATTGATCTACAGTTCGATTCTCGCTCATGCCTCTTCCAGTGACGGCACTCTGACAACGCTACGCTATAGTATCGCCTCAGCTCGCTTAGAAACTTGCCCGAGCAGTTATTATAGAAGAAGCAGGTACGATCACTAACGGAAAAGCAAAAAAACCCTTGCTGTGCTGAGGAAAAGAGACATTAGATGAAGCCCTTTATATTACATAGGGAGAGGCTCTTCATTGTTAATAGCCTGCCGTGTTGTACCAGTAGCATCATGTTTGTACAGTAGCCCACACTTTCCTTTTCATTTTCTGACACATAGATTTGTTGCAGCTTTTATTATTAATGCTCCATTATCATGGTCTCTGTTGCTTGCGACACCAGAGACTATATGGTAATGGTACTTTGCTTATACAGCAGTGCTTTTATATGTTAACAGAATGACTTTAACTCTCACTCACACACCGACGGGGACAGTTTTCATCTATTCAAGTCCTTTAAGAAAGCTGTGAGGTCAGCAGCTCTCTGTCTTACTCCCCGGTAACAGACTTGGTGTGATGTATACAACTCTGCACTGTAAATGCACTGACAACATCCATCACATTACAGGCAGGAAATCAGATCCGTCCACAGTGTGTGCAGCTGGTCAGGAGGCCGTTACAGCAGGTCGCAGGTTTTCATGCTGATGCAATGAATCGACTGTTCACATCGTGAAAGCACGACGGTGGACGTTTGTGTCATTATGTCTTTGGGAATTAAATGTAAAATATCCATAAATAAATCAAGTCTTGCTACTTGGCAGCCATCTTGGTAACACCTCTGGCAGCAACACCAGGCTTCTATCTAAATGAATGGGTTGTGAGCTGTAAGTTCACTTTGGACTTTGTACAGGGACGTTAAACCTAATATGGATTTAGGATGATAAAAGCACTTCAAGCAGCAGCAGAACACTTTTGTGTCCTTTCACTGTTGAACAGTTCTAAGCACATTCTTTAGGGCTGGTGTTGGGTTTGTGTGCGTGTTCTTCTCTGCAGTGTTTTGAATGTGAAGTGATGCAGTTCTTTTCCATTCTGAATTTGTTTGCCATGTTTCTAGTCTTTAGAAATGTTGAGATCAACTGAACCTACAGAACAACTTTGACATCACATTATTAATGGTTCAGAAATAAATCTTTCAAAACAGGACTCAGATATTCACGGAGAAGTAAAAGCAGCTGCAATATTTTAATGCTGTGGCTGATCAGGATAAACCCAGATAGTGTCATGTTTATATCACCATTACACTCTGCTATCAGTTTTAACAACATAACAGCAATTTTAAGATGAAAAGTTGTCTTTTCTAGCATTAATCAGTGACTTTTTTTCACTGCAGCTTTCTGATTTATATGTCAAAGATCTGTTCCCAACTGCCACAAGATGACTGGAAGATATATTTGGCTGTTGGAAAACACTGATGCTTGACTTTTATTCAAAACAAACTGTGGTTTGTCTCTTTTCTGTAACAGCAGCATTATTTATGTGGACTAATTGTTTATCAGTGCAGAGTGGGTTTCTGTTTCTGCCGTCACAAACATGTCGAGTTAAATATCTGCTGCCATTAAATATAGATAAGACAGTTTGTTTAATAAGTGGGTTGAAAAAAAGACTGAAATCCCTATGAGACATAATGACCCAAAGACCAAGAGATACACTGACCTATGAACTTTGGAATGGAAACATTTGAACAAAGAGGAAAACAGCAGTTTGATGCAGGTTTGCCTACATGGACACGGTCACTGTATGGAAAGAGCAGATATTCATAAACACGTCATTGTAAAGTCTATAAATTGCTGAGATTAGCTTGTCAGTGTGCTGCAGTAGTACAGTCATCCAATTAAAATTAAACTATATGAAGAAATACACAAATATGCAAGTCGAGTGCTCCAGTCTCTTCATCTAATGAGGGATTTTGGTGAGCAATTTGTTGTGGATATGAATATAAACTGCTGGAAGAGTTGTGTCCTTCAGAGCTAATAAACAGCTGTTGGTTTAACTGCTCTCTGGCTGTAGGTTACGTCTGCTAATTGCTCCTCTTCTAAAAGAAATGAGATTGATGATTCTGACACATTTATCCTACTGAGCACCACATAAATCACTGTGAAGGCATCCTGGCCTCTGCAATTAGTAAAGAGACAGACGGTTGTAACATGTGCGGGACTTTAAATTCAGCTCCAGCACTTTGTAATGAAGCTTGAGTGAAACATCGACCCATTTCCCACGATCAGATGTTGCATTTGTAAGTTTCTGTGCAAACTCACATTTTAAATGATATGGCTAACTTTTATATATTAACAAAAGTAATCATTAAGTCTATCAGTTCTAACAGGCACTCAGGGACCGCCCCGCCTCTGTCTTATGAAGAAGAATCATAGACGTTCATTAAAGGCTGTTTGTGATGCTGCTGTGTTTGTTTATTTCACTTTCTCTTATTATTTACTTTCTTATTGAAGATCTTTTACTCATAACACTTGTTATAATTTTACAGAAACTCAGTGAAGAGGGAAGTGACTTTGACATCAACTAATTTTTAAAAGGTTTTTTGTTTGTTTTTCAATATCAGCTTCCTGTTGTTTTGGGAATGAGACATACACAGCGGCCGTGTGATGATCACATATTTTTTGGTGAAAACCATCTTGAAGACAATATTTTTGAAAGATCTTAACATGACCTAAATTTAATCTGCTTTAATCTGTATTGACCCAGTGTTGAATCATTATTTATATTAATTTCTTTGTATTGTAATTGTGTTTGTTCTGCACCAAACTACCACAATAAAAGTAGGTAAGTTATTATCTACTTGGCAATAAAACTGTTTCAGATTGAGATTAAATTACACCTTGTCATGGGGTTAAAACACAAAAAGTCCTTGTTACAGTTATAAAACATGATGTGTCATAGCTGTAAAGCACGCTGTAATGATTTCCCACTGGATGCATGTGCAGTGTGTGACAGTAGCTGCGTCTCTCACAGCTCTATAGTTCACACCACGCTCGTGTCTCCTGCTCTTACCTGGAGTTTGCTTTTGAAAAATCATACAACGTTCTTTTAATTACTCTAAATGCTCCTCTAAAAGCATCTGTCACATATTTCCCATCAAAAATGTCTTCAAAAAAACAAACAAAACAAAAACTAATAGAATGGTGTCATGGAACTGAAAGTGCTTTTACTTTGAAACAGGAGCAGGACATGGTGTGTTTGAAACATGAGACACTGACACCAGGAGGAAAGAGATGTGTTGGTTGAGAGCTCTGTTCTCAAAAACATGAGTACCTAAATGAAATGACAGGTGCTCCACAGCTGTAATGGTCAGCCCAAGCATGTATGTGGTCCATTGTTGGTGCACATGTGCACCCTCTCCAACCTCCTCAGGGAGACATTTCAGGGACATCAGAACCAAAACAGAGAATA
Source organism: Solea senegalensis (assembly GCF_019176455.1). NCBI lineage: Eukaryota > Metazoa > Chordata > Actinopteri > Pleuronectiformes > Soleidae > Solea > Solea senegalensis. The sequence goes on along the minus strand of NC_058038.1, from coordinate 2,687,300 downwards.
AAAATACTAAAAACTGCACATCCTAGGACACTTTTCAGTCCATATTTACTCGCAGGAAAATAAACTGTGTTCATTTGTATGTATTTCGGGTTTTTTATACATTTTTATATAACTTTTTTTACTTTTATACCTTAAATTACATTGGGTTTCTTTCGTTGTGTTCTGATTCTGGTGTTAATTTGACGTAATATAGTGTAAATGACGACATGTGAAACAATTTAGTAAAACCTTTAAGGAAATCAGGAAAGGAGACTAGACAGGAAACACATGTGATTAGAGATACACCCATCAGTGTATTAGGGTCAAGTGTTTAGTTTTTTTTCTTTAGTTTGTGACAGTTAGAATAATATTGTAAGGTCATGAATGTTTACAACTTGACATATTATGTCAAGAAGGAATGTAGAAGGAATGTACCACCTGCTGAAACCAACTGGACTCTTTCATTATCAGGTTTAAGACCATTTTAAGTTCCACCTGTGGTTTAATGCAGGGCAGGAGGATGTGACATGGTCTGAAGTGACAGGAGACTTAGAAATAAGGCACAGGGAGAATGAATGCATGCTGGGCCTCAGATGGAATATGGTGACCTGTAAATACATTTACAAACAAATCTAATCAGTGATTATGTTTGTATCTGCACTTTTGTGTTTGATTTGATTTCAGAGCCAGTGAGTTAAAGGATCGGTCACCAAACGCTGACTATGAAATCTCCATGTTGCGTTGAAACGGATATTTTGGTTTTCAAAGACAGCATTCGAGTTTTGGAGGATGAAAGACTTTTCTATCACAGCCAACACGGGACTTTCACACATGCACATGGGTTCTGTGTACTGTGAAACTACTACAGTATGCTTTGTACCGTATATTGAAAATCTGTATTATATTTGGCAGTTGATGCAGATGATGTAGATGTGAAACTATCAGGACTTTGAAATAAGACTTTCAAATTCAACTCCCAGCATTAACATGTGGAGCTGAAAGTGTGTGTTTCATAGTTAATTCACTGTCGTCCACTGATTGAATACAAATTCTAATATTTGGTGAACTGTTTGCTTTGACTATTTAAGGGTTATTTTAGATGTTAGCTTTCCTTTTTTCTTCTTTTTATTACATTGTGTCAGAAGCTGGTGAGGAGCATCTGCTTCAGTGTGTGTATTTTTACTAATACCATGTGAAATGACAATAAATGTTGTGGTATTGTTTAGAGAAGCTCAAACAAGGTCACAACATTTATCTCTATCCAGAATTGAATTTCCAGCCAACACCTTGTATTGATTATAGGAGAGTCAGACGGCTGCCTTAAGTCTTCTCCGACATAGCCCAAAGATTCTCTGAGGGGTTAAGGTCTGGACACTGTGGTGGACAATCGATGTGTGAAAATGATGACTCATGCTCCCTGAAGGTCGAAAACCTCGTGAATTCAGTTTATTTAGTCAGCTGACTTCATTTTTTGATTGACCAACTGAAGCAGGTCCAGATCATGACACTGGCGTTGCAGGGTTCTGTGGTGACATTAAGCATGACAGCCGAATCATTTCATCCGCCTCTCCTCCTAACCCTGATCACTAGCGTGGGTGAACCCAGCTGAGTTTTCCAGCCATTTGATTTCACGTCTGGTAAGGACGCCATTTTGGCCAACTTCACAATCTTCTAAAAAAGGAAACCAATCACAAAAGCCTGGAGAACAAGAGGTGGATTTAACGTGATGACAACAAAGAAATGACTTGGAGCTGCTTTTGTATACATCCAACATAGCAGCCACTGAAGAGTAGCCACTGAAGGGCAGCCACTGAAGAGCAGCCACTGAAGAGCAGCTGTCTTTTGATTTGGCTGTTGTTTCCCTTTTAAGCGAGCAAAAGTCATGATACGCCATTATTAGTTAGCCATCGCTCCTAGAAAACTACACATTTGTACATTTGTTGACCACTTTTCCATCTTCCTACTTTTTTCATCCGCATCATTACATTACATTACATTACATTACATGTCATTTAGCAGCCGCTTTTATCCAAAGCGACTTACAATAAGTGCATTTAAACATTTGGGTACAAATAAGAGCTAGAAGTAAGTAAGAGCTTCAAGTAAGCCAAACTATGAAGTGCTAGTCATAAGTGCAATGTATACGCTTTTTTTTGTTGTTGTTTTTTTGTCGCCATCGTCTTAGTCGAGGTAGAGTCGGAAGAAATGTGTTTTTAGTCAGCGGCGGAAGATGTGGAGGCTTTCCACTGTCCGGATGTTGATGGGGAGCTCGTTCCATCATTTGGAAGCGAGGACATTGAACAGTCTCGAGTTCTGCGAATGCCTCAGCGATCCTCTCAGTGAAGGGGCAGCAAGCCGGTTTGCCGATGCAGAGCGGAGTGGGCGGGCTGGGGTGTAGGTTTTGATCATGTCCTGGATGTAGGCTGGACCGGATCCGTTTGTAGCATGGAACGCAAGCACTAGAGTCTTGAAGCGGATGCGAGCAGCTACAGGAAGTCAGTGAAGGGAGCGGAGGAGCGGTGTAGTGTGGGAGAACTTTGGTAAGTTGAAGACCAGTCGAGCTGCTGCATTCTGGATGAGTTGCAGAGGTCGTATGGCGCATGCAGGAAGACCAGCCAGGAGGGAGTTGCAGTAATCCAAGCGTGAGATGACAAGAGCCTGGACCAGAACCTGTGCCGCCTTCTGGGTTAGAAGAGGCCGCATCCTTCTGATGTTGTGCAACATGTATCTGCAAGATGGAGCTGTTGCAGCAATGTTGGCAGTGAGGGAGAGATGGTCATCAAGTGTCACACCCAGGTTCCTTGCGGTATGAGAAGGAGTTACCACAGAGTTGTCGAGGGTGATGGTCAGATCTGTGGTGGGAGAGCCTTTTCCTGGGAGAAAAAGAAACTCGGTCTTGTCGAGATTGACTTTGATCTAGTTTGGTTGTAGGTCTGTCCAATTGCGTACAGAGTGGGGGGTGACTGCACCCTCTCCAGACTGCATCTCAAGTCAGGCTTAACCATCACAGGGTAAAACTGGACTCATCAGACTTCATGACATTTGTCAATCGTTGCAGAGCCCAATCTTTATGCTCTCTCACAAATAGAAGCATTTTTAGCCTCACTGATAAGTGTTAAAGTTGGAGTATGTCTTCTGTCAACAAACCACTGTGACTCCTCTCTCCCAATCACCCCTCCTTACTCATGACACACACACACACACACACATACACACATGCAGCGGCAGCTCTCACCATCTGCCAGAGGTTACATATTAAAACTTTATTTGTCGCTTCTGGAAGTTATGTGCTGTATATCTGTCTAATAATGTACACCTCGGAAGTACACCCATTGTACCCCTTACCAGGGGTACATATTTGTTCTCTTACAGTTTGTACCCTATGGGAGAAAATATGTACCCCTGGGATCAATTATGGCCCTAAGTGCTCTCGGACTAAAATCTGCCCCTTGAAAATGGTACAAAGTTGGTCTTTAGAGGGTAGAATTATGCATCTATTCTGCATCTCGGGCACTTGGAGCTGCATGGCGCAGTGAACAGCAGCAGCTGGTGTTCTGTTTGGCACATACATGCAGTTGTTTAGAGAGCGCTTCATCTGCGTTGCGTTCTATTGGCATTGCAGGCATTGTGGAGTCTTTTACTGAATATCCAGGTTTAGAATCCACTTTTCATATATGAATTTCTGCAGTAATTCTTTAATTGAAGGCGCTTTGCTTCGATAAATCCAGGGATTTTATGCCAGGAAGTGTAAAACATCCCCTTTAAAATTGAATTGAAACCCATCAAACAGCTGTTTTGGAAGTCTGCTTCAAACAGTTAATGATCGAAGACAGAAATGGTTGACTTCAGTGTTTTACTTCCACGTCTAATTTTGTAACTTCCAAGTTCATGCAATTCTTTTCATCTTTGTTACGGTACGTTTTTAACTGCGGATTAGCCAAATGAGAGATGCTCAGCCCTGTAGCAGTTGTGTCTCTTTATGATGAGTGTGGAGCCAGGATTTGTTGGAAATCATTGGCCTCTAGGAGTATAAAGCTGTAAAAGAGCTAGCAAAGCAGAACTATATACTCGCCCTCCTCCACTCTGATAATTAAACCCGCAGAGGGATGGCCAGAGAGCTTGTCTCTAATAGACAAGGACAAAGCAGAGGGCTTAAATTAAAACCTTGGCCCTCACTGTGTGCTCATTTGAGCTACATGCATTATGCAGTGGCCTATTACATCCTTGGTCCAGGTGGGACTGATCACTTTTCCTCTTAAATATTAGCATTTCATTTTCCTTTCCTTTCTCGGTGGAGCTGAAACTCTTCCTAACACAGTATTTGTCTGTCCCTTAACCTCTCGTTCCAACTTTCTGTGTATGTCTCATCCTTAATTAGTTTCTTTCTACATTACATTCATATTAATGCCGTGTTTTTCTTTTCTCTTTGTCATCGTTATTCTGCCTTTGTGACTGTCCATTGTTTGACTGATTCCTGAGTCTCTGTCACTGAATTGCCATGAGGATGTTTTGGTCTGATAGTATTTCCACTATAGGCAGCTCTGCTCTCTCCCATCACTTCCCCATATACTGGGATTTAATGTATTTAAAGTGTAAGTTCATGCAACCACATCCAGCACTTGTCGTGGTAATAGCTACGTGTAGCTATATTTGCATAATACTCTGTTAAGGAGTGTAATCTTTGATGTTAAATCTTTTATCAGGCCCATTTGTGGCTGACTTCCCGAGACATACATCACCACTAAGGGCAAATGTCTCCTCTCAAGAAATCAAATATGTATAAACCGAGCAAATTGTGTGATCCTTGTCAGATCTCTGCCGAGGAACACCTATCATTATTTCAAAATGACTCTCCATATTCATTTATTATGTATGTCAGGCTCGTTTTATTCTATTAGCTGAAACAGCAGCGGCTTCATGACATGCAATGGTTTTCATGCAGTGATTGTGTTCGGAGAAATGAAGACGGCAGGCTGTTGTAAAGTGTCCAATATGTGTCTTCTGGAATGAACAGAGCAGAAAGTGTTTGAAATCTGAGAAATCTGAAAACCTTTAAAGAAAATGTGAAAAAAGACACTTAAAGTGTGTGTAAGCAATCCTGTCGTCACAGGAGTTGTGTTGTTGTTGCATACACTACACAACCATCATCAAAAAGTGGGACAACTTTGCAGCAGTTAGAGCGAATCAAGATGAAAAGATGCTTTAAAGTAAAATTGTTATATTGACACTCTTGCTAATCATTTGCTATCCAATTCACCAACGTACTCATCTTCAGTATCACAGCAAACCTGGAAAAACTGATCATAAAATAAGGATTGTGTCTAAATATGGAACTAAATGTTGAATATGTTTACTTTTTATTATGGGTTTTTATTGGTATTATTGCAGTCGTTATCCCCACAGCAATGATTACTTGACTGTGAAGACAAATACTTGATCTAATGATAAAGAGTCAAGAACTGAATTTACAAAGAACAACAAACAACATTTGTATTTAAGTTTCATTGTCTTAACAGTGAATACAGGGAGTTACTGAGGTGTCCATGAGATCTCTCAGTGGAAATGCACCTCACTGATTCTACCTTTTATTTTTTATTTTTTTTAAACTTGATTTGTGCTGTCGGATTTGAATGTTGGGAAATCCCTCTCATCTATGAAAGTGTCATCTCTCCAACACCTTTTTAAACCCATGCTGCCTGATATCAGCACACTCCCACCTGCACAGTTGGCACTACACAGTCACAGTGTTGGTCCTGGGCACAGCCGACACACTGGACTCCATCTGATCCAAACACATTTATTTTGGTTTCATCTGACCATGGAATATGCTGCCAACATTCATTAGGCTTCCTTTCATTCTCTCTGGCAGTGTTCGTGAGCAGAGGTTTATTTCTCCTTGTCTGTAGAGCTCTAGACTTCATGAAGAGTCCTTTATTTTTATTTTTTTTATTTCTGATCAGCTGCTGAAACTCTTAGTCCCACAGATTACCCCTGTGCTAAGTCAGAAGCACTCAAACTCATGAACTGTGTGGGTGGCATCATTATTTGAGGATAACCACTGCTCCTGTTTTTGGTGTAATTTAATTGAATGAGCAAGACCTTCAAATATGAGACAACCTCGACAGAGCTTGGTGAGAGTGGAGAAGAAAAAATCCCCTTTAACAACAAATGACCTGAAAAAATCATCATAAGTTTTGAATTGAAGTGAATGAGTTTCTTCTACTTGCCACAGCTGATCATCTGCCTCCATCTCGTGTGTCTCCCCTGTGTCCTCTTCTGTTACACCAACTGTCCTGTCCTCATGTCCTCCTTCACATCAATTCATCTTGTATTTGGACAAATAAAAAACATTAGAAAATTATAACGAAAAGGCAAGAACAATCGATAACATAGAGTTCCAAATATGGTTTGTCCCACTCTACTTGGGAGAGACCGCGTAATAAGTCCATGGTTCGGGGTTCTGTCGGGGTTCTGATGGCACAGCTCATGAAAAATGGAAGAATCAACATAATTTGATCTAATGTGAGTTACAATAACCCAGTATTTCTTCATAATTTACCTGTTTTGTCTCTTTATCCAACCAAAGCCTGTCTGTCTTGACTCTGTCTCGCTCTCTCCAGGTATTTGATTCTATCACATGCTTGACAGTAAAGAGATGAAGGCTTTGAAGACGTGTCTCACTCTAGATTAGTTTTCACATCAAACAGCTTTAACCTGTTTGTACTCAATTACTTGGAAAATGTTTGATTTGTTTTCCACAATCCAAAGCAGGAGGCTCCCACGCTTAACTGCCAAATCCCACCTGCTGCGCAACAACTCTGTCATCCAGCAAAGTTTTGTGAAGAACTTTGTCACTCGGGGTCCTGAGTTTCAGCGGTGCTCATCTGTGGGCACAAACCTCAGGTCTTCATGTCACATTTGTTGACATGACTGCATCACATTTCTACCACATCCCAACACGTTTCTCCTGAAGGAGGTCACTGAAGTCACTGTCATGTTCATGAACGCAGTGTGACACAACATGGAGCGTTGTGATTCAGGAAGTTCTCTTTATGGCCACAGCACCATCCTCCAATGATTTGACGGTGTAAAATGTGACCCCTAAAGGCATGAACATGATCAGGAACAACGTTAGACTCTAGATGAACTATAAAGCCTTCTCTGCACAATCTAACCCAGCTGTCTTAAATGTCAATTTTCCATGAAAGGGTAAGTTGAGCTACAGTTGTAGCTTGACTGTGCCATTTATTTGAACCGTTGTCCTATGCCCCTGTTTCAGCTTGTCCTTATGTGCCTGTGTCTTTCTTCAGTCCTCCATCCGTCCGTTTTCTTCTGCTTTCTCCTCCTCATGAGGGTCACGGGGGGAGCTGACCTGGGGCGATAGGCGGGGTACACCCTGGACAGATCGCCAGTCCATCGCAGGGACACATACAACCATTCACTCCCACATTCACACCTATAGTCAATTTAGAGTGACCAACCCGGAGAACCAGGAGAAAACTCCCACACACACACACACATGGGGACAACATGCCGGGGCTGGAACCCCAGGCAAGAGCGCTAACCACCACACGAACCGTGGCCCTTTTTTCTTCAATCCTTTAATATCAAAAATCTTTCATTCTCTAAGCTGACAGAGCATAACTTCAGTTTTCTCTCTGCACTGGAGTTCACCCTTTTTCTTTATTTGTGTTTTTGTCATCTGTGGGTGGGAACTGTGAGGCATGCACAGAGCACTGAGGACCGTTTGGGTCAGGGTTGAATGTAAACATACACTAGTAATTTGACTCCCAAAACATTGTCTAGGTGTGTTAGTCCAAAAATGAATAGTTCAGGTCACATGACCTGTTTCCATATGCTGCAAGAGTCCATGTTTGAAAGCATTTCTTTGAATGGAGAAATATGATGAAAATCCTCACAGCTGTAACGTTCAGAGACTTAATAACTGAACTTTGAGCAATCGTATAAAGAGAATTCTCTATAAGTTCTGAACAAGTCTGATAAAGTTGTGTCCAGTTCATTGGTTTATAATAGTGTACTGGAAATTTCAAGTTTAAATTCCCACCTTGGCACTTTTTAATCAAAAAAATGATGACGTAGTTATAAGTGGGAGTGATTAAAAATATGCAAAATTCACAGTAAAAATGTCTGATTTTGTCTGCTATGCTTCCAAACACAACCTAGTCAGTCTTTTCCAGATCTTATGGAACATGATGTTTTATTACAAACGATCTTCCAGCACAGATATCAGTCCAGTCATTTTCAGCCTTTTTTAACTGTGACGCTGTTAACGACACGTTTGTGCTGATGCGTTTGCCACCGACAGCCATTTCAAAGACATAATTCTCCAACTGTGTAACAAATATTCTTCTTCCACAAAGTAGAAATAAGCAGCTCACATCATGATTCAGCGGCTTCAATGGCTTTTTTTGAATTCTATTTACATTTTTACAGTGTGTGTGTGTGTAGTGAAGCATGTGATATATAGGATTTTAATTATATTGGATTTTACATTTTTGTCCTGATAAGGACCAGGATCGGACAGATACCGAGACATCATGGTCACTGTGTCTTCATAAGAAGCTCAATATCGTTTCACACTATGATTATTTAGACTCAGACAGTGAACATGCAGCAGCAGCAGCAGCAGCAGCGGCAGCGGCAGCAGCAGCTTAGACTGTTAACACAAAGCAGGTTTGGGTGTTGGATTTAACCTGCTGATGCCAAGTGTGACTGTAACATCTGCAGCCTCTCAGACCAGGCTATGGATAAGTCTGTGTCTGCTGCAGCCTCACATTTCTGGTCTTTACTGACAGAAGGGCAACATGATGTGATCTTTAGACAACCACCTCAAAGATGGATTTGTTGTTGGTTGTGCGTAGTCTCTCAGCACTGTGGTAAAGGGTCGTTATCTGAAGTATTCCGGCCTTTTCTCTTGTTTTTTCTCCTCTGACTTCTTTCATCAGCGAGGCAGTTGTATCCACAGGACTGCTGCTCACCTCATGTGTTTGTTTCTTTGTTTTTGTTTGATACATTCTGATGGAAAACACAAATCCCCAGTCAGACAGGCTCACCAACAATCAGACCATTGTCAACATCTCTGAAAACACATTTACCCACGCTGAAGCACTGTTGCCCTGTGATTGGCTGATTGGATAATTACACAATTAAAAAGTCTGTGATTAATGGACAGATGTGTTCTCACGATGTTATTAGTGTGCTGCACCACACTGGTATTACTGTAGAGTAAAAATGAATCCCATCCAGGGGTTTTCTTGCTTTCATAAGTAAATGGATATACATAAAATATGATTGACAGTGACCTTTAATGTTTAAAATGGTTACTGAAATCCCCAAAACATAGTAGTTTCTAAAACACAGATGGAGCTGCACGTATTTATCCATATACGATTTATTGTCCCACAGTGGGTAAATTCCCAGTATTACAGCAGCAAAAAGATAGTCACACAGCAAAAGAGAGTCACACAAATTATAAATTGCACATTTTATTTATTTAACCTTTATTTAACCAGGAGTGTCCTGGTGAAGACAGGCAGCAGCATAGTCATACATAAACACAAACATAAGGTGGAAACAAACATTAAAATCACTTAACATCCAAAACTGCAGCTACAATAATAAAGGCCTCAGGCAAAACATCTACAGCCAGACGTCGCTGCCTCCAGGTCAGTTTCCCCTTAAAAGTGTTCAAAAGACCAACTCCTTCTGTTTCAAAGTGTTCTGCACATGCACACGCGGCACATGCACATGTGTAAACGTCAAAACTATTCAGTTATTTTTCACGTTATTTTAATGTGTTGACAACAAGAATAGGTTGTCAGTTAGTGTTTAGAATCATCACATGACGAAAAGAAACAACAAGGTGAACAAATCAGGCTGTAAAACCTTCATTAAACACCAACAACTTCCTCTATATTTGAAGTTAACATCACATGTTTCTCCTCTGGTTAAGACACTTTTGAGAGGGTTCGTACACCGGCACTAAACAAATGCACAAGGCCAGTAGAGGAGACTGAGGGCGGAGCATCACACGATAGATGGATGCATTAAAGAAATCTGGTTTTACTTTTTTTTGCATACCCCCTACATCACTTTGCTTCCCCTTGTACCCCAGTTTAGGAATCACTGATAGAGAGTAAATAAAGTGAAAACTCTAAGTTCAGGTTAAAATGTAGTTGAATTTATTCAGTTGCATTTCACCATAATTATTCTGTGCTTCCCGGCAGCAATGGTGGCTGACACTTATGGATGCTTTGGTATAGTTAATGAATGAAACATGATTTCTCAGAGACACTGACTGCATTATCCAGAGGTCTCTTTTTGACCCAGGCCTGCTCCTCTTTACCAATCAGGCAAAAGTTAATAAGTGCCTACAGGCCTCAAACTAGAGGTCGACTGATAATGGATCTTTAAAGGCTGATGGAATAATGATAGCTCCAAGCATGAAAAAGCTGATAGCCATGTAATCGGCTTATAGCCGCCACCCACATTCACAAAGGGAAAAAATCAGTTAATGTAATGGTATTCCAAGAAATTTTGCGAAAATAATATTTCTGACAATATTGAAAAGACACAGAAATGAGCAAAGTTTTATCAATGTTTTCACTGATAAGAAGAAAAATTTATTTCAGCACGGCTCGACTCTACTCTGTTTGGTATCGTTTTCCATTGCTATAGTACCTCCTCAATGTGGGCGGAGTCAACTGCCTTGACTTTGTGTACTGAAACTTTACACTCAGGTAATTAAAAAGATTTGTTCACCGAATCATTCAGTACTTGATTGCATGTTTTTATAAAATGTGGAATTTCGGAAGGTCATTGAATGCACCTTATACATAAATATACAGAAAACCTACCCACACAGACTCACACCACCTGCTGGAACCAAACTGAACTTTGTACCACCGGACAACTTAACATACACACAGGAAGAGGAGGGAAGGATGAAGGAATGAAGCTGGCAGGAAGGTGACTATTTCTCGACTATTGCTGGAGTTTCTGAGAAGATTTAGGACGTTCTTCAACAAACACCACATCCTGGTATATTACGAACCCTGCGACACCTTAAGACATGAATCTATTCTTTCTAAGGACAAAATCCTTAGACACAAACAGAGCATTGTGGTTTATGCAGTGCATTGTATTGAGGAGTGTCCTGACCTCTACAACCAATGCATAAATGCATGTCAGAGCACTGAAGAGCCAGCTCATCTGGACAGGACTCAGCTGTCCACCTACATCTGAACGACAAGGGACTCTCTTTTGAGGAGAATGTTCACATTTATGGCCAGGGAAGACAGATGGTTTAAAAGAGAAGAGTGAAGGAAGCCATCTATGTGAGCCTGGACAGAGGAGGTGGACTAAGACACCAACTATCAGCCACCTAACCCAACAATAGAGAAGTCCAGCACCCACACAGTAGCAGACTGCAATGACCCTCTTTCACACCTTGACTCAGGTGAAACCAAATACCAGCAGCTATAGTCAGAAATGAAGAAGACTCTTGGATGAGACGTGAAACATCTTCAACTTAAGTCCAGTAGCCCACAGCTTACTACAGAAGATGACTTTGACCTGGATGATTGACAACCTCACAGACATTGAATGCACCTCTACACTTAACATGCTGTGGAACCTGTATTACTCACACTAGATCTCATGCAGATTTTTGTTTTGTTTTGTTATGTATGTGGTTATTATCAATCACCAACACATTGATACTTTGTATTTACACATGTTCAGCATAAGTGGCTTTTAACTGAGCAAATACAGCCATTGACCCATAATTCGATTTAGGCTTGTTAGTAACCAGTAGCAACCGTGGAGCCTTCGTGTGAAGTAAAATGTCTTCACGGAACAGATTAATTTGATTCACAGGTCGACTCCTACACTAAACAGTCAGGGGCCCCCAGAGCTCCAGGTTCATAACTGTTCATCTGATCGCACATCGTTTATTCCCACGACACGTGTGAAAAGTTGCACCGCTGTACTCAAGTATTGACTCGTATTTCTAGTACTGTGTTGTATGGAACACCATCATAGATGTAGTTTAACACACGCCTGTCAAAGCCATGACATTTAGCTGACAATTGGTTGCCATACAAACTTAAAGGGATAGTTCAAGTATTGTGTTTCAGGTAATTATCTATAGTAGGTGTGATGCACACAGCATGGAGGCTGCCAGGGGAGCGAGTCAGGCGGGGACTGGCATTCTGACCTTACGCTAAATTTTTATTTTCAGCTTTTTACCTTTTTAAAGTGTACTTTCAGTATTTACAACATATTCCTACTTGCATAAGCCCAATGGTGCTGAAGCCTTTTTTCATTCCTAAGTGGAAATCGGGATGAGATCTGGACATCCCTGCTTCATCCAGAGGTTTTCATTAAGTTTAATGATCACATTTGGAATAAATCATTGTGTCAGGCCAAGGGTGAGATTCCAACGCCCAAAGAACAATCGGTATCAGTTATTAATTGGCAGTTATTTACTGTTACTTTCTTTAACAACAGGTTGATTGTTCAATTTAGAAAATGTCAGAAAATGCCCATCATTAATCCCTGGAGCTCAACAGAATAGCTTTTGTTGAGCGTCCAAAATACCTAGTGATGTTAAGTTTACTGTCGTTTGGTTTCTCAACCTTCCCTGTGAATGTTCATCACATCAGTTTGAATAAATTATTAATACAATTATTTGTAAAGCAGAATTGTTGCCAGTTAATTTTCTCTCAGTAATTTAATCAAGTACTTATTTCAGTAGTCGAGTATCTGGCTGATTTTGAAGTGCCGGAGAATATAATGAAAGTGTGTTGTATAATCAGGTCAGTTGGGGCCAGATGACAAATTTCTTGCCCCGAGGTTCCCTTATAGAATTCATTTGGCAGTGGCTGCTGCAGGGTCTCATCCTCACTCGGTCCCTGACAGTGTAAAATCAGCGATAATACCCTCAAACTCTATCCTCTTATTGCTTTAACAGCTATGCACAGAGATTTTAAAGCTGAAGTCATTTCTCCTCATTTTTCAAAGTTGTGGTTCTTCTTAAACAGGTGCACTGTATTCAAGATTTTAGATTTTATTTTTTGTTTAATATTTATCTCAAGTGACATTCAATAACTATTACGCATTCATTTAAAATACAAAGAGTCCTATGTAGAGAAAACTTCCTGGAACATTTTGTCATTTCTAATGAGTACTATGATTCAAGAAGATGTATTTGTCACATACTAGTACAAGAGCAGATTCAGTGCATAAATATTGGCATCAGCTTCTATCTGTAGCCAAACACTGACTTTCACATCAATGACAGAATCCATTTTTATAATAAAGTGGAGGGATTGTAAATAATTAAAAATGAATGCTCTTCTCCCATGTCAAGTAAAAATAAACTAGACTTGTTAACCAGAGTCTGTCCAGTCGTGATTAAAGACTGATTTCTCTGTTCTGTGTGCGTCTCACCCGCTGACTCTGTTTGAAAGTGCACGACTGTCCGTGTGGCATCGTGTAAGGGTTTACGATCCAGTAAACTGGTCTCCATTTCCTGGACGTCCAGAGCTGCAAAGGCCCAGAAAAAGCTGCTCCAGTTCAAATACAAACACCTTGTCAAAACAATTCTCACTGATTTATCGGTGGTAGGCTCCACTCCAGATAGGACGGGCTTCTGGGCCTGAATCCAGACATCAGCCCACCTTTCTTTGTGACCTGTGTCTTTGAAAAGCTGCTGATGCAGATGACACTCGCTGCTGTGAGCGAAACCTGTTCACGAATAAAACACAGCAGCTAACTTTATAAAACTAATCCCAAAAGCCCACAGCTCCACTCGTGAACAGGTGAAACAAACAAATTACAACAATGTTTGTGCACTTGTCAGACTTTGCTGAGTCCAATATGTACAAGCAAATGAGGACAAACATGTTAAAAATGTTCTGTCATTACACTGATAATAAATGTTGGGCGTATTTTAATGAAGAGAGAAAAAGAAAAGCATGACACCAATCAAAAGAATAAACAGCTGACGTGGATCGAAGTGGTGGGAGATCAGAAATGATGATCTGTTCAGAGTTATGAGAGAGACAGAGATAGTGGCAGTATGTGGTAGTGATGGACGATATCTGCAAAGTGAGAGCTGTGAAATGAAATGTTCAGTCAAAGTCAAATATGAGTAGTTTTATTGAAAACTCACGACTCAAATAACAATCAAATGTAAACAGAAACACTGTATAACAACAAAATCAAAGCTCCATAAGGTGCACATAAAAATATCTTAACTAAAAATAGCCAATAAAATAGGCCAATCTTTTTCTGAAAAATATATTTATATGAGAAAAGTACAATATCAACAAGTTTTATTTTGACAACAATAAATGGCTTTTTAAAATCAAATTACAGATTTTCTTCTCTTACAAAAGAACAAAATATGACAAACCCTTGTAAGGGCAGCATTTATTTATAAAGAGATAACAAAATAAAGTGCTCAGTTTAAGAAAAACATTTTTAAACATCAGCTTTTTGTTAACTTAATTCAGAACAGACTCAATAAACATTTTCCCCCTTTTTTTACTTTGATAAACAGTAGTGCTGTCTTGAGGTAGACATTAGAAGACAGACACGTGTGTCCTTCAATTAAAGGACATGAGCTTCTCACTCGCAGAATAGTTGCGACTGAGAAGCTCATATCTCGGGTCCAATGTTTTCATTAGCTTTTTAAACCCGACCTGTTCCACTGTTGCAACAGGGACCATGTCTTTGGCGAAGACATGAAAGGACACCACTTTTGTTATTGTCCACCACTTGTCGCTTCTCATACGGCACACAGCGGCGAAAGTGAAGCTTGCATTTAGATTTGTTTTGGGGCTGGAGCTTTGCCGGGTTGTGGACGGGTTGCGCCTGTGGCTTCTGCAGCGAGCAGTTTCATACACTCTTTGTGCCACGTGGTGAAAAAGATTCGTAGTGCTTCCACCACTGGCTGCAACGTGCTTATGGCACTCCCTACACAAAGCGTGGTTTTGTTGCTCATCTGATGATTTGTATCTGAACCATCTCCAAATGATTGAGCCACTGCTTTTTCTTTTACTAACCAAGAAGCTCTCCTCCGAGTATGTGCAAAGCTAACTAAGTCAAGTAGGTAATAGTAGGTGCTCAAGTAATCAATTAATCAGACCAATCAAATGAGACATCCTTAGAAAAGATTTTAGCAGCACTGATTACAGGAGAGATGAAACCAACCAAAACACCGTTGTGCCAAGGCATAGAGCACGAAAAGACAATCTCCAAAATATTCCATTTCCATCAATCCACTGTAACACAAATCATTTAGAAACATTCACGCAACTCTGCCATGAAATAGACGGCCATCAAAACTTCACCTAGAAGCACCAGGAAAATAACAATTCAGACAAGGGTCAATCCACACATCACCTCCAGAGGGTTGCAAACCTCTGGCAGCATCTGGGATAAAAGTACATGCGTCTACAATCAGGTGAAAAATGAATAGTTGTGACATTCATGGGAGCGTTGCTAGAAGGAAGTTGCCTGTTTATACTTTGCCAAAGAGCACTTGGACAAACCAGAAGCCTTCTGGAAGTCCATTCTCTGGACAGATTAGTCCAAAACTTCATTATTTGGCCACAATCACAGGCACCATGTTTGTAGCGAAGTCAACACTGCATATGAAGAAAACAACCTCCTCCCAACAGTGAGGAATGGTGGTGGAAATGTGAAGTACTGGGCCTGCTTTTCGGCCTCCAGACCTGGACGACTTCATATTATCCATGAACCCTGAATTCCCAGGCCTATCAACAAATCCTTGACCAGAATCCGCTGCCAGCAGAAATGGATTATGCAATAAGACAACCACCCAAAGCATTCCAGCAACACGACCACGGAATTGCTCAAGAGCAAGATGATTGGAACTCTGGATTGGCCCGGACCTTAATCCCATAGAAATGCTGTGGCAAGATCTGAAGTGGGCAGTACCAACCTCTCTCACCTGGCTGCGTTCTGCAAGACGAGTGGACAAAAATCCACTGGTTCATGTTATAGAATCTATTTGGTTGAAGTAATGGACATGCCACAACCTACTAACTGAAAGGGTTCACATACTTTTGCTCATGGAAGTCTGTGTGTTCCTTATTTGGAAGGTCTGCTTTACAAATTGGGATTTGGATGTTCCATAAAGTTATTTTAATCGGTTTTTTTTTAGAAAATAAGACCATATTTGGAGCGATCACAAACCTTCAAGCAGCCCTGTAAATGAATGTATGTTACATGAGTTCACATAATGTTGATTAAGCCTATTGGCCTATATTCTCAGTATTTTTCACATCTGTGGACATTCCCACTCTGAACACAGAGTGATGTGTTTACATCACAACTGACAGAAAAATGGCTACAGTAAGATAGTAACGTGAAATGGTAGTGAATGTTTGGAATATGGACCTTGAGTTGTCCTTTCAGGAAATGCTGCAGGTTCACTTGAGACTTGAGGGGTGAGGTTGTGTGTTGAATTCCCGTCTCCGCTAGTCTACATGCCGATGTGTCCTTTGGCAAGTCACTCGAGATGGCAGCGTGTAAATGGGTATGAAAGATGTGTGATAGAAAATGTGCTGCACATAGATGCCCTGACTGAAGAAGTGTGGATGGCTAAACTGTAGTGTAAAGCAGGAAGTGGTCATCAAGACTAGAAAAGCACTTTATAAATACAAAGTGTGTGTGTTATTGTCAGTAAGCTGCAGCTTCCTCATCACGTCGTCTCTGTCGCTCACTGCAGAAGCTCAGTCCATGTCTGGTTTTACTTCTGCTTTATAACCACTGAGAAATACATCTGCGCTACCATCCTGATATATGTTATTAATGGGGCCCCTCAGCTTAATAACACTGGTTATTACATGATGTCTGTACAGGGCCCCTTAGGCTACTTTAACTACCCCTGATGTCTTGACGGGCCCTCAGTCAACTAACAGGCTCATAATCTGTCGCTGCTCATTGGCTAAAGACTGGAGCTTTAAAATATCTCCAGTATATAATAGGAGAGCGCACATCCGCATGCTGTTTGAAACACAAACGGTTTAGAGTGATATAGCCTGATCATTTTTAGATTTTTAATCCAACTTGGTTTATGGCTTATCCTGTGAATGGGTTCCAGGCTGGTGAGTAATGGCTTAATTTCATACAACAGCAGCAGTGGCATGCCATAATTAAACTGAGGCTGAGTGTTTTCTTCACATTTATTATACACAAATAGCACTAATGAATATGTGAATGTTGCAAGAGTGATGTCAAATGTATGATGAACGTGGCTGGAGGGCAGATTATGGGTATCAATAGTTTATGTGTTTCCAGGAAGTATGTTGAACTGACGGCACCGAAAACAGCGTTTTAATCCACACTAACTCAATTTCCTTTGCTTATCATAGACTTGTTTGGCACGCGGAGGATAATGTTCTCTGTAACAGAGGGTTGATTGTTTTTTAAAAAAAGACACAATAATTCAATCTGCAGACACATTGATTATCTAAAAATATGGGCTGTCAAGGTTTTCTGAAAGAATGTCTATGATTGATTCCTGGGTTTAGTAAATAAAATAAGTTATATAATTTTTCCCTTTTATGCTCTAGTGTCATTAAAAAATGTTTCAATACACTAATTAACCGAAGGACTTCAGGTATTTTGTCTGGGCTAATGAGCTTCACCCTTTAACTGGGATTTAATGAAGGGGAGAAAGTGTACTAAAAAGAATTGTTTTTGGTGATAAGGTGTCAGTGTATATTAGGGATGGACGTGTCCATAAACACTGTTGGAATATTCAACATGATTATCTGTCACACATCACTCACACATCTGCATCCCACCTTCTGTTGTAACCAGGCCAAAAACCATGAGCTCCACATGAAGCCATTCAACAGTATGTATGTAACATGGTGGTTTACTGTGACGTAAAGGCCATGTTACATTGACTCTTCCAAAAGCAGCAGTGTGGGCTTTCTTCAAACTGATGACAGATTCCAACCAAACCTATGTGACAGACATAAAACTGGGATTGTACATTAAACATCATTTTATTAGAGGGAAATGATCAACAACAATCTCCAGCTCGTGAGAGCTCGTGAGAGTAATGCAGGTTTCTACTGCATGTTGAGCAAAGAGCAGTGGCTGAGGAGATGCATTTAAAATCGTCTCGTCAGGGTCCACAGCATGGTGATCTTAAAGGAGCAGCTTCGAGGTGCATTCAAGAAACCTCTGAAAGACTGTAAAGTAATGGAAATGATCTCTCCTAACTTTGTCTCTCCACAGGAAAATGTGATACTAACCAAGTTGCCAAATTTGAATAAATAAAAGAGTTGCTGTGTGTTTGAAAATGAGGTCATGTAATGGCCGACACACACTATCACACACATACAGACATCATGCTTTAGTGGGGACCAAAGTTATAGCACACTGAGAGTTTTTATATCTATAAAGTGTTTTGAGGAGGAGTTATGCTGCGCTCCCGTGCCGTATTTATACAAACACCTAAAGAAAAACCCTTGAAAAAATAGAATACAAAGAAAGTGTTTTTAGTCTTTTTCCAGGTTCTCGGCCACTATATTGAAATATATAGTATATATAATGTGTGAAGAGGTGTTAAAAATGAATCACACAAAAATTAAACACACATGCAGTCCACTAATTAAATTTGTGGTAATAAATGCACCACATATTCAATAGACATTGCAGTAGGAAGAATTTCTGTCAATGCAACCCTTGATTAAAAAAAACTCTTTTGAAATTCATATTTCTTTAATGTAATTACAAAAAGTCAGATTAATTGATCGACTTTTTCTAATCAAACAAAAACTTGAATAAGAATAATATTAATCCCTACTATATACATATATATGTATATATGTATATATATATATATATATATATATATATAATATATGTATATATAGCGAAATAGCGAAATATATGTGTATATATATATATATATATATATATATATATATATATATATATATATATATATATATATATACATATATTTCGCTGTGCTTCTTCGCTTCAATTGCAGTGGTAATGGTGATGATGGAGCTGTGCCGAAAAGCAAATCTTCAATTTTCCAGGATGTATCTTTACAAATGTTTTGACCTTTGGGTAAGGAAGTTATATATAGAGTTATAAGTGGCCAAAATTAGCTTCCTCTATGATGAGGCTGGGCTCAGCCTTGGAAATATATGAGGAGCTCCTTCACATTGAAAGGAGCCAGTTGAAGTGGTTCGGGCATCTGTTCAGGATGTATGTATCCTGGACGACTTAAGCTGGAGGTCTCCAAACACATCCCACTGGGAGGAGATCCTGGGGTAAACCCAGAACCAGCTGGAGGGATTTTAAATCTCGTCTGGCCAGGGAACACTCTGGGATTCCCCATGAGGGGCTGCAGGGTAGACAGATGTCTGGAAATCCATGCCTGACCCAATAGAAAATGAGTGAATGAATACAATTTTATTTAATTGTATAT
Source organism: Solea senegalensis (assembly GCF_019176455.1). Taxonomy (NCBI): domain Eukaryota; kingdom Metazoa; phylum Chordata; class Actinopteri; order Pleuronectiformes; family Soleidae; genus Solea; species Solea senegalensis. The sequence goes on along the minus strand of NC_058038.1, from coordinate 2,667,808 downwards.
GTTTGATTTCTTTTGGACCTTTTTTATTGTTCTATTTATGCATTTACAACAATCATATCACCATGATCGTACATGCTTCACATATCCAGTATTCTTCATTGTCATGTGCTTCTATTTTAAGTCATATACTTATAAGAGCAGGGAATATAACCTTGTTTTCTCAGATTTTGCATGTATACCTGCAGTGAGGGTGCAAACTGATCAGTATATGAATGCTTTGTTTTTGTTGACATTGACACCTTGCTGCACATGTTGTTGATTATTGACCCTAACAACAGTTATGCTATCACTAACTTTTCTACTCTTGACGACCACTCTAAGCTGCTCTACGCTACAGTTTTTGCCATTCACCCATTCATTCACACTTTCATACAGCACATCTATGTGCATAGCTCATCTTTCAAACCCTGTACAGTCGTTGGGAGCAACAGGATTCGAACCCAAAGCCTTTAAGTTGAAAGACAACTTGCTGTACCACTGAAGTTAATGTTACCCATAAATAATAATAATAATAATATATTATTATCAATATTAAATGTAATGTTGGAGTTTCTATTTCATGTATGTTTCACAAATGTTGGTATAAATCGTAACCTTGGGCCATAGGTGGTATTATGTGTCATGGTCCCAGTAACTCCCTTAAGTCTATTTAACACTGCATTTTACCATGAAAGGCTGAAATATAAAAAGTTATATTTATAAAACAAGTTTCATCTTGGACCAACTGATTAAGCTGCAACCTTGTGGGCCACCTTTGGCTGGCTCCATTTGCGGTAGGGCAGCATTAGCCCTTCAGTCCCATGAATCATTCTAAATAGGTTGCTGGGCCCTTAAAATAGTGAAGCATTTCCATAGGTTTTGCTCCTAATCATTTGCTTGTTCGTGAACAGTTGCCAAAGAAGATGACACTTTGTAGCTTTTCCCCTGCTGACAGTGTGCAGTGCCTTTGGTATCACATAACATTAATATTCAGAGAAAAGCAGAGCTGTCCTGTTGTTCCATAATTAGGCTGAAAGAGTCGGTTCACTTAAGTCGCCATAAAAGATGAAGAAGAAAAAAACCTTGTATTTCATGAATCCTTGTGTTTCCTCTCTGCTTGTCGTCAGTAGACAGAGCTGGCATAGTTATATAACTGGGCCATGGAGCAGCAAGTGCTGCAGGCAATAGGATTACCCATGTCAAAAATAAACAGGCTGTGTGCTTTACCCTCGTTCCCATGAGAATTAAACCATAAACTGTTTCTTGTTAGTGTTATACTTTCACAATACCTGCATTTTAGTGACTCTAACTTTAAAAATGATTGTTAAAAACAAGCTTCAGCTCTCGCCGCCATGCTAGTATCTCTGTAAGGTTACACCTGGCACAGCAGTCCTTTATATTCAATTCCAGTATCAGCATGCTAACCCGATTATCCCTACGCGCTAACCTGATCGCAAGGAACATAGTGATTTTATTCTTCTGTTAATTTGTAACCCTTCATGTGCAGCATTTTTAATTTAGAACGTTCACATTTGCCAATTAGCACTGACTTTAATTATACTGTGGGCAATAAGAATGTTAACCAATTAGCTTTTCATGTCATTAAGCTAATCAGTCATGGCATTACTAATGTTATTACAATTCATCCTTAGGGAAACAAGGGGCCATAAGGAGGCTATTTTCTCTGATCAAGCTTTATGCATATAGAGACAAATATCAAGAGACTAAAGTGTTTCCTGTGACTTTAGAGCCGTGCTTTTATTTATTTATTTATTTAGCCATACTTTCCTACTGAAACGGAGCAGACGGAACATGTCACTATGTTCCGTTGCCTGCTCATTTTTCTGGCTTTAAACTGCAAACGTCTGGTTTTAACAGTTACACTAAACAGCAATCATTCAGTGTGTTTACATGCATGTTAAAAGTCCGACTTTATTCGGACGAGGACAATAATTCGGTTTTCTTAATGTCATGTAAACACGTTAAATGGAGTTAGTCTTAGTCAGACTAACATACCTGGATAATGTGATTCATAGTCCAATTACTCGTGCATGTTTACACTTAGTCAGCTTTCTGCACATGCATGAATTTCATCCCCAATCTTTGACTCTGTCGCTGGACATCAGACAGCGTCCATCTTTCCATTTGCTGTTTGTTTTTTCTGTGAAGTAAAGGTCAATAGGAAACTGATTCAATACACACTAGTTCATAGAGAGATGCAGCGCCACCTATGGAGGGGGAGTCAGATGTTCACAGCCATTAAATCGATTTTCTTCTGCACATACTCGGCAAGAAGTCTGATTAGCTGGATTAAACTGTGCATGTTAACGTATTCAATGAGACAGAAAGGGGGCGCTGTTTCTATATGCCTCCTCCTGCCTAATAAAAAGCATTTATAAACAATATTTTGCACTCTGCCACTTTTATGTTGTTCACTAAGTACAGTGACAGTAGACTAATGTTGTTTCTTTCAGACACTATAAAATGGTTAAATTAAAAGTTTCCTGTTTGCAACAAAGTCAGTCCAGTGACATCACCTGAGTCCAGCTGCATCACTAAAGAACTTCATATGTGTGTATCTGCATGGGGTTCATTGTTATGTTCACTACTTTTAACATACTGAATTAGTTTAATCGCTTTCAAATATGGATATTTTTATTAAACTCAATGTCAAAACTGAATAGATTCAACATGCAGTTCTTCAAAATGAAGCTGGCTCCTCATGCATAGGTTAATTGACCTGAGGCCAGAAAAAGTCCAGTGTGCCAGAGATATTTACATCTAATGGTGAGACTATAGATTGTAACTTCTTCTGCTTAAAAATCTGTTTTTCAAAAACTACAGTGACCTTTAGATACCAAGAAGGTTATTGTTCCTCTTCATTTATGTACTGTAGTAAGTGTCTACTTCACAATGGGTCTGTCCATTCTTGCTGCTGTAGAAACAGTGCAGTGCCAGTAAAACCTCCTGTTACACACTGGACCTTTAAATCAGAACTTGACATGAGATTTGACATATGTGAGATGTGACTGGATTTAACAACTTGAAACAGAAACCACAATGACTGTGACCTGGTCGATCCCTGTATAATAACATAGGATAACATCAGCAACTGTGTGTGCATATATATATATTATGTACATACATACATACATATACGGTAGCTGTATATATTCTCTCTAGAGAAATTCCAGCTATTGCATTATTAATTCCACTCTCCCACTCTCTCCGTGTGTGTGTGTGTGTGTGTGTGTAGATGGGGGGAACCATGTACAACACAGGGAAGCACGTGTCCCTGAGGCCGGACAAAGCCCACCTGGTGAACATTTCTGGGGGCCCGCTGGGGTACAGCTACCGGCTCGAGGAGATCCGCCTCCACTTTGGTAGTGAGGATGCCCAGGGATCAGAGCACGTTCTCAATGGGCAGGGCTTTCCTGGAGAGGTGAGAGACAACGCTCTGTGGCTTCATCAGCCTGTTTAAACACCCAAATGGAAACATTTTGAAGAGATCTTAAACTATTAGTACATATATATATATGTATATATATATACATATATATATATATTATACGTCTTGTGGAAAAGTCCAGTTTCTGCTTCAGTGACTTTTGAATTGCACTTAAGTTTTAGGGAGATCGATAAAACATACAAACATACACACAAATTTCGCTGTTCAGGCATAAATAACAGAAACTACAGATACAGCATGCGAGAGGAGGAATACTGTGAACGACACTGCCATTTATTTACATTAACAAGTTGCTCCTTGTTTTCCTTTTGAGGAGACATGAACTTTATCATGACTTACTGCTGACATTGATGAACTAACGGGGCAGCCTGTGGCCCAGTGGAAAGGGAACTTGGCTTGTAACCGGAAGGGCGCCGGTTCAAGTCCCCACCAGGTTGAAAGGGCTGGGGTACCCCTGAGCAAGGTACCCAACCCCCATTGCTCCCCGGGCGCTACTCAGTGTGGCAGCCCACTGCTCCTAACTCTAGGATGGGTCAAAATGCAGAGAGTAATTTCCCTAAGGGGATTAGTAAAGTATCTAAAATAAAAAAATTAACTCGCAATATTTGCTTTACAGCAGTTTGATGGTAACACATTAAAAATGCACATTTCTGTTTTACCAAGTCATTCATTTTAATGTAAACCGAGCTACTGAGAAGACCAAGTCATTCATTTTAATGTAAACCGAGCTACTGAGAAGACATTTACTTTAACAGTTACACATGAACAACACACAGGACAATTGGCAACCTAATTTGGAATAATAACCACATGATTGTTTCATGTCTTTTTCAGAGTTACAGTTTGTGTGTGTGGAGTTCTGTTCCCTTCACTTATGATGAAGTTAGCACACTTGCAAAAGCAAGTATTGGGGGCTCTGTGGATATTCCCTGAGCTTTTACTAACACATGTAATGTATTTGCTTTGTTAAAATACTGCATGTGTTGAAGCTCCAAGCGTCACTCTGGTTTACACTGGGGTTTGTGGCTGCTCATTTTTCACAAGACGGTCTCTGGGGGGCTGCGAGTGTCAAGAAAATCTTAAGGCAGAGTCAAAGAACAGCTTTTTTCAACTACAATAGAATCCTGTCAGCGGCTAAGCTCATGAAACCTAGAGGAATATATTAGGTATATGGGCTATTTGGGACACCATTCATGATATGAATATTTCTCTACAACAATGTCAGGATTAGAGTCTGTTACAAATATGCTTAATTCCTGAGCTTGGCCAGTGAGTGCCCATAGACCACATACTAGATTTCCCCTTAGACACATACAAAGGACAATTACACTATATTACTATTTACAGTGTAAAATAACGATACAATTCTAAAGTTGAAACAGAGGTCTGAAGACATTAAAATACATTTAAAGTGTTTTGAAGACTGACTGTAGTCTGACAAAGGTTAATTAAACAAATTACATACAGTAAAACACGGCTGATAACAAAGACCAGTGCAGTAGAACAGCTCCTGTGTACTTATCAGCAACAACTGTGGAAAGACTGATAGTCAATGAATGTGCAAGGAAAGCTACTGGTATTTTCAAATGACATTATAGAGGTGCTTTACTGCCACCAAAGAGAAATGGTATTTCAACAGAAACAATGCAACCCAAGAAATTTAAAGCAACTTCACTAAGTGCTGTCCAGATGACACCACCTGTTGAAAGTCACTGGGCAATAAATTGACATTTTATCACACATTGAAGAACAAAAACAGGGAACCTTTTTGTTTGTCCAGCAAGGAAATTATTCCACAATTACATTTAGCAAGGACCTCACTGTCCTTCCTGCACTACAGCTAAATTCTTACAACTGGAAGTGTCGCGGTCAGCAGGAAACGCCCGCCAAGACAGTCAGAGTGATTCCACCATAGACTGTCAATCAGGAAGTGCGAGTATGTTGAATAGCCACTAGAGGGCGACTCTGCTGGTGGTTAAAAGAACTCTGTCGCTCCTGTTGCATCCATTAATGTGCATTTGTTGTCCAGTCAAAATGTGGGACATCACTGCAACCTGGGCTGTAGCAACTGTCACATGATTTGTTGACCCCTTCAAATATGGCCAACGTTTGCCTGTAGATAAACCCAATGTATCCTTCTAAAATCTAAATCTTATACTTTATTAAAATCTTATTTATTATTAATCTCCTACAGAAATTGTTGTTTCTCTGCATTTGACAGCCACACTGAGTTGCGCCCAGGGATCAATGGGGGTTGGGTACCTTGCTCAAGTACCCCAGCCCTTTCGACCTGGTGGGGATTTGAACTGGCGACCCTCCAGTTAGAGGCCCAGTTCCAGAAGCCTTTCCACTTGGCCACGGGCTGCTGTGACTAACCATATGCCAGAATTCTTTGTGCAGCAGCAGCACAGCAATAAAGCTAGTGGTAATGCACCTTTCAGCTGGACACCTGTGTGATTGACACCTGGTATCAACCAATAGGAGCGTGGTTGCAAAACATCATCATTAACAACATTATGGCACCAGTTAAATTGCGATTCTGGAGCACAGAAGTTCAGATTTTTATTGGTGACATTACGACTGGTTGCTCCTTGATTTTCTGTTTTTAAGTTGATGCTATATATGGAAAAACATGATCTTTTACGAACCCTAACCAGGTGCTTTTTATGCCCAAACTTATTCACATTCATAGCCGTCATCAGCCCCATCATCCTAATGTCTGCCAAAAGTGTCCAAAGTGCTTCAAACACTGTCAGTTTTTATATAAAAAAAGAAATCTAAATGACACAGAAAAATGTTAACAGCAGTTTCCTGGAGTTGCTCCAGCTAAGCTTGTGATGCTGTGTGTCATTGAATCTCCCTTTCAGGTCCAGCTCATCCATTATAACCAAGATCTGTATGCCAACTACAGTGAAGCCGTTAAGAGCCCTCATGGCATCGCTGTGGTCTCCATATTCATTAAGGTCAGCATGTCCTGTGGGTACGAAAGTGGAGCAGGGGGAAGGAGAAGAAGCAAATATATCTGTGTAAGAAAAATCTGTGATGTTTGATTATCTGACAGTTCAAACTAAAGGTTTTAGGGTTCAGGCTTAAACTGGAGTTCAGGTAGGTTTGTACTGTCAGGGGTAAAAATGAATTATGTCTCTGTGTGTCCTCACGAACAGAGAAGAACAAGTTTGTGCACATGTCTTAAATAGGCTGTGTGGACCAAATCAATTCAATTAAACAAATCTATCTTTGTGAGGACATTTTGGTCCACACAACTTTAACAGGCTTAAGACCTGCTTTTAGGGTTAGAATTAGATTAGCTTTAGGTTAGGATAGAGGTAAGGGTAAGGATAGGGTTAGACCAGGGGTGTCAAACTCAAATGACCTGGGGGCCAATGAGCATCTAGTCTTGTCAAGCGGGGGCCGACATAGAGGAAAAGAAGTGGAAAAAACAACTATTTCGTAGCCGGTGGGCAATATAAGATATTCATTATGATATTAGACAGAATTGCATTAAAAGTGCTTGTTTTGATATAAAATGATTCACAATAAAAACATATTTATGATGCACAAAAACGAAGAATTAAATAGAAAATTTAGCAATGATTACAACCCAATGTCTTATTACTATTATAAAAATATTGCCGGCAATTACATTTAGTCTTATATTCTGTCTCTATTCCATCACCTCGCACAGTGGTGGGCGGGCCGCCGCATGTAATCGACTGGAGGGCCACATCTGGCCCCCGGGCCACCGGTTTGACACGTGTGTTAGACATTTAGACGTTTAGGTTAGACTCAACTCGCCTCGGCACGGCACAGTTATTTTGCGTTTCCACTAGCATAGTACCTGGTACCTGGTGCTTTTTTTACTACCAGCTCTGATGAGGTTACTACACGCGACGTCGTCAGACTGCCGGCACAAGCCGAACAATGCCCAACTGTCGATCACTTAATGTGGCTTCATCTCCAACAATTAGCAGGGAAATGTCTAAAATCTCACTATTTAACAGAGGAGTCTGGTGTGTTTAGCGAGTGACATCGTGAACCCTGCTGCTGTATTTCATAGAGGAAGTACATAGTTTTAATGAACTGATTCTAATGATTCCGTTACACTGAAAACAACCACTTTACAAGTCACTAGTCACTCGTTTGTGTGTAAAACAATGTCACCGCCGTTTCACGCGGCCATGCAGTGATGACTCCGCCCACGTGGAGGAGGTACTATATTGTAATGGAAACACAACCTTAACCGTGCCGTTCCGAGGCCAAGTCAGACGAGTGGAGCTGGGACCATAGGTGGAAAAGGGGCTGTAGTTGTGATGGTTAAGGTTAGGGTAATGGGCTCGGGGATGCATTATGTCTGAGTGTCCACACAAAGAACGTAAAACCAGCATGTGTGTGTGTTTTGAGCAGTGGTCTGTGATGAATTTTTCATTTTCTTCTCTCATATTTCAGCTCTCCGAAAACTCCAACACCTTCCTCAACCGCATGCTCAATAGAGACACAATCACCAGAATCAACTATAAGCGTAAGGCACACACACACACACACACACACTGAGTCTGCAAAATTGCACCGCCACATTAGACTCAATATTTTACATATTAATCATTGGCTTTTTTTATGAAGAAAATTCTTGTTTAAGTAATGAATAATGACACAACGTCCACAAGTTAAAACAAATTTCAATCTGTTCAGTAAAATCAAAGTTTTTTTGGCTGGCTGATTTTGATTAGCCTGCCAATTAATCACAGTCGAATGATTAATTACAATAACAAATTAAAAGAGCCAAATCAGCAGCTTTGACGATGAAGAAACTGCTCATGTAAAGCACCAACTCCATTATTTAGTTGTTTGAAAGGTGTTTTGACCAAGTCAGGTTCCATTTTAAGTGAATCACAAAGGTCTATTAATTGTTATTTAAGTCAAATTAAAATACTTAAATAAATGAGTCTTTGTTATTATAGCATACCTTTACTTTTTTTATTCTTTGACCTGATTCTTTGATGTGACCTGTTTAAAATAAACTCAAAAACCATAAATCATCACTTCATTTTGGTATTCTACTATAAAACAATGTAGAATACCATCTAGTGGTTAACATGTGTTACTGCACGGTTTCCACGCAGCACTACATTTAGTATATTCCGATCATGTTCTATGATTCATGAACTTTGTTTTTTTAAAGTAAGGTTTCTTCTTAGTCCAACTTTTATTCTAAATTGTATAATGTATGCAAATGTTTGCTGAGAAGTAAGACTGGTCCGAACACTGCAGGAGGGTTAAGAGTCGCGTCCCGAATCAAACACACCTCCCATGTTTTTGCAGCCCACGGCCAAGTGGAAAGGAATTGGGCTGGTAATCGGTTCAATCCCAGTCAAGGCCAAGGGCTGGGATGCCCCTGAGCAAGGCATAGATAAGTGCTTGTGTGTTCACTACTGGTGAGTGTTATGTAGAGATCACTCATTTGTGCTAATTTGACACGTTGGTTCTTGCTCAGTGTTAAATAAGTGACGTGCATCCTTTAGTTTTGACTTTGATACGCACCACTAGTGTGTGAGTGTGTGAAACTTCTGCTTCAGCTGAGATAGAGAGAGAGAGGCTGTGTGAACGTGCATTTATCTCACTGTGACACCAAAGACCAATGTTTGCTTTGCTAGAATTGGAATTAGTTTTTGTTGCACACACACTAATTAGTGATTGTGAACTCCACTTCTACACACACACACACACACACACACACACAAGCTGGGTACAGGAGCAGTAGGCAGCACTTGGTGTGTGGGTGGGTAGTTTGATTCGGAGCCTTTGACTGATCCAGAGGTTTTGAACCGACGACCCTCCGGTTACAAGTCCAACTCCTTTCCTCTTGGCCGTGGGTTGTCGTGCTTGTTGAATCCTGTGAATCTCCAACCTGTCTTTGAGGCTAATCACAAATGTTCTTATTAATAATGCAAACTGAGTGTCTCATGATGTTAATCTCTGCTAATGTTGATAGATGTGTGATATGACACTGAAGCAATTACGCTGATTTATTTATAATACTGATTTATTAATGTTATACAAATGCAAATATGGTCCACCCTAGTTTCAGACTGTCCTCAATCTGAAACTTAGCTGTGCTCACCTTCTCTCGCTTCTTCTCTTCTGTCTTTACTTTCTTGACATTCTTGACCTGACTCAGATCAGGTGCTTCAGGTCCAGCAGCACTCACTTAGCTCTAGATCACCTTTCTTTAGAGAAGTGCAGGGTCGCTCAGGTGCACTCTGAAATTCATTTATTTATTCAGCATTTTTGATTAAAAGTGCAGTCTTTCAGCTCATAGCATGCATCGTATGGCGTTGCTAAAGCCGGGGTTCTCTCAAACGAAACAATAACGAAAGGCAGCATGACTGCCTTTCCCTGTGACTTTACGTTCAGATCGTCTGCAGCAATGAGATGAGATGAATGTACACACACAATAAAATGAGTTCCAATAATTCCCCCAGAGGTTATAGAAGAGACGGTGAAGTCGGTGACGTCTTTAAAATTTACTAAACTGAAACTGTTACCGTGAATACAAATATTGATTTACACGTTTGACATGTAAATACACTATTCAACAAACTCATTAGTCTTGTTATTTTTAGATATTCAGTGCAGAAATGTCACATATCGTATCTTTAATTCATTCATTCTGCCTGAACCCCAATGGTTTTTCAGTTGAGATCGAGATCTCTAAAAGGGACCGGCTTGAGGATCTCAGGCAGGATCTGAACCCCCCCTGGTTTTTCAGTTGAGATCGAGATCTCTAAAAGGGACCGGCTTGAGGATCTCAGGCAGGATCTGCACTTAAAAGTGATAAATATGATGTTATGTGGGAAGAAGTGAGGAGTGTGTTACAGTTGTCTCATATTGCATATTTGAGTCTGAGTGGTGGATCGACCAAATCACTGACAGAAAAACTGACACTGTCAAGTCCACTGAAAACTAAACCTCAACATGCTGCCGTGGTTTTCCTGTTGTAGACAACTCGCTCGTGGCAAAGACAGATTTAGGCCACGTTTCCGACTGCAGGCAAATTTGTTTTCCTGTTTCGATCAGATATTCTCTGGCAGAATGTATGCACTGTTAATTGCAAGAGATCAAATCGTGTTTACGCGTCCAGACTTTACCTGCCTGAGCTGCTCACGCACAGCTTTGAGAAAAGAAAAGAAAATGAACTCGCTCTTCAAACAATGTTGCAACTCTATTGCACAAGAAAACCTTGATATATGTTGTGTTGCAACATTCTGTGCCGTACAGTCACCGGATTTGACCTTGTCATTTTGTGAGTGGAAATCTCTGAGTGTGATTTGATTTGATTGATTTTTTTGATTTTTTTTTTTTAAACACTGTCCAGACTTTTAAAAAACCGACGTGGATAAAAATCTAAACAAGTCTGAGCAGCAAGTTCTTTTTCTTCACAGGCTACACTATAACACGCTGTGACACTGTGATCAGCCCTCTCCTGTTAATGGAGCTAAATATAAGACACACACCTACACACGGCACGTTGTTTTTGTCTCTTGAGAGGACATTACAGTAATCATCCACTGAACATGTTCCCTTATAATACTCAAGGAGGAAGCTTTAACCTTGACAACCTTGAAGGTTCCAGGTGAGTCCTCACAACAACATAGATGAGACTGAATGATAATCAAAAACAGAAAAGAAATGTATCGTGGAACCATGTAGTATCTATGGTGTGACGGTAACACGACATGATCAGTTTTACAGACGATATTCATCTTAACATGTTACTGTACCAGGCTGATTCATAGAGTTTCTCCAGGGGTTGAGCCACAATCTTTGAACAGATGTTTCATTGATAAAGCAGTTTTGTCTTCAGAGTAGTGGACAGACACTTGTACCGTGTAGTATTACAGTACAGCATGATATTTGAATAATTCTTTAATTTTACAATAAACCAGGGACAACGAAACAAAATAAAAAAAGTGAATAAAATCCAACATCCAACAATAAACAGATAATAATGCCTTGTTTAAATGTAACATCATTTCTCTAAATCAAGTACCTCCATATTTAATCCTTCATCAACAGAACATCAGCGTTATTGTCTTCACTAAATATGTTGTCTATCTTCTCAAAAACATTTTAAATCAAAGGGGAAAATAAACAAATAATAAGTTAAATAGAAAATGGTTGCCTATCATGCACCAAAATACTTTGATTATCAGGATCTATTAATAAAAAGAGAACATTTATTTCTCACTGTATTCAGCAACACGTCCAGATGAATGGATTTTAAATGAAACTTTATGTGCAACGTCTCTAACGGTGAATTCACACTGATTTTTTTTTTTTGAAAATACCTGAAATATGAATTTGGCCTCAGGCACATTATTCACTTCAGCTGAGATATTTGAACTCACATAATCACAACAATTCTCCAATATTGTATCAGAAACTGAGGGCCGTTGCTTTGTGTGTGTGTGTGTGTGTGCAGATGTTTCTCACTAGAATGACATTGATCCACAAAAATATTTTGGTTAAAAATAATTTGGTATCTTCACATTGTGGTATTCACAGAATTCAACTGGCATTTACTTTGTATGTCATTTCTCTCGTGTTCGACGTGAACTCTTGTTAATTCTCCACGATCCCCGAATGCGTGATTAAATAAATGTTTCCTTTGACTTTTGACACAGTTTCCTGATATGTTTGCGTCATATTTGTCTTTTTAAGGAGCCACTCAAGGTCTGAACATAACAAGACATTCTCACAACACCATAACGATCTCTCTTTCTGTCTTCTCCCTTCTTAGATGATGCTTTCTTATTGATGGGCCTGAACATAGCTGACCTTTACCCGGACACCACACGTTACATCACGTACGAGGGCTCCATCACGATCCCTCCCTGCTACGAGACGTCCACGTGGATACTCATCAACAAGCCTGTCTACGTGACACAGATGCAGGTATGTGTGAGTGTGTGACACACGGGGGAACATAACTCACACTCAAAACAGGGCACTTTGAATTGCAAATGATGACCTTGTGATCTGTCACTAAAAGCCTCTGCTTTTCCATGAGTGTTTTTAGATAAAAGTGGCCGTGTTGTAGCAGCAATGTACTGATAGAAAGTGTATATACACAGAGCATACAAATTATCCAAATGATAAATTGCTCTGCTTTTTGCCTCTTAGTAATGCGAGGGTCTACAAATGGGCAGTGTAGCCTCTTGTTCTTGTGTTTGCTTGATATGCTCTTATCTGACAAAAGTCTCATTAGCCACACTATCACTGATTTTTTTTTTTTTTTTTAAATGAGACATAACATGTCGCTCTTGCAGCCCCTGAAAAGCAGCACTTATAAATGAGGTTTTGTTTTAAACGCGGGACAGGATCTGCGCCACAGCTGCTTTGTTTTATATGAAAATACATTTATTTAGGCTAACAAGGGGATTGGATAGAGTGCACTCAGTGAACTGTGGCCAATTTACTTCATCTAGAGATAATGTGCTGAATTCCTTTTCCCCCCCTCTGTGACCAATCACTTGATTGAAGAGAGCTACGAGATTTAGATTGACTCTGTTTGAAGAAGCAAAGAGATGCTCTTTGACCGCAGGAAGGTGAGAACATGTGTCCGACTTATCATCAGTGCGCGTGATTGAGTGATTTAGCAGGTCGCTTCTTACAAATATGAAAGCATACAAAAGGAAAGTTGACAAAAACATGTGGACTTTCTGTGTCCAAGGCTGCACTTTCTCCACAGACTGTTAGGTGTGAATGTAAAGCTCCCCGTACTGTTTTTGGAGTACATATGTTTCCTCCATTGTTTCCCTCGCTGTCATAAAAACTCACCGCTGACTGACCATGAGCATTTGTTTTCAACGGATCCAGCGAACACACGTCGCGAAGCCGTGTCCTCGCTAGTGACGTGCGGTGAGGTTCATGACTGGTGAGGCACTGACTGCTCGGGAGTCAGATGTACAAATATATAGACCCAAAATAGAAGCTTCAATTTTGACCTTAATTGAAACTGAAGTTTTTAATTATGCTTTAATCAATTCCATACTGTTCAACAATATGATAGCAAGAAAAACAAAAGAATATTTCTTGATATTTGGTCAAATTCGAACAAAAGAATTTCTGAACAGGAAATGTGACGTGTGTGTGTGAAAGTTTAGCCCTAAAAACTCACCGCTGTGTTGTCTCACCTGTGTCTCTCTCTCTCATCTCCTCTGTGACTCGCAGTGAGATGTCTGCTCGGCTGTGATGCATTCAATGATGCCCGTAAAATCCGCTCATTCACTTCCCTCTCATCTCTCAGCATTTCCGCTCACATATACACGTTGCCCTGTCACTAATATTGACAGGCACAGTGTCCATACACAAACCCACGCTCTTGTTACCTTGTATACAGTCAGAAGTAGTTTCACTCTCATTTGAGACGTTTGTTTTTGTACAATTTCGGTGCTGAAAAGTTTGTTCTGATGCCCGGTGTGAACTTCAGCAGGTCGTCCATGTCCATATGCCTGAATGCATTTATACTGTGTTTCCCTCATGTACAGTACAGGGAAAAAAACTATAGGAGCTGGTTATTTTGGTACTCTTCCTTTTGAAAACACAAAAAAACACGTACCGTACTGTACCAAACCGAACAGTTCCACTTGATGGAAACGTGGCATTAGTTGGTGCAATGTGATTGGCTGATTTAATTGTACGTAAATTGTAAACAGGTGTACCTAATGAAGTGGTAAGTTAATGACAGTATTATGGCACTATATACAGTTCCGGCACAGCACGGCACGGTTTGGTTCGTTTTCCTGTACTTCATCATACCTCCTCAGTGTGGGCAGAGTCATCATAGCACGGCTGCATGAAACTGCCATGACGTCGTTTTATACGCGACACACAGTAACTAGTGACGTTGTTTTCTGTACTAAGAAAGTAGCAGGTACTAAGAAAGTACCAGGTACTAAGAAAGTACCAGGTACTAAAAAAGTACCAGGTATAGAAAGTAGCAGGTACTAAGAAAGTACCAGGTATAGAAAGTAGCAAGTACTAAAAAAGTACCAGGTACTAAAAAAGTACCAGGTATAGAAAGTACCAAGTATAGAAAGTAGCAGGTACTAAGAAAGTAGCAGGTATAGAAAGTACCAGGTATAGAAAGTAGCAGGTGCTAAGAAAGTACCAGGTACTAAGAAAGTACCAGGTACTAAGAAAACCAGGTATAGAAGTAGCGGTGCTAAGAAATTCAGGAAGAGGGTATCAGGTACTAAGAAAGTAGCAGGTACAAAGAAGTATCAGGTATAGAGTAGGTACTAAGAGAGTACCAGGTATAGAAAATGGCAGGTACTAAGAAAGTACCGGGTATAGAAAGTAGCAGGTACTAAGAAAGTACCAGGTATATAAATTAGCAGGTACCAGGTACTGTACTAAGAAAGTACAGGTATAGAAAGTAGCAGGTACCTAGTACCAGGTATAGAAAGTAGCAGGTACTAAGAAAGTACCAGGTATAGAAAGTAGCAAGTACTAAAAAGTACCAGGTACAGGTACAAAAAGTACCAGGTATAGAAAGTACAAGTATAAGAAAGTAGCAGGTAATAAGAAAGTACCACCAGGTATAGAAAGTAGTAGCACTAAGAAAGTACCAGGTACTAAGAAAGTACCAGGTATAAGAACTAAGGTATAGAAAGTAGCAGGCTAATTAAGTAAGTAAGGTACTAAGAAAGTACCAGGTACCAAGGTGTATTAGAAAGTAGCAGGTACTAAGAAGTAGCAGGTACCAGGAAGTGCAAGGTACTAAGAAAGTACCAGGTATAGAAATGGCAGGTACTAGAGTACCAGGTATAGAAAGTAGCAGGTACTAAGAAAGTACCGGGTAAACTAGGCATAAGGTAGCAGGTACTAAGCATACTTACCAGGTATAGAGTAGCAGGTACTAAGAAAGCACCAGGTAAGAAGTAAGGTACCAAGAAAGCAGCAGGTACTAATAAAAATACCAGGCACCAAGAAAGCACCAGGTACTAATAGAAAGTAGCAGGTACTAATAAAATACCAGGTACTAAGGAAAGAGTAAGGTACCAAGAAAGTACCAGGTATAGAAATTAGCAGGTACTAAGAAAGTACCAGGTACTAAGAAAGTACCAGGTACCAAGAAAGCACCGGTCCTAAGAAGTAGCAGGTAAGAAAGTACCAGGTATAGAAAGTAAAGTACTAAAAAGCAGGCAAAGTACTAAGAAAGTACCAGGCTAAGAAAATACCAGGTACTAATAAAGTACCAGGTACTAAGAAAGTACCAGGTACTAATAAAGTAGCAGGTACTAATAAAGTAGCAGGTACTAATAAAGTAGCAGGTACTAATAAAGTACCAGGTACCAAGAAAGCACCAGGTGGAGTACTAATAAAGCCCAATAAAGTACCAGGTACTAATACTAGGTACTAATAAAGTAGCAGGTACTAATAAAGTAGCAGGTACTAAGAAAGTACCAGGTACTAATAAAGTAGCAGGTACTAAAAGTACTAATAAAAAGGTACCAGGTACTAATAAAGTACCAGGTACTAATAAAGTGGTAGAAGGTACCACAAAGTAGCAGGTACTACTAATAAAGTACCAGGTACCAATAAAGTACCTAATAAAGTAGCAGGTACTAAGAAAGTACCAGGTACCAGTAGCGAGGTACTAATAAAGTAGCAGGTACTATAAATTAGCAGGTACCACAAAAGTAGCAGGTACAGCAAAGGTACCTAATAAAGTACCAGGTACCAGGTAAGTAAGGGTAGCAGGTACTAAGAAAGTACCAGGTACCAATAGTACCAGGTACTAATAAAGTAGGTAAAGTAGCAGGAGTACCAATAAAGTAGAGGTACTAAGAAAGTAAGGTACTAATAAAGTACCAGGTACCAGGTACTAATAAAGTAGCAGGTACTAATAAAGTAGCAGGTACTAATAAAGTAGCAGGTACTAATAAAGTACCAGGTACTAAGAAAGTACCAGGTTCTAAGAAAGTAGCAGGTACTAATAAATTAGCAGGTACTGTCGCTGATGAATAAGCAAAAACAACCATAATGAGTCGAGCCGTGTTGGAACTGTGTCGTGGAAAAGCGCCATTCGTCTGTCATTATCAACCCTGCAGCAGCTCCTGGTCCAACAGAACTATAACAACAGCTGTCTGGTCCTTGTCGTCAAAATTACTTTTTTGTAAATGTTCCATTGTCTTTAGCAACTCTCCAGCTGAATGTAGCATTTTGCCCTGAGTCTAAATTTCCTTGGGGCACAGTAAAGTACATTTGTTTCCTCCATTTTCTCCTCTGAAGGCAGTTAGAGAGAGAGCGGCAGCACACAGTGTCTTTGTATAAGACTGAAGCTGGCTGACCAACATCAAAAAGTGCGTTTTTAACACAATCCCAGAAAAATACATGACATTTGAATCTTGTGCAGCACCATCTGCCATTTACTCTTTCCTCAGTCTCTCTTATCACTTTCATCTTTATTCCCTTTCATTTCTCCTGCACATCTCTTCTTTTCTTTTATTATTCAGTTTTTATCGCGCTACCCTCTTTAACATTTTCTTGCACAGTATTTTACTTGTCTCCTCTGTCTGTCTCTTCATCCCTCACTCTTTACACACTTTCTTTCTCTCACTGGCAGCTGGTGAGATTGTGTTTGGGGTGCAGTGCAGTATATGTAATATGTAGCTGCTGGTTCATCACACCAGTGCATTGACTTAAAATATCATACTGTATATATCGTGGCACTCTTTATATCAAGAGCCACTTTTTAATTTTAAACTTGACAAACTGATCCAATTAGAAAATATAATTCATGACAAGAGCACATTTATGCGCAATATCACACCTCTGACTATTATTTCTGTTACAAGTTACAGAAATGCTGTGACAGATTAACAACAATCTGCCGTTAAAGAGTGCAACACTGATGTGAATGTTATTTTCACGAGGTGAAACCTAAAAATGTAATTGAATGCCTGTGTTTTTAATAAGTGTTAATTAAAGGGCTTAAAGAAAATCATCACATTTATTTGGAGAATAATCCCAGTGCCAGAAAAACACATTTAAGAAGCTGGAAACAATGTCTGACCGATCACGTCTGAGCTTTTCCTGCAGTGTTCTCCTCTCAAACAACTGATTTTTCCCGCTGTTCTCTCTCCCTTTGCCTGAAAACGGCGTTTCTTTTGGAGTGCCTGTGATTGTGAGTGCCTCTTACACTACGACACAAGAGTCCGTATGGTCAATGATTTCTGCACGCAGACAGAAACTACGTCAACCCAGAGTAATTGGAGACAAAAACATGTTCAGAAGTGAATTCTACTGCTCCAAATCAAAGACACAGCATGTTACGCTTCACCTGTTCTCAAAGATCAAAGAGATGCAGAATAACATAAAGTTACACACTGCAGCTTTAAGTCAGACCTATTAAAATGTTAGAAAGGTAAATACTACAACATACTGTTGATGAGTTTATCTACAGAATCCCCAACACAGGTCAAAAATCCAAACTCCTGTTTGCTGAGTTTGCTGCGTCATGTTGACATTTTGTAACTTTGAGGTGTAAAGGAGGCGTCACCTGCAACCAGGCTCCTATTGGACGATACCAGCTGTCAATCAATCTTGTGTCCAATCATACTGTATCATCTATAAATAATAATTCTCTTTATTTCCTCTTAATGGGAAAATGATTGACACAACGGACAAGTGCTGTTGAAGAAGACCTAAACACAAGTGACTGAGATCAGGAGAGTGTTTGCTGATCTCAAAGTGAGTTATCATTTACTCTATTGTGTTGTCCCAGAAGACGTCATTGGTCTGTATGATAAAAAGTTCACCTACATTCAAGCTTAATAGACGAGAGAGAACAACAATTAAGAGCAAGCTAAGTCAGGGAGCAGGCGGCGGTCAGCTACTGACAGGCAGTGAGGGAGATGGAGGAGCACATGAAGGTAGTTAAGGGAGGCAGGAAAGCTGCAGCTGTGAGGACACAATAGACAGTCTGGCAGAGTGTGGAAATGGCCTGATGGGAAGTAAATGGGGGAGCAGAGAATGTGTGTGTGTGTGGGGGAGGGAGTGAGGAGGATGGAAGGATGAGGTTCCTGCTGGGGCAGGTGGGAGGGAGGGAGGGAGGGTGAATCTGGAATGAAGGGGAGTAAGTGATTCTTGGCAAAGGCAGACAGTGATTGAATGAATCAGTGAATGAACTGTGACAAGCACAAAGTGTTCAATATAAAACGAATCAACTGCACTTACTAAATACTGTCGTCCTAAACCCTCATAATAGCGGGAGTGAAATCGCGGCCGACATCAGTCGCTCTTTAAATGTTTTAACAAGAGAGCTCCTTAATGTTCACCTTGACGGAGTCGAAAATAAAAAAAACAGTGTTGCCTCTATAATATAGTTTGATGTCCATATTAATATTGCTGTCAGGACTTGAAGGTTGTTTCCATGGACAGCATGTGTCTATAAAGCTGTAGCAGTGTTGCCTTGTGACTGAGTGAATGTTTTGTGTTAGGTCATCACTCAAGTGTGTTCCATTACAGTTTGGTAAGAATCTACACTCAAGTCTTTTGGCTTCTCGCTCTCTCGTGGATGATCGTGACAGTGATTTTAATGGAAAGGTTACAAATGTAACAAATGTAAATGTCCCTGTTGCCCCACAGTTGTTACTCTAGGAATGTTGACTGGAGAAGCTGGATAAGAAAGTTTCTAGTGTAGAAAGTCTGTGTCATCTTTTAGTAAAATCATCTCACAGATCTGTCCTGATGGCAGCAGCTTGGTAATTACACTTTAATGTCCTTGAAGAGCTTTTTTTTTTTCCTGTCTTCCAAATGAAAACATTAAAAAGAAAGTTCATAAGAAAGGCTTGACTCATGTGCTTCTAGGAACCAGCATTTAACTGCAGGTCATTTTGGAGCATCTTGAATTAAACCAAACCGCGCTGAACCAATTTGTGCTCGTCAATGAAATGCAACAAGTGGAACTTTAATCACGCCGTCTCCAGCCGCTCCCCTCTAACACCGCGCTCTTCGCTCTCCCTCCGCAGATGCACTCCCTGCGCCTCCTCAGCCAGAACGAGCCCTACAAGATCTTCATGAGCATGAGCGACAACACGCGGCCCACTCAGCCCCTGCTGCAGCGCTGCATCCGGACCAACATCAACTTCAGCAAGCAGGGCCGCGACTGCCCCAACAACCGCGCTCTCCGCCCACAGTACAGAGGTAATGGGAAAAATGAACGGTATTATTTTATCAGTTGCTTTTGGTAAAAACTCTGAATACGTTCTAAAGTTCACTTTTAATCCCAGTGACGAGAACAAATGACTACGTTTAGGAACATCTTAGCGGAGATAAGAGAAGAGATGATGTGTCTTTCTTTTGATTGGGTTTGTGTGTTCCTTCTCGTGCCACTGGGAGAACCAGTGGTGTGTGAGTCCTGGAAGGCTCTGGATACTGTATGGGGCTGAAAATGCCTGAACCAGGAATCAAACAAAACACTAGACTGTTATTGTTATTGTTTATTTTGACATTTTGACATGTCACAGCAGTAAATGATAAAAAATGAACCAGGGCTACATTCCATTTAGTTGCTCGGGTTTGAAGGTCATGATTTCTCCCCGTCTTAGTGTCATTTTTCAAAACAATAGTGTATGGTTCTATACATTCACAGTTCTTAAGATAATGTACAGATAAAGTGTGCGTTACCCTATAATAATATAACACAACAACAGCAACCTTGTAATAGATGCCCAGCAGATCAGTGCTGAGAAGAGTGAGAGGTCATTAAAAATAAACATTGTGAAAACGTTTTTCATTTTCAGGATTTGTAATGAAGTGTCAGATAACCATAAAATATTCACAATCAATTTTAAAAAGTAATCAGACCTAATAAAGTCAAGCCATGGGATTTACAATATGTGTTAGTTCTTTTTATATACAGTCTATAATAATCACATTCACACTGGAGATAATTGGTAAAGGATCAAAGTTGATTGAAATGTGTATTTCATGCTGGTCAGCTCATTAGCAGCAGGTAAGACACTGTTGTCAGGTGGACGTTGTTAAAGATATCAATCCTCAAAGGCGATTGTGCACTGAAACACATCTGTATAATTACTTTATACTAATTTAACTAACACTTACACACTGGACCTTTATGTTTGGTAAACAGAAAATCAATGTTTTTGGGCCGAAGTGGAACAGACAGAATTTGATACAATTGTCCTGAGCTGGACACATTTAGTCTGACACAGTGCATAACCAAAACAGCTTATTATGTTTCTTCTTAACAATAACAGTCATCAACAATCAGTGGTCCATTGGCACTTGTATGCTTTAAATCAGTTTTGATGCAGCATTAAAGTCTCTTAAGTCTTTTAATGGGAACTGCTTTTGCAAACCGTGCTGCGTCGTTCATCTGAAAACAGGCTCTGTCAAGCAATACTATCAGACCTGCGCGAGGGAGCCTTTGTGTGTATACAGCAGCAAAGTTTTGTGGTGGCTTCTTTGTGTTTTCTGTCGTACTCCAACCTGTTTGCAGCCGTCTCACTTTACTAACACTAATGCTGCATTTGCCACCATCTGTCTTGACATACAACAGCTCACCTCCGATGTGTCGCTGGGCAACGTTCGACAATGGTTTTAAAAGTTACGCACTACAGCTTCAAAGTCAGCTGCAACAACAACAACAAAGCAGTGGCAAAGAGAGACTGTAGGAGGTAGAGGGAAAGAAACCGATGTAGATGATCTCCTCAGAGCAAAGGAAGGGTGAGACACATATGAAAAAAACAAAACAGGAGTGCGTAGGAGAGGTGGTTGGCGTTGAAGAGAAGCCGTAACAATACACATGGCACAAACATGGAAGTGGGAGTGTAGGTGTCTTTGTATCGCTCAAGGAAAATATACTTGACAACCCCTCCTGTGCACAGCGAATATCTCTGTTATTGATCTGCTCTCGACAACATCAAATGACTTTGGCAGCCTCTGCTTCCCTTTGATAATTGCTTGTTACGCAGCAGAGCCCCAACAGAAAAATCGTCTATACGCAAGGTCAAAGACTTTAGAGAACAACGTGACTCTGAGTTCTAAAAAAAAAAAATCAGCCTTAGCCTATAGTATTGGACTATATGTCTAAAAATAAGAAAGGGAGAGCAGGCTGAGGAAAGACCAAGGTTGTGTCGCTCACTCGTAACCTCCTCCCTCCTCTCACTACACCTCCATGCACAGTTAAGTTAGGCTAAGGTTTTAGCTCGTCTACGCTGTTCAGTTGGACTACTGGCCTTGTCTGAGTATATAAGAATTAGTGGGGAATTGATTTATTGACTCAAATGTGGCCGTGTGCATTATGTCAGTGGGTGAAAAGTCTTATTTTTATGAGGCGCTTTCCGGTTTAGCCTGTAGCTAGTTGTTAGCATGTCTTTCTACTGTCCATGATTTTTTTTAAATCTTTACTGACAAAGCATAAAATCACTCTCCTCGTCAGGCCAAAAAAAACTCCCTGAGTGCTTGCTGGTTACATTATTTTTGCTTGGTTAGAGACCATAGATGGGACACTACTTTTAACAATACAATGTAGGACACTTTCTAATTTAACATTTGGACAATACTAGGACAATATAGACTAAAAGTTGAGGGCAGGGGTGGATAATAAGTTTTCCCAAGGAGCCACGTGAGAAAAAGCAATCGCATTGGTGACGGATCAATAGTTCTGAACTCAATTCTGCTCAATATAAATTTTATCTCTTTGTAAAAAGCAGTGCATTGTATCATTTTGACAAACTGCAACCGGTAAGAACAAATAGGCTTTATATTGTTCATTCAATCAAAATTCCCAAAAACAGTAGTGAGCAAAATTGCATATGTGCATATTCAAAACTGCATATGCACAAAACTAAACACACAACTTTCTATTTTTATTTATTTACATGTTTTAGGAGCATTTCATGCATGCTATGTCAAGTTGCGTGATGTTAGCTCCTTTATGTTTATTTTCTAATTTCCATTTCAAGAGGGTTCAATAATACAGAATCTCAATCTATCATATTTTCACATGGTGCAATTTATAACATTGACACGTCTTTCTTTACTCTGAGGATCATTCAAGCAGCTGTGATCATTCTTAGTTTTATTGCCACAGATTTGTACTAACTATTAAACCTAACAATTCTCCTATGCATTCGAGCTCTCTTCGGAGAGCAATTTCACAAATGATGCAAACCAGCAGGAGAAAACAGAGTCCTGATTAGTCAGAAAAAACACCATGTGATAATTAGTGCAGCGTCTCAGACTGTGGCAGTGACAGGTAGATGTGTCTGTGGTGTGCCGCCTGCCATCGAAATGTACTGATCATTGACTTCTGTTCTGCCCCAGTCTTGAGCTAAACAAGATGAGACTACTGTATTCATTAGCAGCAGATATAATACTGTTATTGTCTCGCCACCTGCTCTGACCCATTGATATCGTTCGTGCAGGGTCATTAAGGTGGACATTGTTAAAGGTCCCATGAAATGAGAAGATGTAATTTCCCAGTTTTAGTCGGCTGTTCATTTATCTCCTGTTATTTGCCAAATATATGTCACATAAACCAGTGTCATACATATTTTACCCACAAGTTTGTCTTTTCTCTCCCTGTAACCCAGTTTCAACGTGTTTGAGAACTCTTCTTACACTCAGGAGCAAGAATTTTTTGTCCAATTATAAATCTCCACTGAGCTTTTTTCCTCCATCCGTGCCACTGTGAATTCTGTATAACAGACCAAGCGCAATTCATCAGTTTAAGTCTGCAGGTGTCGGTGAAGGCGACGAGAAGTCCTCGGAAGCAGAGAGCAGGCTCGTGTCATATATTCTATGATGCTGCCAGTTACTGGCAGGTCTGATGCAACACACACATTCAGCATCACTGGCTTCTGTAATGACCAATCAGTATCTGTGATGAAAAATCCACAGCTTTGTGTTTAACATGCAAGCAGAAATAGCATTGGAGGAAAAATGCTGTCAATTCTGCCCAGTATGTACTGTATGTACAATATATGATGCAAGCGACACCTACGTGTTCACACAGCATGTGATGTGAATCTCTTTTTAATGCAAAGATGAAGTTATCAGATAAACAAACTACAGGTGAAATATTTCATATTCAAGATCTGAGATTCTCATAACATCAAGACGTGTCAGAAACTGAGAACAAAATGACTCTCTTGTGAACATTCAAGTTAGTTGCATGTATGAGTATGAACATAGTAAGCTTTAAAGGTGACATAGAATGCTTGTATCACACATATATGTTAGTTATGGAGGTCTACTTACATATATTAACTTGTTTTCATGGTTAAAAACCTCCTAATCGCTGCAAACGAGCCGATCAAAATATCTCCTCACTGACGCTCTCGTCAGCCGTGCTGTTTCAGACCAAAACCACACCCCTAGAACGTGGACTGTGTTGTGATTGGCCAGCCAACGAGAGCTTTCCCACTGTCCTGTGATTGGCCAGGTACCTGGAAGTGACGTAATAGATAGGCCAGCTCTCAGATACACAGCTCCCCCTCTGGCACGGTGGATGCTCTGCATCTCAGCAGCTACAGCGAGAGTAGTTCTTCTTCTTCTGCGGTTGAATGTACGCAACTGGATGTGCCCGCACCAGGAGGCGCTACGGTGGTGAGAGGAGTGGTGAGGTATACTGATAACGACGTCAAATTAAGGAAGTGCCGAGCCGCTTCGCAGAGCACAGGAAAACAATACAACACTATTTTCTCAGCAGTGGCTGAACTGTTTGTTCTGAAGCTTTAGGGTTTCATAAACGAGGTAATGACGCAGATACACACACAAACGCAGCGTTAATTGGAGCTTCCAGTCTATGTGGGCTTTAACATTATAGCTCCAGGCAAGTATTCACTGGCTTCGTTAACCAGTAGTACTTGTAAGTAAACATCGGGCTCATTGCACGTGTAAAGTTGTGTGGGAATTTGCTTCATGGTTGGACTGAAAGCAGCATCAAGGGCTGGCTGTTCAACATCCAACACAACCTGGGAGCTCAGTGAATTAATTAACCCACTAAGATAAGAATAAACTCACACACACAATTAATTATAAGCTCATTTCAAATTAAGGATTATTTTACTGCACTTATTTACTATTTAATTTAAAGAGAGGGCAGAGGTCCTTTGCTGTGTTTCCATCATAGTACCATTGAAAACGGTACAGTAGGGTACGATTTGGCATGGTAAAGCCCTGGGTCACAACTGAGAACAATAGCTTTGCTTGGTAGGTGGGTGTGGGCTGTGCGTAGGTGACAACAACACCAAATGTGACACAACAGACAACAATGGAGAAGCCAGTCTAGCTCCAGCCTGACTGTTCTGTACAATTTTACTCTGGTACGAGGGAAGGGTGCCAAAAAATGGAATAGTTAGGGTTGTTTATTTTTCTACAATTCCTAATGGAAAGGCCAAAAATAAAATGGAAATCTACTGTACGTTACCAAACTGTTCCACTCGATGGAAACGCGGCTTACGATGACCAAAATTGCTGCAGCCTCACTGAATTAATTAACCCATTAAGCTCAGAATATATCCAAAACACAATTATTTATATGCTATGTTCGAATTAAAGATGATTATTTTACTGAACCTTATTTAACATTCAGTTTAAGGAGAGGACAGAGGCCCTTGTGTGCTCAGATAGAGTCTGGTTCTCTTCCACTGGCACAGGTCTACAGGTGTTCCTGAAGAACAGCGTGTATGTGTTTTATGTGATTTGAATGTTGTTGAGGATGAATTTCATTTTCTGCTCCCCTGCCCTGCACTGACCAGATCTGATTGTGATATGTTGCATTCTGGTTGTTTAAAAATGAGATTTTTTGTTTTAGCCACTTTTCTGTTTTTGACACTTAAATACACAAATGAATCAATCAGTGTCGTGAAAGAAGGAAATGCATCCTCTCCTTCACCACCTGATTCAGGAGTTTCATCAGCATGATTAAGGTTCAGGTTTAGAGGAAACAAAGACCAGTTTGATCACAGCAGTAGCTTTGACTTTCTATATCTTTAAATAAACGTGACTTTCACAGACTGTTTCTATTCTGTTATATTAGTGGATTCAGGATGGCTGATACTATAGTATGTACTTTAGACATTTAGAATGCAAAAATCAAGGATTTGATCATTCAATCAGAGATGATCGCTTTTGCAACCCACCGTTTCTTGTGTTTGGGATCTTGAAGGAAGCGACAGCCTCGCCTTGTGTTTTTAATATCAATAAATCTATTTTAGCACCCACAGCTGCACCTGCAATGAATTTAGCCCTCTAACACATATTGCCTGGGTAGCCACTCCATGATATATCTCACCTCTCTGTGTGGCAGAGCTGTGTGTGGCATACAAAAGCCACACACTTGGATTTGAGTGACATACCACTACTCTAAAATGCAGAAAACACTCAAGTGACTTTGGGACAAGCCTGTCACCATTCTTCAGTGCTCACACTCAAAGCCCATAGAATGTCTGTGGAGAGACCTAAAGATGTTTCCTATCCAATCTGACATGCTTGAAAGGATCTGTCGGGAGGAATAAGATCAAGTGGTCCAAATCCAGGTCTTTAAAGCTTGTAGTGAATCAAAGCTGGCTGTAATTCCTGTCCAAGGACCAATGGATACTCACTGAAAACAATGTTGCCTGTGGGTTAAGTTTACCAAGGTTCACACATGTGGGATCACCGTGGTATATCACTGAAAGTCTAGTATGTAAGATTTGAGAAGATCTACCAACAGAATGTTTTATTCACTTATTATGTAAAAAAAGAATTGTTGTGTTTTCATGACCTTAGAATGAGCTCTTCATTTTTCATGAAGAGAGTGTCTGCTTTGGGGGCGCGGTGGTTCAGTGGCAGAGCAAGTCGTCTTTCAACTTGAAGATTAGGGGTTGGATTTCAGGCTCTGCTAGACACATTGTTCTTGTTAACTGTGCCGGCAGTTTGTGAATGTTTATGAAAAATGTGTGATGGAAACTGAAACATAGATGTACAGTTTGAATGTGTGAGTGAAGGGTGTGAATGGGTGAAGGTGCTATATACAATAAATCCAGAACATTTGCATTCCTCTGAATCTGCGGAGAAAAAGAAACTGGTGTTAAAGAAATATAGATATCTTTGGATATACCGTATTTAGATATCCAATAATGTTGAGCTTGAGTTGCAGATTTGCTCATTTAGTGCACATTTGTCCATCTGTTCTAAACCAAAGTCATTAAACTGGTTTACTTGATTAATTCAAGTTCAGTGTATATTAATACTAGGCCACTTTTGTGATTATACTGCCCTCTAATGTTCAAAAAAGAGGTAACAATGGTTTGGTGTAAATAGCAAAACTATAGGTAATGCAATCAATAGTGTTACATTTGTACCAGTACTTGTCAAGCACTGGCTACTCTGAGGTGGTGGGAGAGGGGGCCCTGAAATCTAATTCTGCTTAGGGCCCTATCAAGGCTTGGGCCGGCCCTGAACTTCATCTTTAGATGCCACCAAATTCTTTTCACTGGTCCTTCAATTTAAAATGGGGAGGGTATTTTTTTATCATTGTTATTATTCAAGTGATATATGTCAGTTTTCAAATGTAGTAAATTTATATTCCAAATTCCTCTGCCTCTCTTCCATTCTCTGGTGTTTCTGTGTATAATTCTTCACACCATATGAAATCTGAGGCACCCCTTCATTCTGTATTATTCCACTCTGATTATCCTTTCTATACTAATCTGTTTTCCTTTCTTTTTTCTTCTCTTCTCCCTCTTTCTCAGTGAATCAGTGGCTGCTGAAGTAGGACATGAAAAGATGTTTGGCTGCAGTGTCCCAAGAGGAGAGGCGGGACAAGTTCAAACGTTCAAACATATACAGTATATACACTATTTCAAGCTGCAAATACCAGCTGACAACTGGAAGAACTTAATTGCAGCTGAGCTCAACCGATCAAACTCCAAACACGTTGCTGTGTTGGCCTCCTGCACATCCACAACCTAAACACAGTTCATGCAGGCCAGCACAGCGATGATACGGATCAGACTTTTCATTCTGTGAGGACTCTGTACTCACTTTATTTATAATTTATTTATTGTGCGCTCACAAAGACTGTCATTCATTCTCTGTGTCTGGTTTTCAGAGGGATGGTGTTAGCTAAGGACTCTATAGTATGTGCTCATCACCTGTCCACATTCAAATCCTGGCTTCAAGGCAATAATGAAGATTATCATTCTGACTGGGGAATTTATTACTTTTCACTTGATGGTGTAAAGTGTACACATAAATACACAGCTGTGTTATAGTGTATGATGTTAAAATGTGAGGATGGTTCTGTTTTCTGTTTCTTTCTTAAAAAAAAAAGAGGATATAAAATGTCCAACTACAGTGGATGTGACAGGCATTTTACAGGCATGGACAGATGGAGTCACTCGAGATTGTGAAGGGATAGGTCACTCATGTGTATGGTTTTACATTCATTCACTTCACTTAAAGTTGTTTAATTAAATTAATTAAGGGGTGATAGAATTTGCTCTGGATCACGTACTTGCTTTGCACAGCATTGTGAAGGAGAGCAGCTCTCAAGAGCAGCAATTTCAAGAGTTAACAGACGCGTTCACAATGTTAAGTCAAGGGGGTCTGCAGCCCTCGGTAACAGCCATGGTTTGATTATGGTTCGTGGCCAAACTTGTCTCCTAAATGTCACAATCCCACACAAATCAACTGCTCTCTCGAGTCTCCAAATGTGCACACACTGTGAGTAACCTTTGCTAGGTTTATATGCAAAAAGCACCTGGTTAGGGTGAGGAAAAGATCCTGTTTTTTCCTCATCGCATCAGCACCCTTTTCATGAAAACACACTGTGACACATTAAAACACACACCCTTGTAACAATCCACAACAAAGCTTTCAAAGGTTGACATCAAACTGTGGACTGCCACCTCTGTGAAAGAATTTAGCTTCAAATAGGGCTTAATCTCAGTATAAGGAGTAGTTCACCGGCCAAGGACCACATACCCATTAGTGCTGGGGAGTGAGTTGCTGTGTAGAAGGGCAAAGATAGTCTGCACGCTGTGTGTGTGGGATGGACATACATTGTCTCCTTGTTACCTTTTGTGTTGTCTAAAATGGCCGGGGTTTAGCTGCATCTTATCCTATTTTTCCAAATTCCTGGGAAGATTGTCTACATCAACTTATGCTGGACTCACACATAGGCGATGGAGGAGCAGTATCAAGCATTGCCGAAGTGCATTGTGGGTCCATCGCTTCGCTTTGCTCACGTTGAGTACGGCCAAATTTGAGAAATGTCTGACTTTCAAAGTGTCAGTCAAACAAATATTCCAGCACAGGCGTGAGCCAATCAAATAAACAAATCAATAATCAATCAGCCAAAGTTTCAGACAACATTGTTTTCCCCACGTCAGACCCAACACTGGTGGACATGGCAGACGTCACATCACCTGTCACTTTAGCAAGAGGTTTTTTTTCTTTATTGAAAGTGCTATGTGCCGTTACATCATGTCACTTTAGCATAATTAGCAACTCTTGCTATGTAGTTAGCCATGACACTGCTCTGTTAAACTCTGAAAGCTACCTCCAGCATGTGTTGCCAACTCGCTAAACATAGCGACAAAGTCGCTAAGTTGGCAAAAGTGAACGTGTGAGGCCTTTGAGTCCAGCATAATGGCAGCAAAAGATTTGGGAGAAGATGCATTGCTTCCAAAACTTAATTCAAGAATGTCATTTAGTTGTGTGGGATTGCAATTTTCATGAGACAGGGTTTTTCTACCCTCCTCCTCCTTTCACGCTAACTCTGTCTGACTGACCAAAAAGTTAAAAATGTGTCTTACAGCTATCAAGCTAATGACCAATTACCAATAATCACTTCCCTTAGCTAAGTTTTTGTAAAACATATGGGCAAAAACTATAAGAAAGTAATTATAAGAAAGTTTTTATGTGCTAACAGTAGCTTAAAATGTTATGTCAGGATAATAAGCTTGTCCTCTTTCCATGATTAAAGGAAATTCAATTAGTTATATTGTTTATTGAGGTTATGGGTTCAAATGCCTCTTCATAAAGAGAGACATCCTCTCTGTCTGAGAGAGCAAACTAAAACAGAATTACTTTTACGCAAGCCGTAAAAGTAATTTGAGCAGGATAGGGATATTTTTGGTTTAAAAGGAAATGTAATAACCTACTTAAGCCTTTGGTTTTTTTTCAAAAGCCATACTAATTTGTTACATGACAATATTACTTTTCCATTACACCTTATAAATTGGCAACTGCTTTTTTTCCTTCAATATTCAGACTTCATATGGCCTTTGTGAGAATTGTGCATGTTACTTGCATTAGACATACAAGGCATGTACAATACCCTCTAGAGACAATAGTATTGTCTGTAATTGTGTCATGCCTGATCACACACTAAACACCTCTTTGGACACCAACAAACAATAAAATCCACATAAAAGCAACTGTTTTCATATAAACTGGGGAAATACAAGCTTTAGTGGCTCGTCATTTCTGGGTCTTCTTGGGCTTGACACCTGTCAGTGCAGCTAAGGCTAACGTGCAGGGTTTATGCTGCGTTCCATTTACACCGCGTTCCAGTTGAGAAGTCAGGAAACACAAATGTGTGTTGGGCTAGCCATAGCAATAGTTAGCGGCACCAGTCAATAGTGATGACAAGTAATAGTAGTATGAGTAGAGGATGCTAATATTAACTCAGTTGAAGTGAGACAGCAAATGTAATGAGAGGAACTGTATTAATGTTAACTAAAAAGTTTGTCAGCAATATTTTGCACTTCTTATTACTGGAGAAAGTAATATTATTACTTTAAAGTGTTACTGCCCAACAGTGAGTAGGACTACAGCTAACCCTGCATGACAGCTTTACATTTGCTAAACTTATCAGCTGAAAGCATAAATATAACCTCTGTTTTTACATCCAGATGGTTTTCTATAATTAGAATTAAAACCATAATAGAGGAACATCAACATTTTCTATTATATTTCTATGAGATTAGACATTTCTCTGATACAGTGATATTCTGCTGATTTTGGACAATGTAGCTTTAGCCTTGTTTAGCATCCAGCCATGAGTCAAACATGCACAGTTCTTTTAAAATGAGATGGGATTTGCAGTCAGTTCACATCACTGTAAAGTGAATGATGCTTTTTTTTATGATACATTATGACATGAAGCAGTGAGTCTCTTTAAGCACAGCCAGGAAGAGGGATAAGGCAAAGTAAACTTTTTGAATTTCAGAATAAGACTCCCATTACTTGAAGCCATGTTTAAAATTGCTGTCACTGATTTTTATTCTTAATAAGGTCATAAATCGTCATATTGTGCCCATGTGTAAAAAAAAAAAGTTGTAAGATGAGTGACCTAAAGCATGCATATTGTGGATGGACACCATGGATCACCACAGTCATAACACTGGTTTTGTTCAGTTTGCTGTGATGTTGTATGTCATGGGGGAGCTATTTTAGTGTGATACAAATCATTATGTAACTGTAATAAATTGATGGAAGTGTAACAAGAATGGGTCAGTGTGGTCACATCACGCAGGTTTACTGGGTCAATACACAAACTACTGAATGCCAGGGTGATTTAAAAGTAAAGCACAGTTTGAGTTGAAAGCCAACTCTTATTATGAAAACCGGAAAAATTTGGATACGAGCGCTGCTGATGATAGTGTAATTAACGCTGAACCAAAATGAGAGCGTCTGGTCTATGGACAATGTCCCTATTACATTCTCACTGTTGCCTCACAACAGAGCTGCAGCTGGACTCAATAAACACCTCGAATGGCACCAAATGTAACATGTAAACGGAAAAATAAATCAGGTTTTAAGGCCATGTATGTATTTCTTTCTTTATTCAGTTGAGTTTAAGCCTGGTACTTATATTTAAATGGGTAATTTTTGGACATTTTGCAGATGTTGACAGCCATTATCTGCTTTCAAAACATTTGCCTCTGACGCACAAAATCACTTCTGGCTAGATCGGACTGTAAAGGAGCCATTCGTACCGTTTGTTGCTCAGAGATGGAAAAAAACACATTTGTTGGCTACATTTGGCAAAGCCTTGGGAACACGACAGCCAAATTGCAGCACTGTAATGCAGGTGGCTTCCAAACGCAGCCTCTGAATTGAGACACAACTCGAGTCTGCACTTGGATATTGGAGTGTCGACATCAACCAAATAATCAGACTCACCTGTAACGTCACATTTATGTATCTTGAACTGTAAATCAAACAACAAATACAAACACACATATGCAATCAAAACTTCAGAATCTTGTAGAAAAGTTTATGAAAATAATATTTACTTTGACTTATACGCTATTTGGACGCCAACAAGGATTGATGCATTCAAATATTTATACAGTTCTTTAATCTGGAGTTTGTCCCCCTTTTGTAGCTATAACAGCTTCCATACTTCTCCGAAGACTTTCCTCTAGGTTTTCAATTGTTTCTGTGTGAATTTGTGTCCATTCACTCTGTAGAGCATGTGTGAGGTCAGCCACTGATGGATGTTGGACGAGAAGGTCAATCAAGTTCCTTCACACCAAACTCAAGGTCAAACCATGTCTTTATAGTCACTGGGGCACAGACATGTTGGAACAGAAAAGAACCTTCCTCAAACTGTTGCCACAAAGTTGGTGTTGGTAAGATTCTGTGTGTGTGTGTGTGTGTGTGTGTGTGTGTGTGTGTGTGTGTGTGTGTGTGTGTGTGTAAAGTCAGGCAGTTTCATGCAGCTGTGTAGCGATGACTCCGTCCATGTTAAACTGGGTACTATTTTTTTAGTGGAAAACCAACCTGTCCCGTGCCATGGCGAGGGGGGACCATAGTGGAAAAGGGCCACAAGTGTCTGTGGGGTTTTTTTCAGAATAAAAGTCCCCCCACAGTGATGTACTGTAGATCCAAAAGAGATGGAAGATAATTGGAGGCGCGTTAAATGATCGACACAGTGGAAGACAGTATTTTAAAAATCTGAATAAACTATTTTGGACAGAAAAGCACAGCCCTAACAAACTTGGCTGTATCGTCTGTTTGGTGACTTTAGAGAAAATTAATATTTTATATAGACTTATAAGCAGATCTGTTCTCTGCAAACATGCTGCATGCTATCTAGTAATCACATCCACTGCATTACACTATCTTTGATGAACTGAAGTTAAACAGAATCTTTAGAATTAAAGCTGCTGTCTATGATGTCATTTTGGACTAAATGTGGCTCCTCCTCCCGACATCGCCTCATGAACATGTTTGGTGAGATGGGGCATTTACTCACCATCAAACAGCTCGACCTCGAAGCAAAGAGCTTCTGGCTCCAGAGTGGATAGTTTTTGCAGAATACTTAAAATGTGTAATATGTGTATAGTTCACTGACAGCAGCTTTAAAAGAGACGTAGCCTTCAAAGGCCAACGGGAAATCAGATTTAAGGAGGAGCACGGCAATACACAGAAATACGGTGTTCACAACTTCAACACTTGAGCTTTTATTTTGATAACATAAACAAAAAAATACCTTATACAATCAAATAATTGTACTATGATGCTTGAAAAAAAAAAGAATGATTTATTTACTAAAAGTAGGGTGGGGTCACTTCATTTAAAATGTCTTTCAACAAATTTTTCAACTTTTGTTTCCCAAAATATATATTCTTAGTCTGATGTCAGAATCCCGTTGTTGCCATTGTACATTGCTGAAAATCACAGTGAGATCATATTTCTGACTTATTAACACGTCTACAAATATCAGTGCATATCAATGCTGTACGTTGGTGTTTTTGGCAGAAATTGGGGTGATGATAGCTGCGTTTAGATGCTCGATGGTAGAGAGTGCAGATGCGAGGAGCAGCAGCGTGAACGTTTGAAAGGCAGTTTGTCACAATTCACATGGAACACACGGTGTCCTTTTTGTAATCACTTTAATCTGAAAATCATTTTAAACTCTACCGACACCTCTGGACACAGGAGTGGAGCCCTGTTGGACTTCAGCTCATATAAGCATTATACTGTGATTTCAGAGTGATTTCACTGTGAAATCAATATCAGGGCAGATGCAGTTTCTGTATGAGCACAATTATTACATGGATAAGAAATGGTGCCCTGAAGAGCTACATCTATAAACCCAATGTAAACCCACTCAACTATAATAATAATAATAATAATAATAATAATAATACAACTATTAACTAATGTTAATAATAACATGGTATTTTGCTTGTTTGGTTTTGTTTGATAAAGTTAAAATCACAGAAGCCATTTTTGGGTTCTGATATCAGCGTGATGAAATGCAACACTGTAAAAAAAACAGTGAGCAATACTACGTGAATAAAACATGCAAGGTCAACTTGCATGTTTGGATGGAGTAATTTCACTTTCATGTGTTGCCTGGATACCAAGATGACGTAACGTGCCCAACACAGTCATTACTATGACATGAAGACAGTAAAGTTGTAAAAAACAGTGCAGAAAGTCTGTTTTCCTTCATACTCTTTGCTGTGTACCTGATGGAGAAAAACGTCATTTAACAATAATTTGGAGAAAGTACAGATTTTATAAGAATTTAACTGAAGCCCAGAGGAGCCGTCTTCCTTTTACTCTTTCAGTTATTTTATATAAGTATGAAATGTAATGTCATGTTGAAAATTAACGAGGGGAATATTGCTAAACCTGCAGAGAGAAAGATACAGACAAAGTCAATTATCAAACTGATGATGATGCAGACATGGTAATCGATAAAACTGTTTTAGACTTTTGCAGTCTGCAGAACCATGTCGGCCTGTACAGAAAAATAAGTGAATCATCATCTGGGGAAGACAAAATGTCATGATAGTCCATTCAGTACTAATAAATATTTCAGTCTGTACCAAAATGGCATTGAGCCCAAGGGAAGACAGCTGTTCAGTGTGTGTTTGCTCTCTTGCTTTCTTTACGGTAACCTTGTGGCATTACACACAGCTGTTGTGATCAGGCAGGCGAGACGGGAGACACTTCTGCCTCAGGTTTCATGCTATTCAATCAACACTTTGTCACAGGACGGCAAAAAAAAGCTATATAGTTGGTAAACATGGGTGTAAACAATAGAGCTATGTGCTATTTTTTTAAAGGCCACATAGACCGGAAGCTCCAATTAACGCTGCGTTTGTGTGAGTATCTGCGTCATTACCTCGTTTATGAAACCCTAAAGTTTCAGAACAAACACTTCAGCCACTGCTGAGAAAATAGTGTTGTATTGTTTTCCTGGGCTCTGTGAAGCGGATCAGCACTTCCTTAATTTGATGTCGTCATCAGAAATCCTCACCACTCCTCTCACCACTGTAGCGCCTCCTGGTGCGGGCACTAGTCCGGGCACATCCGGTCGCGTACATTCAACCGCAGAAGAAGAAGAACTACTCTCGTTGTAGCTGCTGAGATGCAGAGCATCCACCGTGCCAGAGGGGGAGCTGTGTATCTGAGAGCTGGCCTATCTATTACGTCACTTCCAGGTACCTGGCCAATCACAGGACAGTGGGAAAGCTCTCGTTGGCTGGCCAATCACAACACAGTCCACGTTCTAGGGGTGTGGTTTTGGTCTGAAACAGCACGGCTGACGAGAGCGTCAGTGAGGAGATATTTTGATCGGCTCGTTTGCAGCGATTAGGAGGTTTTTAACCATGAAAACAAGTTCATATATGTAAGTAGACCTCCATAACTAACATATATGTGTGATACAAGCATTCTATGTCACCTTTAAAATGCTGTTTCTTTGAGAAAAGAAATTAATTCAATATGTTTGTCAGGAAGCCGCACAGTTGGTGTAGTGGTTAGCACGCTTGCCTTTGCAGCAAGAAGACCTGGTTGGAACAAAGGCCTTTCTGCATTGCTGTTTGCATGTTCTCCCCGTGTGTGCGTGGGTTTTCTCCGGGTACTCCGGCTTCCTCCCACAGTCCAAAAACATGCAATATGGGGATTAGGTCAATTGGACGTAGGTGTCAGTGTGAGTGTGAATGGTTGTTTGTCTCTATGTGTGTCCCTGTGATGGACTGGCAAACTGTCCAGGGTGTGACTCCGCCTGTGGAGGATAAAGCAGTAGAAAATGGGTGAATGGATGGATGTTTGTCAAGATTCAGTGCATTTTATTGACAAATGTGTAACGTAAACATAACATTAAAACATTAAAAGTCCTCAGGTCACCATGCACACAAAAACACTAAAAATCGAATTATATTTGTATCAGTGGCAGCAAATGAAGCTTAGTTTCCTCACAAATGTCGGAAAATATGTTCAAATAAAATTCCAATATTAAACATTATGCCGTAGCAGCCTCCGCATTAAAACCACTTAAAGCACAGCTTCAACTGTTCTCTATGGGAGGACACACAATACACGACACAAAAATGGGACTTCCACGGAAGCTCAGCTTCTCTGGGAGTCAGTGTAGCAGTGGGCGGTGCATACGCTGGGCTTCTGTATGATGATTGGAGGAAATGTCTGAAAGGCGGAACCAGTTTTTGATTGACAGCGTTGCGGAAACAAACACAACAGTGGAGACTTTTCTGCCTCAGTCCTGTGTGGATTGTGCGAGGGAAATCTGTCGACAAATAGCTGCTCGTTGTGTGTTATTTGCTCAACAGTAAATACCATTTTCATTTGCACATGAAAATAAAAACACTATTATAGCATTTCAGTTTTACATAATTATCACATTTCTTTGTTCTAGTTGTTCTTTTGCAGAATTCATGTAAGAATTTATGTGTAAATAACTGGGCCTGAAATGAGCTTCCTCTGTTTTCAAAGACCAGCGACCGCCACTGCTTTGTAGTAATAATTGAAATACCCGTAGATTGGCAGTATTTTCAGAATATATTTGTCCCTTTTCTTGCCACCCAACACCCTGTCTGACACTAGAAACTCAAGTTATGTCACTTTGTAAACCACAGACATTATTGATCCACTGCTGCCTCAGGTGTACGTTCAAAATGTTCATCTCAGATTTCAGTGTTTGAAATCTTTGGCTCAGATTTACCCGTGAAGTGACACAAACAGACGTAAACCAACAACTCCTGTGTCCCCATAAACTAAACCACTTATTTTCTCAGTTTACAAAGCAAAACAAACTTTAGTTTCCGGTTTGTAACAGCGTGAAAAAGCAGCAAACATATTCAGCTGTTCTTGCAGGCATAGATTTTGTCCTGTTAGCCTTTTGTTAAGTGATTCTAATGTGTTTTTCCTTGTATCCCCGATTTCTCAGGCTGGTTCTTGGTGACGGTGGCACATTCAGCAAAGTTGATGTTGACAACAACACTTCCAAAAACCCGAATAATCCATTTAACAGGCTCGGTAATACTAAGTATACACCTCCATCCAGTATAAAGGAGGGGGAATCTTAGTCTTGGAGATATTTTACTTGTGTACTTTTCTAGTAAACTATGGAAAATGTTGCATTTGTACAGACAAAATGCTTAAAAGTTATATTTTAGCAAAGGAATTTATAATATCAACATTTCTGAAATAGTCCTCAGGTATTTTAAATTCAAATTCTTATGAATGGGGAAGGTATTGATGGTGTTAAATAGACATCCAAGCAGACAGTTTCCTACAACCTGATTTGTGCCTAATTCTAACCCCAGTCACAACATGGAAATGGTTATTATCACCCTCATTTTCTCATTTGAGGCAAAAGCACCACAGTCTTTATTATTTATGCACATGTGTCGACATTAATGACACAGATAAGTAATGTCATTTTGCTCCAGAAACACACACTTGCATGTATTTGTGGTTTGTACAAAGATAGAACGGCAGCACACAGTGTGAGTCTGGTGTGTTATGAAATGAATAGTCAAAATGGCACCAGAGACTAAATCATGAAAGTTACTCATAAGACACGTGTACTCTGGATAATTAGCTGCAAATAAGAGGAAATCTAGATTAAGATTATGTAAGGGTGTGTCCCGTGTGTGAACGTGTGGGGGGCATGAAACATATTTTTAGAAATCTTTATAAAATGACATAATATTATTATATCATAGAATAATTACTGTCATTTTCTTATCGTAATTTCTGTAATTCACATTTGGCAACAAAAAGAAAGTTGTCGTTGTTTTTGTGGCGCGGCCCCAAAACCAGAAGTTACACAGTGCCAATACAAGCGATGCTGACCTGCTCAGGCTTTGACAGGGGTGATGTTCACCAGTAACTGTTTTGTAAAAACCACTCCAAAAGTAAGTGACAGATCTGATCCAAACACAGCAGGAGGGATAAATGTGTGCAGCCGCACAGACTGTGTCCATCTCTGCTCTGCACGATGCCTGAAAAAGCTATTTTTATGCAGGTTTTGGTGCTAAAGAGTGTGGTTTTTTTTTGGTTTCCTATTTTTTTTCTCTTCCTATGGACACGGCAAGCGACGTGATTTGGCTGCAAATCCCACTCATGATGCATCCCTTATTAAATATTTATTCTCATTTTAGATTCAGAGCTGTAACTGTGAAGATGAGTCTCTGGATGTGTACATGTGCCAGCCTGTATTCTGTGTGTGTGTGTGTGTGTGTGAGAGAGAGAATATCTACAGCTCTCTCTCACCTGGGCTGGCTGTTGTCAGTTTAAAGTAGGTCTGATGCAGAGGGTTAACCAGCCTCCAGTCTGCTGCAGTTTGAGTGTGGATCAGTATATAGCAGTCAGGGGAATATCTCACTCTACTCACGCCTCAGGTTACAAGCATTACTGCCTTAGTTCATCTTTCTGTCATAATCTCTTTGTCTCTGTCACTGTCACTGCTCAATTCTTCCACTTTGCATCTCTGTCTTTCTTTTTTGCATATTTCCCTCTTTGCGTGACATAGAAACAAACAAGTGAAAAGTCAGTCTGTCGTTTGTCGTTTGGCCTACTTCCCTTAGTTCTCATTAAAATTTGTCAGTGATGTCATGATTTGGCCAACCTCCTGTTTGTTGCTGCCATTAGTGTTCATATAAAGACTAATAATCCTTCACACACACACACACACACACACAGGTTTGTGTAGCTATTCTTCTTAGCACCCTGAATTGACTTCCTATCATTTTGGACAGCTTAAACAAAGCCTTAGTCTCAACCTTAAAGGGGACATATTATGCAAAATCAACTTTTTAACCATTTTAATACTTATATTTGGGACTCTGGAGGCCCTACCAGTCGCCAAAGTGTGGAAAAAGAATACTCAGTCATGTTTTCATGGTTAGTGTAAGTGTAGGCCATAAAACACTCCATGTTGAATTCCCTGCACTTATGACGGCAGCATGCGCATTTCACCACGAATGTTACCGCCCCACCAGTAAGTTTACTTGGAGAGCTCCACCTTAGCTACACCTTGTGCTGTTGGTGGCTGCACAGAATGAAGCTAATGTGCCGGATAAAGTCAGCAAACGCACCACTTCACGTCAGACTGCGGCTGTTTTCTGTCAAGCAATACTATCAGACCTGACCGAGGAAGCGCATGTGTGTGTGTACAAACGATCAATAATACTCCTCTAACTTGTCTTTACTAGCCCACGTTGCATGTGCCACCGTCTGTTCTGACATACAACAAATCACTCCCTGAAATGTTGCTTGGCAACACATGAGCTAAACGCCGCTTCACAGACAAACACAGAGAGAATCGTGTGATAGGTGGTTTGAATGTCACTGACATTTGTTTCTATTTAAAAGCTTTAAAGAACCAGCGGGACAGCTGACCACTTCAGAACAGAAGTACATTTACAAATGATCCCCACATTAGTGCTTACGGAATGAACCAGGGCAGATGGACTTGTGAGGAAGAACATTATGTGCAGGAAGTCTCTTCATTTTCACATTGTAAGATTAAAACATTGGAGATAAAAGAGGG
Organism: Solea senegalensis; assembly: GCF_019176455.1. Taxonomy (NCBI): domain Eukaryota; kingdom Metazoa; phylum Chordata; class Actinopteri; order Pleuronectiformes; family Soleidae; genus Solea; species Solea senegalensis. The sequence goes on along the minus strand of NC_058038.1, from coordinate 2,628,509 downwards.
CGGTGAAGCAAAGGTAGGAGACGCAACACCATCACAAGCACAGGATGTCCTGTCCTGACGTCACCGAGCTGCAGGAACAAAGCAAACTTCCCACCATCACGAGCAGCAGCAGCAGCTTTGATGAGAAAAGAAAAGACATTGTGCAGAGTCAGGACACTGGATGTGAATTATTGAACAATGTCCACGAGCTGTGTGTCTGTCTTTTCACATCACAAGGAGACGAGTGCAGGAAGGACAATAAGGCCACAGGTACATGAACACTGTGCACACAGTCTCCATCCACACACTCATACTTACTGTGACATTTGCACAACTCTCACACTGTTGCAAACCTTTAAACTATGGTATGTCCCCCTCGGTGGGTATCAGCCCCCACTTTGGCAGATAAATAAAACATTCCAGAAGTTGGTTTTTGCAATGACGATTTACTCTTTTCAGGAGACAAGCTGCAAACATGAAAGTCATAAGAACTCAAGTTCAAAAAGAAACTGACACACATCTTGTTGGGACTGCACTGATGAAGACCTTGAGATACAAAACAAACAAATCGAGTCTTCACGCGCACTTCTATCATACTTGTTATTATTATACTTAGATTGTTTTTAATTATTATTTAAGAAATAGACCAACTTGTGTGTTAGTTTGTTTGTTTTGTCTCATCATCAGTGTGAGATTGTCGGTTCACCTTCAGGAGATGACTGAAGGTCTTATCGAGCACATCTTGTGTTTAAGATACATGGACGTCTTTATTTTAAGTCTATATGCTGATATGCAAACACACGTTTAAAAAAGAATTTACTAATACACAAATATATGCAAACATGCACATGTTTGGAAAATTAAATCCAAATAAATACCTCAACAATGTCCTACCTCAACAATGAATGAAATTAATTTACCCAGTATTATTTCAGCAAACAAGGAGCTTTGTGGCTGAACACACACCAGATGTCGATAAATCTCAACCAAACTGTCAAACTGCGATGGAAAGTTCTGGCAAAGCAGTCTTCCAGTGACTGCAGATATGACAGAGGGGAGAGTAGAGAAGACAGCAACTAAAATACCACCAAAATGATATTTGTTTGTCATCCATCTTCTACCGCTTTAACCTGCACATGAGGGACGCTGTGACAATCTCAGCTGACATAGGGCGAAAGGCGGGGTCACCAGTCCATCACAGGGCCAGTTCACTCGAGTCCAGTTCACCTTATCCCCAAATCAACCCGGAGAAAAACCCGCGCACACACGGTGAGAACATGCAGAAAGACCCTCGTTCCAACCAGGATGCCAACGCGGGTCTTCTTGCTGCAAAGAGTTATATTTGTTTGTATTTACCAAAATAATCTCGACCACAGGTCTAAATAGTGTTGATCTTAAGTTATTTGGTTTTATTTTGGAGTTGACAGTTGCTCATTTATTTCTAAAAAAGTCATTTAACTGCATTACTTGTTTAACAGAAGCTCAGTTTTACCACACTTGGTGCTTCATTTTGAAAATGAAAGTGCAAATGAATACTAGACTACTTTTGTGATGTTACTGCCCTCAATGGCAGGGGCCTTAAAGTCAAATGACCTGGGGGTCCGTCCAGTCAGGTGGGGGCCGTTCAAAGTGAAAAACAGTTTGGGGCAAAATTGGAATGTTCAGAAATTTGAAAATTCAAATGATGTCTTGATCATCATGATGTTGTGATTAGGAATATCCAGGATGAAACGGCACACCATATATATATAATTCACAAAAAAACACAGCAAACTACAGTATATATAACCAAACCAGACAGAAATGAAATTAAATCAATAATAACAATTGTAATTAAAACACTAGACAAGCTCGTCTATAAATCAGTGCAGGGTTTAATAATGTGATAAATATAACCTAATGTATTATCATTATTATGAAAATGTTGTTCTGTGTTTGTCATGAGCCAATTTTCATTATAACTATATAGTTATAATGAAAATTATACTTCAGAGTATGTGTAAGACATCAACTGTGTGAGCACAAGTTGGAGGTTTTAAAAAAAAAAACTAATGCAATTCACATTTGTATGAATAATAGTCAAACACCAGTCACTCCAAGGTTGTGGAAGAGGGGCCCCCAAATGAAATTCAGCTTGGGGCCCCATAAAAGCCTGAGCCAGCGCTGCTATGGCATCATGTTCATAATTCTGCATCAGTAATTAAATACACAAGTGTTGTATCCTACACATTGAGTTTCTGAGTTTCACCATCTTCTCCATCTATTTTTAGATTCACGTATCATTACAGATGGAACTTTTTCAGGTTCTGGAACACGACACAATACTGCTATAAATACTTCAACAGTCACATAAATGGTTGCAGATAGAAAGAAGTTGAGAGCTTTAAGCTAGTTAAGACAGAGAGAGGCGTTGAAAAGAGGAAACCAGGATATTTTGAGCTTTTTCTATTATTCTGCACCACCGGGGATCTGTCAAAATGTGGATTGTACTTCCACTACTGACATTACCGTTCGCCAAAAGGCTCTTTCAGTCAGCATACGCTCTATTATGTGTCTGGTGAAGACAGAGAACACATTCAAATGTCAAATGTCAGGGAAGCCCCTCGAGTGTTCCTTGAGCTTTAAATGTATTTCTGTGAAGAGTCTTCGTCCAGAGTGAACGGCGCTGATTCAGACGCAGACTTTTTCTGACAGCGAATATACAGCAAGCACAATGTGTTCAATTTACCACATCAATGATACAGAAAATGGGTTCCACTGTTTTTCATTGTTCTTTTTATACAGATTAATATGATATTGAGAGGAAAACAAACAGAAATGTATTCTACACTACACTATACGGACCAAAGTATTCCATTACACCAACAGGGCCAGTAATGATGTATTCAAGTACGTATACAATACTTTAATATGGACTTGGTCCCTCTTTTGCAGCTTTCATACTATTTGGTAGACATTCCTCAAGATTTTGAAATGTTTCTATGGGAATTTATGTGCATTTATTCTGTAGAGCATTTACGAGGTCAGACACTAGTGTTGGACGAGAAGGTCTGGCTCACGATCTCTGTAACAGGTCGTCCCACAGGTGTTTGATGGGGTTGAGGTCAGGGCTCTGTGCGGGCCAGTCAAGTTCTTCCACACTAAACTTGTTTTCACACTTCTTGCGTTCATGTCACATACCAGAGCAACCAATAGACCCTTTCATTGTATACAAACATTCCAAGCATAGCGAGAATTTGCACACAGTTTGAGGTCAGAAAACGTCACAACAGGTAAGTGAATCCAAGACGACAACATAACTTGAGGCAGCATAGGTTTCATATACATATGTGCACATGTTGACACACACATTTCGGTGAAATCCAGGCTTTCAATCCAGGCCAGAGCCTCTTTGTCTGCACTAGCATCACCATAGTCTTCTCTCTTTAATGCTTGGAGCCACAGATGATGTCTATTTTTTTGAAAGAGATGAAATCCTGTGGGGATTCTAAAGAACTTGACACCATTGCTGGTTCTATTTTCACAGCCAACTACGCTACAAGTAGACATCTTATGTGTTGGACTGTTAATGATACGAGTGTGTTTTCTGACCCCAAACTGCACGCGCACATTTCTGTGACGTAGCTCTCGAAAGGGTCTATAAGGATGTGAGATTTAAATAGTCATCCCACTGTTAACGCCTCGATAAATGTCAAATTAAATATCTGACAAATGATATAATATGGTCTTACACAGTATTCATTATAGGTTCTTTATGCCACCTAAACATCCATCATTTACTGCTTTATCCTCCACCAGAGGGTCGCGGGGGGTGCTGTGTCAATCTTCGGCACAGCTTCCCGTTACGTTGGGCGATAAGCGGACCACACCCTGGACAGTTGGCCAGCCCATCGCAGGGCCACACACACACACACACAGAAACAAACAACCATTCACTCTCACGGTCAATGTAGGGTGTCCAATTTACCTAATCCCCACATTGCATGTTTGAACCCGGAGAAAACACACACACACACACACACACGGGGAGAACATGCAAACTCCATGCAGAAAGGCCCTTGTTCCAACCAGGTCTTCTCGCTGCAAGGCAAGAGCGCTAACCACTACACCACTGACATATACAGGGATATTTTTTCTTTGGTAGTGGTGTTGGAGATTGAATATTTTCTGCAGCACACAGAGTTTAGGCTGAATTTCATGGTTTTCAGACATTAAAAATTCATCACATCATACGGGAACTGCAACTCTTTCTCCCGCTGCTGAAGTTTTATGGGCTTCAGCACAATGTTCCAGTGAAACTGTGCGCCATGTATCATGGCAGTAAAATACCACGCTTTTCTAAAGAATAACACGAGATATAAGGAATTAAGTCAGACATTCTTCCTTATATAATTACTGCAAAAACTCTAACACACTTAACTGAAGGGAGGTGATTTATTGTCATGATGTCAAGGCCTCAGTGAGGCTGGATATCAGAATGTAATGACTTTTTTGTTATCGACTGGGTGTCAAACTTCCTGTTTATCACCTAATATCAAAATATTGTTGTCGTTTACTATCATATTTCCACACCTGAAGAGTTAATCTAATCAGAGCCAGTAATCAGGCCGCATAATGTTTGAGTGAAATCTAACAGTGCTTATAATTTGATGTGTGCAGGAAGTTACGACCAGAGACGGAGCTCATTCCCCAAAGGAGAAGAGGAAGACGGTACTTATCTCTAACTCATGTGAGTGACAGTGTGTTTTTGTGTGTGTATTTTGAGAGGATGGTACTTGTTTAATGAATGAAGGAATAAAAAGAAGATCTAATATGCACCGAGTAAAAATGAGAGCACAAAGTTGAACAAAAACAGGCCAACTAAAACAAATGCATCATGTTATGGTTTGTTAAAACTGATTCAATAAAATTGGTATCATTCAGGAATCAGTATTGAAGTCCAGATATCAATAGGCGTACTGATATTTTCATTTGAAAAAAATAAACAAAATAGCTCTAATCATCTAAGTGAGCTGAAAACAGCCGGTTCATTTCCTGGAAACAGTCAAGTTGTAAAAGAGCATGTTTGTTTTTGCTGGACAGAGTCTTGTCTGGCGTCATCTGCCAGTGTTTGCCAGAATGACCTCAACTGTGATGCACAACAAACGCAGAGACAGTCTGCAGGGACAGTGATGGTGCTTTGCTGCCCTCTGCTGGAGATTTCAATATCTGCTGTTAACAGCCGTGTGAAAACCTGTTCCTCTGAAGTGAGACAGAAGTACTGTATATGAGGACAGAAATCAAAAACATTAATGTCTTATTAAAGTTCTAATTTCTGTTTTTGCTTTAGTTCAGTATTCCTTGAATTGAAAATGGGATATGCGACATGCTTTTTAAGACCTGAGATTGCGAATCTGATTTTCACAACTGCAGTTTCCAAGCATACCCTTAATGCAACACATTACGTTTTAACATTAAGCACATTGTTTGAATGTGGTATTGATCAATCAGAGTATATATATGTCAGGGATAATATATAAAAGTGAATATAATGGAAGAAAACACGAGTTTAGAAAACAAACATACCAAAAACAAATTCTGTTTTGCTATCAGTGACATATCCCAGGCTGTTGTATTCCTCCAAAGTAACACATATACATCCGATCCAATGAAAAGTACTACGCTTAATTTAAATAACATTCCAACGAATTTCCGAGAGTGACGTCCTCAAACAGTTTGCCGTGTTACTGATATATCAGTAACGCCCTCGCGCCGTGACCCGGATGTAGATTGGCTTAACTCTATATCCCACAATTCCTCTCTCTCTTCTTCCTCTTTCCCCTCTGCGGCCATGTCTAAGAGAGGTATGAACACCACCTCCTAAAATCCACTTTCATCTGCCGTTTTTATGCTACTCCACGTATTATAACATTGACTGTGTGTGAAAGCGGGATAAATACGTTACACCTGTTGGATTATTTTAGTGATTTTATAAAACGGAGTACAGATTATTGACGATGCCGTTTTTTGCTAGCCAGCTAGCTGGCGGAAGCCATGTTTCGCTGGCTGCGCCATAGACACATGAAGTATGAGCTAAAGGATTCATATTAAAATATAGTTCCGTCTGTTAATTCCACACGCGCTTGTTTTGCTTATTAAACAATTTGAGACAAAGTGAACGGGTAAATATTATACGTACAGCCGAGTAATACAACACGCTACGTATGCCGGGCTTTTAGCTTTAGCTAGCTCGTAGCTGCGTTTCTCTGGCTGGCATGTGAAGGGTTAAAGTCTCACAGACGCACATTAAAACAGTTGAAATAGTACTTAAAATGATGCTTCATCTTCATTAGGGATGGTTCATACAGATGTTAGTGCATGCAACTGTCATGTGTTTTTATTGGACTACATGAAATACATCGGTACATGTCCTGGTCTGTTGGTCACAGCATCACATGTGGACAGATCTGATGTCTTGTGTGTTCTCTTCCCTCAGGACGTGGTGGTTCGTCTGGAGCAAAGTTCCGTATCTCACTGGGTCTCCCAGTGGGAGCGGTCATCAACTGCGCTGACAACACAGGTATGTCTCTGCTTAATGTCTTGCCTTAATATTGTTGCTGGTTTGGTAATTAACTGGCGTTATTCTCCGTGTCTGAATGCTGAGAAAGTCCTTGGATGCTGTAAATTTGCTTCTGTTGAACTCTTGAAAGCTTGTGAAATTTTGGACTGAAGGAGTAAGATTGGCATGTTTGCCTAGAATCAAACTTGAACTGTAAACATTTGTGTCTAAATCATTGCTTGATGCTGTCAAAGTGATAAATGGTTGTGTTCTAGTGTCAGCCACTGTCTGTGCAGGGAAAGCTGTTTCTATCACTTTTTATTCAATTGGTGAGACCAATTTTGTGTATATACAGAAAAAGTGTTTCAATGAAACTTAGCCTGTTCATCCCCTGATAACGATCGTACACCTAATGTTTTGAAAAGCTGAGCCTTTTCTTTGGTCTCACTTGTCTTGATTTTTTTGTATAGCATAGAGTTATAAGTGCTTTGGATGCTGGTTGTCTTTGGTGTTATATCAGGCCAGTTTTTACCTTCAGTTGATTCGAACACTTTCTGATGACACAGCCACAGGATTATTGGGCTGAAAATGTAGTATGAACTAGCCACAATTTGTTTTTTCCATGCAAATATTCTACTTTTGTGGCTTGATCAACTTGCGCAGATCCTTTAGTATTGCTTAAATTGTAACTCTTTTGTGCTCTTGAGATCATGTGATGAATTCATGTAATTTTCCAAGTTGTTTCATGGGACACGCTATGTAGAATAAATTAACATGTCATTCTGTTTTAAAGGTGAACTGCTCTGCTTTTATTGGTTAAATTACTTAATGATATTTAGTTCTCAGTAGTTCCCCCTTCAAAAAGCACTTGCTTTGTCTGCTCAGTGGCTCGGTGAGTTGTCGTAGAAGGGAATATTGAGCTCATCACTGTGGGTGAGATGGCAGCGACACAGTGGCTGACTGATCTCAATCAGTGATGAGACAAATGTTCTGTAGCCACTCGGCTCCAAACTTAAAGGATGACATCCTCGGTTTAGCCCCAGTTTCCTGTTTGTCTGCTCATGTCATCCTTTTTCACATGTGGATGCTTTCTGTCCTCAGGTGCCAAGAACCTGTACATCATCTCCGTGAAGGGCATTAAGGGACGTCTGAACCGTCTGCCTGCAGCCGGAGTGGGTGACATGGTCATGGCCACAGTCAAGAAAGGCAAACCAGAACTCAGAAAAAAGGGTGAGTGCAGGTCATTCTGATCCCAGTGTCTGTTGGTCAACACTAAGCTGAGGGCTTGTGGGGGGAAATGCTCAAGATTGACATCCTAACTTTGGGTTTATTGGGCAGAACATTAAAATACTCATACAGACACAATCTTAACAATACATTTAGCTCAGCTTTGTGGGTTAAACTGAAGGTTTGTAATAACTGCTGATACCATGTCTGTTGCAGTGACTATAACTGTAATACCGTCCATATCGATATGACACATGTGAGTGTTTTGTACTGAACACATGTCACCTCTCCACAGTGCATCCTGCGGTGGTGATACGGCAGCGGAAGTCGTATCGGCGAAAAGATGGCGTGTTTCTCTACTTTGAAGACAATGCGGGAGTTATAGTAAACAACAAAGGAGAAATGAAAGGTGAGTTTGTTTTGATGGGACCCCACTAGCTTAAGGTTTTTATTTGTATTTTTAGGTTAACTTACATGTTGATAAATGGATTAGATCTGCTGGCATAAGTCTGTGATGGCCTCATGCAGAGGGAAGTGAGATGGTTTAATGTGTTAAAAAAAAACACTTGTTTCCACCTCTTTTCACCTTGGTTATGTTTGTAACTGTGATACATTTGTGTGCAGTGCATTCCCTCTCCTTCCCTTAAATATAATGGATACATGCCCTCAAAGCAGCATGGGTTGCCAGAATCCTAGTGCAGTCACTGCACAAATGTATTGCATTTTAATGGAAATTACTGATGTCCTCACCTTTTGCAAAAATTTAGTGAAATATGTTCAAATAAAAGTGGATTTGTATCCTTTGCGTATTTAAAGTCCTCGCCCTTTAGTAAGTAAATGGTGTATAGCTGTGGTACATCAGCTACACTACTGGCTGTGCTTGTATCGAGGCTGTTTCATCTCATTGATGCTTTGTGCCTTGGCAGCAAATTTGTAGAATTCTTAAACCACAGTTGAGCTGTCTTCTGTTGAGAAATGAGAGTTTATTTTTCTTTAGTTGCACAATTCTGTGCTCATTACAGCATGACTGTGGCTGAAACAGGTTTTGTCACATATTAACCCTTCAAAAAGCACTTGCTTTGTCTGCTCAGTGGCTCGGTGAGTTGTCGTAGAAGGGAATATTGAGCTCATCACTGTGGGTGAGATGGCAGCGACACAGTGGCTGACTGATCTCAATCAGTGATGAGACAAATTTAACCTTCTCATTCAACCCAAGTCCAGGAAATATGTTAATGCTTCAACCTGTAGTCTGTCTTTTGTGTATTGTTTTAAGCTGATGAGCTAAATTAGTTTTTGTACTATCAAGATTAAAATAACCTTCACTTTCTGTGTCTGTAGGTTCAGCCATCACGGGTCCAGTGGCCAAGGAGTGCGCTGACCTTTGGCCCAGGATCGCCTCCAACGCTGGCAGCATTGCCTGAGCTGGACCGTGCGCCGCATTTTCAATAAACTGTTGTTCAAACAAAGCCACGTCTCTTACTGGTCATTTATGTAAATGTATATATGTATGAAAAAAGAGCCCCCACTGTACCTCCACTAACTCCCACTATACAAGGATTTTGATTTCTGGAGATCCAAGTTTTGGCCCATGGGAGACCTTAGGTTTTGGAGACGGATTACTGTCGGAGGTACAGAGGCTTTATACGTTGCTTTAAAAATTAATAATTTGACCAATTACTACAACTAGAGATTTGTTTTTCAGTAACATTTCCACTAAATCTAGTCATTACAACCAGGGAATTAGTTTATCACATCTAGTTTGATGTGTTGCAATTTTGCACTTGGTCTTGTTCCATTAAACGTACTGTGAACCGAGACAGAACAAAGAAATATGGAAGCCCTGCTGGGTCCTGCTGATCTTAAATGGATTCTATTTGGTGTCCTCTGCTCCATTAAATTTACTCTTTGTCTTTAAAATGCTTGAAGGCCTTCAAGCATGTAGCGACCATAGGTTACCATCTTTACCAGGTTAATGACCTGTGCTTTGACTTACCTGTGAGGTTATCACAAGAGGAATTAATGTAAAATTGGGTTGAAATAATCTGCTAAGCAAACTGTCCAATGGAATAACTGCACTAATGCACTTCCCCTGTCCCTCCGCTAGTGTGTGTGTGTGCGCAGAACCTGCTTTAGGATACTTTTAAGGTTTGAAAAGTGATAAACTTTACAAAACTTTCTTCCAGGACTATTGGCTTGCTGACTGAATAATTTCTTATCTGATGGAGAAATTAAACTAATTTGTAAAATAGGAAATGCTTCGCATTCTCCAAGTCTATTTATAAATGAGTGACACATTCTGAAACATAAAGCTTATATTTCCCTTTTATGAAACTATTTCCGAAGCTTATAGCAAAACACCATCTCTTATATTTTTGTGACAATGTAACAACAGCTGGAAAGTGGTGGAAATGGCATGAAAATTGACAAACGTGCTTAATTTTAACTTTGAATGCACTGTATATGACCCTGCATTAAACATGCTGTTGAGAGCATTGAGACAAAGCAGCTGTAAAAATTACATTTAAGTACTCTCCTGTCGAGAAGCTATCCCCAAATGTTTAGAGTGATAATCAGTATCTCTTAACACCGAATATCAAAATATAGTCATTTACTATCATATTTCTATACGTGAAGAGTTAATCTAATCAGAGCCAGTAATCGGGCAGCATAATGTTTGAATGAAATCTAACAGTGCTTATAATTTGCTGTGTGCAGGAAGTTACGACCAGAGACGGAGACAGGGCTCAACTCTAACTCGTGTTTGTGTTGTATTTTGAGAGGATGGCACTTAGGAAGAAAAAGGTCTAATGTGTACAAAATAATGATGAGAGCACAAAGTTGCTCCGTGCAAGAAAACAAACAGCCCAATTTAAACCAACGCATCGTGTTGTGTTTTAAAACCGATCAAATAAAATTGGTATCATTCTGGAAACAGTGTTGAGGACCAGATATCAATAGCAATATTGATATTTTCATTTAAAAAAACAGCCTTAATCATCTAAGTGAGCAAAAAAAACAGCTGGTTTATTTCATTGAAACAGTGAAGTTGTAAAAGAGCATGTTTGTATTTGCTGGAGTCTTGTCTGGCTGTTCATCTGCCAGTGTTTGCCTGAATGACCTCAACTGTGCTCAGAGACAGTGATGGTGCTTTGCTGCCCTCTGCTGGAGATTTCAATGTCTGCTGTAAACCTGTTCCTCTGAAGTGAGACAGAAGTACTGTATGAGGGCAGAAATCAAAAACTCCAGAACTTAAAGTTCTAATTTCTGTTTTTGCTTTAGTTTATTTTTCCTTGAATTGAAAATGAGATACACGTTATGTTTTTTAAGACCTGAGATTACGAGTCTGACGTTCATAACTGCAGATTCCCAGCATACCCTTAATGCAACATATTAGGTTTTCATATGTTTTTTGGTTTTTTTTTTAGCATGATACTTACCAATCAAAGTATATATTAGGTATAATATAAAAGAAAAAATGTTAACTTAAGTACAAAAGAAAGAAAACACAAAATAATTGAAGTTATAATTAGGACTGGGTCTTTTTTCTTATTTAAATCAACAAATTTATTGTTGGAAACATAACAGTGACTTTTTTTGCACAGCAGGTGTGGAGAAGGAGTAAAATATTCAACACACACACAAATACCAAAAACAATATCTGTTTGTTGGTTATCAGTGTCATATCCCAGGCTGTTTTATCTCCCTAAAGTACATCTTATCATGTAGTCCATGGTGAGTTCAGGTGAATTTCATCGAGTGATGTCCTCAAAACATGAAAAAGTTTGCCCTGTTACTGACATCGTCGACGTTCCTTGAACGCCTCATGTACACCGGATGTAGATTGTTTCAACTCTATATAACCACATTCCCTCGCGCTTTCTCTCTCTTCTTCGTCGTTCCCTTCAGCAGCGAGCAGGTAACACAGCCTCCTAAAATCCACTGTCATCTGCCGCTTTTATGCTACACCACTTTTTATAACATTGATTGTGCTTGACATCGGGATAAATGCGTTGTAAATGTTTGATTAATTCAGTGATTTTATAAAACCGAGCACAGATTAGTGACATGATTGGCGTTTTTGCTAGCTAGCTAGCTAGCTGGCGGAAGCCATGTTTCGCTGGAGACATGAGACATGAACTATGATTTAAAGGAAGAATATTCGAGTATAGTTCAGTCTGTTAATCCCACACGCGCTTGTTTTGCTTTTTAAACTGTTTAAGACAGTTAACGGATAAACATGTGTACAGTCGAGTAGTACAACACGCAGCGCATGCCACGGTGTATACCTGTGCTACGTCATCAGCTACGCCACTGACTTTGCTTGTATCGAGGCTCTTTCATGTCATTGATACTTTGTGTCTGTGCAGCACATTTGTAGAATCCTTAGACCACAGTTGAACTGTCTTCTGTCGAGAAATCAAATGTTGTGCTCGTTAGAGCTACATCACATGTGCATGACTGACTGTGGCTTAATTCATACATTAACCCTTCAAAAAGCACTTGCTGTGTCTTTGTCAGTGACTCGGTGAGTTGTCGTAGAAGGGAATATTGAGCTCATCACTGTGGGTGAGACGGCAGCGACACAGTGGCTGACTGATCTCAATCAGTGATGAGACAAATGTAACCTTCTCATTCAAGTCCATGAAATAAGTTAATGCTTCAACCTGTAGTCTGTCTGTCCTGTATGGTTTTAGGTGATAAACTACATTTGTTTTCGGGTTTTTTTTTATTGGCGTCAGGACTGAAACAACTTCCACTTTCTGTGTCTGCAGGTCCAACAGTGCGCTGACCTTTGGCCCAGGATCGCCTCCGCTGGCAACATTGCCTGAGCTGGACCGTGAACCGATTTTTCAATAAACTGTTGTTAAACAAAGTCACGTGTGTTAGTGGTCATTTATGTAACAAGATAATAATGTGACGTATGAGCTACAAGGATTTTGATATTTTGTGGAACTATTAGAGACATTACATTATGGAGACATAAATGAATGTCCTTGGCAGAGGTTTGTGCTTTCTTTTATTTTTATTTAATAGGTAATGACAATCTGACCAATTGCCTCAACTAGAGATTTGCTTTCCAGTAACATTTCTGCTAAACCTATAGTCATTGCAGACTGGGGAATTAGTTTGTATCACCTATTTTGCCGTATTGCAATTCTGTACTTTGACTTGTTCCAGTAAACCTACTTTGTTGAACAGAACACAGAAATACGGTGTCAGTGGAAGCACTGCTGGACACTTTAATGGATTCCGTTTGGTTGCCTCTGCCTCCACTTAATTCACTCTTGTATACAAACTACAGCAGCCTTTAACCTATGGTTATAAATGAGCACAAGTTACAATCTTTACCATGTTCATGACTTGTGGGTTTCCCCTGAAGTGACACAGAATTACTGTAAATGAGGGCAGAAATCAAAAACTCCAGAGCTTTAACGTCTTATTTCTGTGTTTGCTTTAGTTTATTTTGCCTTGAATTGCAAATGGGATACCGACATTTTAAACTTTTGACTTAAGACTGGGGATCGTGACTCTGATGTTCAGTGTGAGGTTTTTTATGTTTAAAAAAGTGTTGACAATACGATCCAAATAAAGTATTACGGTTAATTAAAATGATGTTTCATAGCCGTTTTTAGTGAGCTCAGAATTACCCAATTACCCAGAGTGATCTCGTCGACGTTCCTTGAACGCCTCACGCCCTCGCGCCGTAATCCGGATGTAGATTGGCTCAATTCCTCGCTTTCTTCATTCTCGTTCCTCTCTGCAGTAAACGGGTATGAGCTGCCTCCTAAAATCCACGTTCATCCGCCGTTTTTATGCCAGACCACTTTTTAAAACCGTGATTTTATAAAACGAAGTCCAGATTATTGACGATGGCGTGTTTTTGCTGGCTAGCTCGCTTCTAATTGGCAAGAATGGCTCTCCTCTGATTGGTTATTTGGTTTGGCCGTGAAACGTCATCCCTTCTAAACTGTGTAAGTAAACAGTGACAAGTGCAATATTCCAGGTTCACATGTTCATAGGCTGTTTAGATTAGTCCTAGATGTTTGAGTGAGTCTTGTGATGAGAGAGTGAGACATATTGGGCTCGTGGGTGGTGCAGATGTGTGTGTGTGTGTTAGACTAACCCGCAGACACTGAGGGTAAATGGACTGAACAGTAACTGACAGCCACACAGTAACGTGGTGGTTAAAGGCCACTGTGTGATGCTGATGTGCTTGATCCGTGTCATCTTCTGTGGAAACAGTCTCTTCCCAAAAGCCTGAAGCAAGCCAGCATATTAGCCATTTCAAGGTAAGTAACAAACAATGTTAGTGCGTCAACATGAACTGTATGTTCAACATTACCAGTGATTATTGTGTGTGTGTGTGTGTGTGTGTGTGTGCAGCCATGGAGGTTAAGTGTCGCTGGTGTCATATTTGTGCAAAGGAGAACTTGGAGAACATCATCCCGGATCATCTCCAGGTTTGTATTAGGTACAGATCAACAGACCGGGAGCACAGCTCCAGTAATACATGGTGTTGGCGCAGGTATCGAGAGGTGTTGAATGGTTTAGGCTTACAGTAACTTTTGGAATAATATGTTTGATTTACTAACATACTTTATTTATCTAAACAGCAACTTCTGCCCGAGGGGCACTGCCATTTTATCTGCACCTACAAGCCAGTGGAGAGGGCTTTTACAGCCTGTATAAAACTTCAACTTGCCACCAGAGAGGAGGCAGAAGCCTGGTTGGAGGACTTTCAACGGTCCTCAAGAGTGACCTTGACGGTGGACAAAACCTATCCTATCACCAAGGATACAGTTCGGCGAAACAGCTATCGAGTAAGATTTACAGCAGGCGTGTTTCTCGTTTTTGTAACTGTTGAAATAGTCAGAGCTTCAATGAAGCATTTCTATGTTCAAAGGTTGACATGAAATGCCAGCACAATACAAGGCAGACCCGCTCCTCGAAAACAAACACACACTGTCCTGCTGTGCTCTACCTCGTGCTGAAAAAGCACAGGCATAGCCAGAACAGGAAGTCCAGGTTGGCTATTACACGGAACAGATTAACATTACGTGCTGTTTAATCCAGGTTACATGCTCATGTTTCCTTTCCATATTTTGTAGATCGAGTGATACTCATATTCAGGAGGGTTTGTTGTTGCATGTGACCGTCAAACATCACCACAACCACCCCCTTGGCTGTTCCGAGGCCAGAGAGACCGTGGAGAAGCTGGAGAAACTTTTTCAGAGTCGGCAATCACCGTCCTCAGCCCGAAACGCCCTGAAATATGAACTCCAGGAGGAGCAGGGCGATTCATACGTGTGTGCCTCCATTTGTCCTGACGTCCAATTTGGCTCTGGAGCTGCAGAAGTGTCATCTCGAAGTGAGTCGGTGGCTGAGCATCTCAAAGGTCGTCTCAGATCCATGTTTGATGACCTCGTGGACAAGCTCGAAAAGGATCTGACCTTTCGAGCCCCGATAGAATCTCTTGTGTCGTCCTACGAGAACATTCATACTGACAGCGGCCTGATCTCAGCACTGTCTATGTTTGGGAAGAGGAGGAGTGCTGCTGCCGCTGCTGCTGCTGCTGATGATGATGATGATGCTGCTGCTGCTGATGATGCTGCTGCTGCTGACGCGAGTGACATCAAAATGCGGCCAAGAAAGAGTCTGGAAATGAGCGCACAAATAGGTGTGCGGTCGACAGCCGTCGCTTGCCGTAAGACTCCGCTGGGGGGCAGACGGGCGCTCATCACTGGTGGACCTCCAAAAAGAGCCCGGAGGGAACAACCATGAGCAGGTGAAAGAGGGGAGTGGTGCACTGCCAAGAAGAATGCTGTGTATATGAACCCTGAACTGACTGTGCTGAGAAAGCATCGAGACAAAGTGGCTGTAAAACTTTCAGTACTGTCCTGTCGAGAAGCCATTCTCAAACTTATAGTAGAGTGAAGTGATCATCGGTATCTCTTATGAATAATTTTCCAATCATCTTGCAGATGTTTCCAATCTAAAGAACACAGCAGGTTCCATAAACACAACTAACAAGATGTGTTCCACTTTTTAAAATAATTCCACAGGCTTTATATAATATATAGACTGTATATTAATATAGATTTTAAATATGGTTATTTGAAGCTTTATTACAAAACTGTAGTGTATTATTAATGAGCTCTCAAAGCTCACCTGCTTTTCTTTTGGAAATCACTGATGTAGAGACGTTTATGCGTTTTTAGATTCTCAGAACTCACAATCTCACCAAACAAGGCCAATTCTTGCATGTCATACCCATGACTCAGCAGTTTTGTGTGTTTGTATGTGTGTGAGTGTGAGAGAGCGTGTGTGTGTGTGTGTGTTACAGATGGAAAGCAGCAGGGTCATGGAAGAGAAATCAGGCTACCACCTGCACCAACACTCTTCCCCTTCATCACCTGTTTTCACCTCTTTGTTTCTCAGTCTGAACCTCAGGTTAACTGTGATGACATTTTAAAGTTTAAAGTGACAAATTTTATTTTATTTTCCTGGCAGAACAATTTCTATACTGAACAATACTTCATGCAAAGTCTTGATTGTGTATAATGACATGAAATGACAATAATCTTGGCTCTTGGAAAGTAAATAACGGTGAGTAAACATCAAACAGGTCATTTAAAACAGTCAGTATCAATATTTATCGAGATAAAAATCAGATATTAACGAGTGATCGTAAAGTTTGGGGAAATAATGCAGTTAATTGACATATTTATGGACAGAAAACAACGTGGAAACGATACATATTTGATACTGTGAGTGTGTTTAGGTATGCAGAAACTTTATATTGATATATTAATAAACTTCTGTTGTATTTCTATAGACGAAAACAATGATGTTATTGAACTAACGCAGAACAAAATACTGGAACGATAACATGGAGACATTTCCATCTATAATGTGGACACACGTGCGTCCATGTGACGAAGCAGCTCTGTCCTGTGCACACGATAAAATAATCCAAACTTTTAATCCAAACATATCTGGGAAGTGAACGCTCCCCATGCCAAAGTCCATAGAGAAATTAAGCGATGTTACATGACGCCACAAAGGTGAGGTCGATCCACGACTGCCCCCATCAGTGAGTTCAAAGGTGATGTTTTTTGACTTTGGTGTTTGAAACCAGTGTTCTGGGTTTATCTGAGTGGCACAAACTTGGCAAAAGAGGCAGCAGCTCGACCAGCAGCTTCTGTGTCATCACACGCTAAAAGTCAAGATTTCCTCTATGGAGTTTGGCGCAGTTTACAGTTCCATGGTGAAACGAAAGATATTGTAGATTTTATTTGGTGAGACTTTCATCCATTTATCATGGCAGACATGTTTTCAGTGTCTGTGTCTCAGCAACAATGAGTTAATACTTAATACAACTGAAGTACAACCTCAAGTGTCCGTTCAAAGGACCAGAGAGTAGAATTTAGAGCGTGTTTCCATCACCTCAGCACGGCACGGTTCAGTTTCCACTAGCATAGTTTAGTACCCGGTCTGATGAGGCGATACTATGCGTGACGTCGTCAGACTGCCGGCCACTGATTGGTCCGCATGCCGTCACAGGAAGAGACGTGCGACACAAGAATCAAGCCAAGCAATGCCCAACTGTAGATGAGTTAACTTGGACTTAACGATCCTAAAAATGTGGGTTCATCTCCAACAATTATCTCAACATTTAACAGTGTGGTGTGTTTAGCGACAGCACTGCTGATCGCGAGCGGCATCACAATCCTTGCTGCTGTGTTTCAGTCTGTGCTCCGGTCATGGAGGAAGTACTGAACAAATATTTGAATGAACTGATTCTAACGATTCAGTGACACTGAAAACAGCTGCTTTATAAGTCACTCGTCACTCGTTTGTGTGTCGCGTGTAAAACAAAGTCACCGCAGTTTCATGCAGCCGTGCAGTGATGACTCCGCCCACGTTGAGTCGGCACTATTTTGTAGTGGAAAACCAACTAAACCGCTCCGTGCCGTGCCGAGACGAGACGAGGCGAGCTGGGACCATATAATAGGTGAAGTCTCACATTGCAACCCAACTGAATAAAGACTATACCAAGAGCCGGAGTTTGATTTGTCCCTCCTGGGATACTGTACAAGCATCAAGGTACAACATGGCAGGCTCCATGGTGGAGGACACACTAGTCTTTCATTCACATTCTATATTAATATCATCTTAACATATTAAAGGAATGAACCAGGGCGTAATTTCCTGAATAAAAACAAGGAAAACATCGTTATAAATATTCAATTTCTGTTGACATTTGTGTTGAAGTCCGACACACTGGACCTTTAAATGTGCAGGTGGAGGAACACGACACAGAGACTCAGCTAAACCCAAACAGATATAGTTAGTTTTTGTCCGTCAGAGTCCACTTCATGGTATTTCATCCAGCCTGGAAATGGCCGGTCTCCCCCCTCTGCCCGTGACCTCCTCATCTCTGGACAGCTTCGTGCGAGCGTCAGGTGTCGGGCCGGGCTGCAGACGCGGCTCGCAGGTGGCGTGGGGGTGAGTGTGCCACGTCCCGTCCCTGTAGGTGCAGTAGCAAACTGTTTCCTCGTCCATGTCCACGCGCTCTCCTGCTGGGATCACCCTGCTCCCAGCGAAGCAGTTAGGACCTGGAGGTTGAGAGTTGATGAGATGATCATTTGAATCAGGTGTGTTGGTGAGGATTGGGAAATACTAGGCCTTAGAAGAGACCGGGTGATGTTTCTGTAGTGTGTGTTCTGAGTTCTGTGGCCACAAACACCAGTTTGCAGCTACATTGCAGTGTTCATGTGGTTTGTCGGCTTTTTGTTGTTGTTGATGTTGTTGTTGACTGAACACCAACTTCTCCAACGTTCTTACCCGGGAACCAGATGAGAAACCCCGAGCTTCACTGGTAAGACACAGTGTCATGTTATCACATCCTGGTATCAGTTTCCAAACATTTGACAGGTTTTATTGTCATGGAAACAAATTGTCGTGATTCTCTAAAGAGGATCTTATTAGGAACCATGTGATTGAAGTAATATTCCATTAAGTATTTCACCAAACACTAGGAACTGTTTATGTGGTGATTCTCTCTCATATTTTAAATCTATAACACAGTGGTAATTAAAATAAAGCTTGTAAGTGAGCATTGCCTCAGGTTTCTGGATATTTTTGAAAATGATACCTGTCTTTGAACTGTATCTGTGTTGGCTTGTTGTATATACTGTATGTTGTTTTTTAAGTAAAGCAAAGTGAAATGACTGCAAATGTGCCAGCCAGCCTCTGGTATCATGTGTGTCCCTCCCTCACTCACAGATGGAGGTTCCTTCACTTGGCAGCGCCCCCTGAAACATTTACCAGTGCCACAGTGGGAGGACAGGAAGTGCAGTTCATCTGATGCCAGAGCCAAAAAAAAACCCACAGCTGACATGAGCAAATTGGGTTGAAGCAGGAAAAAGAAATGACGCATCAGAGCAAAACCATCTGTCCCGTAATTATTGCCCCTGCTGTTCCTGTATTACACACACACACACACACACACACATGCAAATCCCACCAGTGTTAGAGATGGACTTTAATGCCTGTGGCATGAAAAGCATGTGACATAACTGCTGCTGATGTCACACACCAACACTGTGTGTGTGTGTGTGTGTGTGTGTGTGTCATGATTAATCATGTGTTCTCCTCTGAATGGAGAATGAAACTATTAACTCCTCAGGAGAATGTTGTAGGCGTACGTACGTTATAGATCGATGAGAAGTAGAAGAAGCTGATTTTCCCATAGACTTCCATTCAAACCCGTGGAGTCGCCCCCTGGTGGCTTACTGCTAGCCTATTTCCTAGGCTTCAGTCCATGGCTGTATCTTTCATCTGAATACAGGCTCTTCCAGGCAACACTATCAGACCATGGCAGCCCATGGTCAAGAGGAAAGGAATTGGGCTTGTAATCATAAGGTCGCTGCTCATTAAGGGCTGAGGTGCCCCTGAGCAAGGCACCCAATCCCCCCCATGCTCCTCAGCAGGTCAAATTCACTATCACTAATTGGTGTGTGCGTGCAAAAATAATTAATTCTAATTCTAATACTATTCCAGACGTGACTGAGGGAGCGTCTGTGTGTATACAGCAGCAGCAAAGGGGCAGCTTTCACTCACACTTCAACCTGTTTGCAGTCGTCTCGCTTTACTAGTGCGATGTTGCTGTTGCCTCCATCTTTTCTTGACATTAAACGAATCACTTCCTGTGTGTGGCACGGGAATGTCGCTAGGCAACATGAGATGTAAACAACGCTACACTGAGAAACTCAGTGATGAGCTGATGTGAACACAGATCTGATGTGAACACAGATCTGATGTGAACTCAGAACTGATGTGAACTCAGAGATGATGTGAACTCAGAGCTGATGTGAACTCAGAGCTGATGTGAACTCAGAGATGATGTGAACACAGATCTGATGTGAACTCAGAGCTGATGTGAACACAGAGCTGATGTGAACACAGAGCTGATGTGAACTCAGAGCTGATGTGAACTCAGATCTGATGTGAACACAGATCTGATGTGAGCTCAGAACTGATGTGAACTCAGAGATGATGTGAACACAGATCTGATGTGAACACAGAACTGATGTGAACTCAGAGATGATGTGAACTCAGATCTGATGTGAACACAGATCTGATGTGAGCTCAGATCTGATGTGAACACAGAGCTGATGTGAACACAGAGCTGATGTGAACACAGAGCTGATGTGAACACAGATCTGATGTGAACTCAGAGCTGATGTGAACTCAGATCTGATGTGAACTCATTTGACAGTGGTCTGAGGTTATTTTAATTGTCATATTTTTAAAGCAGGACTATGCAGGATTTTTGCCCTAATTTAACCACTCCAGAATGATTGTGATGGTTAAATGTGTTAAATGTTGTTGTCTCTAAATGTGCGCTATCATAAAAATGTGTACTCTGAAACTGTAGTGGCAGATCTGTTGAGATCGACCAGACTTCCCCTTTAAGAGAAGCTCAGGAGGAGGATGAGCGTTAACACTGTGTCTCAGCATACATCACACCGTCACCAAAAATATCATCTGCTGTCGTCAGGGACCGTGAATCTGTCACAGATCAGAGTTCTTCACTCAGAAGACTCACCAGTCTTACAGATGGGGCAGCAGTGGTTGGGTTCGTACGTGGGGTTGACGCAGTGAGGGGCGGGGCAGTTGGAAATGCTGCAGTAAACCTCTCTGTTAGCTCCGCAGCGGCATCGCTCGCACCGCGACAACTGGAACACACAAAGCATGAGAAAGTGACACTAAACTGACTGGGCGGACTTTGACCGTGTAGGGGTCAAAGCTAAAAGCTCACTCGCATGTGAGACAGCGTAGACAATTAAAAAGACAACACAAGTCAAGGCCAAGGACCAAAGCTTTCAGGAAAAATTGCAATTAAATGACCAATTTATAAGAAATGATCATAAATTGCAATGTTTGCAGCAACAAGCCCAGAGTCGGCCTGAGGCAAAAACTTTTAAACCTGTTACAGAAATGTAAAAATATATTTAGAGAGTATCTAAATCATGTTGAGCTTCAGTTTTTTTAGGTTTTATTTTGGACTTGAAAAAGAACTTGTTATCAAGTTCACCACACACAATGATTCCCCTTCAATACCAAAGTGCAAATGAATACTAGGCTACTTGGGATTTTACTGCCCTAAACAAGAGTGACACAACTATCACAACCATCCACTCACACACCTATGGCCCATTTAGAGTGTCCAGTTTACCTAATCCCCATATTGCATGTTTTTAGGGGGTGGTAGGAAGCCGGAGAAGCTGCACTCACGGGGAGAACATGCAACTTATGTCCTTCATGACTGAATGTGAGGTTCTAGCTGTATGTCTGACTTGTAACTCCCCCAAAAACACCCACTGATATTTAGCAAAGAGAGAGACTGTTATTGTGTGAAAAACTCTAAACACAACAAGTTTCTCAATAACAACCTGTGTGGTGATATTAAACTAGAGATAAAGTAAAGTAAAGTAAACAGGTTTAATGACTTTGAGTTTTAAAACCTGGAACAGAATGAGCAAATGTTTAACTCCAAAATAAAACCAGATAACTTAATATAAACACTTACATATCTAAAGATATCTTTATGTTAAAATGTTAGACTATAAGCCGTTGTCCAGCTCACTTATGCCTCTGTTTAGTGGAGCTAGCAATCTAAGAATCATTTAGAATTGTAAAATTCTTTCATGGAGACCAAACCTGTTATGTAATATGTGTGGAAAAGTCCACACATGTACTTTTAATAGTAAGCTTCTGGAGATGTTTATTCCAGTTACAAAAGAGTCCACTTTGGACGCAGACTACGTCGAATTAGATTTCACCAGACACATGAAAGTTTACAAAACATCCTATGACGCGGTCATGACTGACTAACAGCATGAATAGACTCCACAGGGAAGATCACGTCAAGGTGTTTGATGTGCGTGAATCTGAGCTGAAGCTTTGTGACCCTGCGGACAGTGACGGTCAGGTCGCATCTCTCTCACCCTGAATTCCTCCAGGAGTCGGTACGTTTTGCCTCCGTAGACACAGACCCGGGCCATCGCCTCGCACACGGGACAGCACGCCTTATATCCGATCCGCGTGCACCGGGGGTTGATGCGCGGACACTTGGGTCGGACGCACACGGGACCGTCCACGGTGCACGTGCATGGGCACCCTGTGGGGCTCGGGTAATACACCTCTCCGATGCCGTAGACGAAACCGTGGTCGTCGATGCACCACTTCCCCCGGTAGTCGCCGAACTCGTAGTCCAAGTCCGTTTTGGATGAGTATTCCGCGGCTACCGCGAGCTCCGCGACGCGTCCCGGACCCAGCGGCGGCAGCAGCGGCAGCAGCAGGGACAGATGGACGAGGCAGCTGAGCGCACAGTGCCGGGGACTCATCCTCATCATGGTGACCAGGTTTCCCGGCACTGACACCGACACTGACCGTGTGAGCATCTGTTGCGCTCCGGCGAGCTTCTCCAAGCGCCGGTGACGCGCAGACTTCCGCGCGCGTCACTGACCTGCCGCTGCTGCTGCCGCTGCCGCTGCCGCTCCAATCAATCAGACAGTAATCTCTCGCGTTAACATGACAAATATATAAATAGAGAAAACAGTAAAGCAGATGAAAAAGGGGAGGGGTGAGCTGAGGAATCCTTGACTGGTTACAATTTGAGGTCATCAGAGGTCACCAGTTCTTATACACAAGTTGACCACTGTAGCAAAGAGGAAGCCAGAGTTTACAAAAACAAGGTCTTTATTTGTGTTGCAGCTGAAGTCGTCACAGGTCGTGTGTGTTGTGATCAAGTGAGAGTCAGATTTAGTTTATTTGGTTTAGCAGAAAGTGACGTACAAAAAGAGGTCATGTGATCGTAGCGTGATTGTCAGAGCCATTCCTGCTGGCGTCAGAGGATCAGGCCTGCCGTGTGACCATCTTCAACATCTCCAAGGCCATGGGTCCCTGGTCTGAAGGAATCTGTAGAAACAGGAGGAGAAGAATGTTGCTTTTCTTTCATCTTAAAGCTGCAGAACGTTTGGTGATTTTTGTTGATGTGATTATTCTGCCTCATGTTTGTAGGCTGTGTCCTTCATTTGAAAATGGGCTCTGTCAAGCAATACTATCAGACCCGACTGAGGGAGCGGACAAGATGAGTTTGTCATGTCAATCTGCTGAACGATAAGTTTTTAGAAGTGTGGGAAAGTTGCTATTCTAAGAAACCGAGACAGTCATGTGGAGCTGATCAGCATTGTGTAAACTCGTGTGACAATGGTTTGAATGGCATATGTTTGCATTTAAAAAAGTGACACATGCAGTTTTAAGTTACTTCTTAAACTTGTGACAAACTCATCACCAAGTATTTCATTTACCATGTGACCAGCTCTGAGGATCCAAAAGAAGGAGAAGTTCTTGTAGGTCTTGCAGAAAGCTCCGGTAACACCTGGGGAGGCGGGGTCATCCAGGGCGGTCCACTTCAGCTTGTTAAATCCAGGTAGCCCCTCCCACTTGAGACGCTTCACCCACAGCTCTTGGCCTGAGACGAGAAGCGCAGAGAAGCTCGACGCACTGAGGCCACGCGAGGGATCAGTGCTGGAGCTGAACGCGATACTCAACTTACCCATGGTGTCCACGATGAGGTCCAGCTGTCCATTGTAGACGGTGACGTTGACGCCAGCGGTCAGCAGTTGGTCCACTATGTCCACCACTGGTCTCATGAAGTCTCCTGCCATGTTACTGAACACTTCTTCTGCCTGGCCTGGACACACAGAGGGAACAGGAAGCCAGTTAAAGGAGGTTTTCAGCGTGTGATATACCACACATTATTCTAAGTGTATAATCGCTTTATCATTAAAAGAAATATTTAGGTTATCTTGTTCCACCGTGTTTCTACAGAAGCCCCCAGTGGACAGAAAAGAGGAGGAAACGGCACAGGACAGGAAGTTAGTCAGAGAGGTCAGCTGACTGTCAGCTAACGTGTGTGGAATACTGCGACGGACACACTACCTCCCCAGGTGACATTGCGAGGAATGATGGCCAGTTTCTTCCGGACGGGTCCGTTCATGAGCTCGCTCAGTGACTGGCTGTGGAGCGGACGGATGTGGCGACGCGTCTGCAGAGCTGGAGACGTGAGACAAAACTACATTCACACTTCATTTGTGATTTTCACTGAAGTGTAGTTTAGAGGTCGAATGATTGGGCAGGTTGATTTGCTTGTGTGTTTGTTTTCATATACACAAATAAAAGGCTGAGTTATTGAAGGAAGTGGCCTATTTCTATGCAAGTTTACACACGTTTGTTCTCAGTAACATAACAAACGCTGCCAAAATCACTAAAAAACTTGAAAAGTTAATTTAGCAACGTTGAGCTTTTTTGATGACCCACTTCATGTTTTTACTTTTTATCATTATTTTGTCAGGACGTGTCGCTCCACGCCTGGATGTGATGACATGATCTTACCAATGAAGTCCTCCCCTGCTGAAGAACTGCTCTTCTCATCTGGGTCCTGGGTGAGGATGTTGTAGAAGTTGACACCGTTGGTGTTCTGACGACGACAACAACAACAACAACAGCTATTAAACCACATGAACCACACAAGTTAGTGTCTCATCTTAAATATGTCATTACACTGCTTTTAGTTTTCTTTGCATTTTATTATAAATTATATTATTTTTAGTCCAATTATTTTTGAAAGTATAAATAAATAATCATGACCACATCAAATACTACTAATAATTTTAAGATTTCCATTTAATTCATACAGTTGCAGTGAAAAAGGACCCTGAATTTTATTTCTATGTAGTCGTATACACTACAGTTTCCTATAGACACTTGTGTACCCACCTGCTCCACCACAGTCTCAGCCACTGACCACAGCTCAGTCGCCTTCTCAAACTGCTGCTGCTCCACAGCTCGCTTCACGTCCTCTGCTGCACTGCTCACGTCCGCCAGGCCGTTATCGTCCAGCAGAGACTGAACAGCAGACGCGACACAGTGTCATCAAAAGCCAACATTCCCCACACTACTCATGGTGTGTCACTTACAGTGGTGTAGAGGTATGGTCCCCACGTCATGACTGAGTCTGTGGATGAAGCACAAGACTTTTTACATTTTAATCACATTAAGCAGTTTAAGGTGCTCCATATTCCAAATGTACACATATTGATCAGGTTTGTTATAAAATAAATAATACAGCTCGGCTCAGTCAGTGTCTGTGTTTACTCTGTCGTTTCCTTCCGTTTTCATCTTTGTCGTACTTCTGCTGTGAGACTGAAATGACTCGCTCTCCTCGTCAGTGTTTAAGTGGACTTCAAGTCCTTCATTTAGAAAACCATCAGTGTTTTTACTCTGTACTCTTTCCTCCACATTTCTAGATGGTCTGAATGTCGAGATGGAGACGACGCTGACTGAGGGACAGAAAAAGCAGAAGACCTCGCGTCACTGTCGTGGTCACTCGTGGCTTTGAAGAAGGTAAGAATGAGGTCATTCATTGCTGGAGCTGGAGTGGTCTTGACCTCTTGACCTCTAGTAACCCTGTTATCGACCGCTCTGCTGAGCCACTGTGTGATTAAAACACGATACGGTACAGATATAAAGACTAGAGGATACTGACCCAGTGGTGAAATCCACGAGTCTCCAAGTGCCACACCAGCAAAGTTGCATTTCACTGTTCCTTCTGCGATGGCCTGGACAGACAGAGACACCAAGTAACACAACTGTGTATGTTTCCCTCTGTGTAGTCATGGTGTGTGTGTGTGTCACGTCAATATTGTTGTTACGTTGTCGTCTCGTGAAAAAAATCGAATTAACAAAGTTCCATTTCGCTTCCTCTGCTTTCCTATTATATTATATTATATTATATTATATTATATTAACAATCTGTGCCATCGTTAATATGATCCACTGATAACACTGATCATGCTTTTCCTGACCTTGGTGAGCTCCTGTGAGATAGCAGCTGCCATCTTCCCTCCATATGACTCCGAGAAGATGTAGAAGGGGATGCTCTGCAGCCAAGTAAACAATATATGGCATTAAGCCTGTATACAGTTTGTGGTCTTTAAAAGTTCTATCATTTACATACATTAAAAATAGCAAAACAGTCAGAACTTCAAGTGAGAAACACTAAAAAGGATTAGAATAAAATCTAAAAACTCCAAAAGATTTGAATAGTATTAAAATAACATAAATAATAAATCTAAAAACAAAATAGGGCAAGAATTGGCAATAAAATAACATTAAAAATATATTCAGTAAACATCTTTCACTAGTAAAGATGAGAAACATAAAAGGATTATTGCACAGATTTGAAAGTCACAGGTGAATAGAAATATGAACACAGGCGGTTTGTCTGTAACAAAGAGTCTGATGCTAACAAGGATGAAGAAGGACCTGCAGAATCTGCAGTGACTCGTCACACGTGGAAAACAACAAAAACACAAGACAATAGCTTTAACAGCCGTCTGTGATCGAGTGTGGCTCTGCCAGCGTCACCTTACCTGGAACTCAGGCTTCTCCAAGAAGAAGTTTCTGAGCAGCACCAGCATGTCTGAAGAAACCATGGCCACATTGGTAGCATAGCCATCAGGTGTGTCAGTGTAGCTGAAGCCGGTGCCCACTGGGTTATCTACAAATAACACACTGGCTGCCTGCACCTGAGACACAGGACACACACACACAATTACTAAAGACAATATTTCTTTAGAAGATGTGTTTTAAATGCACAGTCATTTTCAAATCAACGCAGTGACAGAACAGTGTTGTGAAGCAGCGTGGAATCATGGGAAGTGCGTCTGGAGAGAGAGAGAGAGAGTGTAGTTCCTTCTTCAAATTGGTTGCACATTTGCATTAACAGTCATATAAATACAACAGAGGTGCTGAAACCTCTAAAAACAAGTCAACTAAATCAGTCTTAATATCCTTTTCAATTGAATTTCAAAACACAAAACTCTTAAAAAGACACCTCTGGATAATCCATACTCCATGAGAATGAAGTGTCCAAATCTATTCCATCACTAAACAGCTGGAACAGTGCAAACATCTTACCCAGCTCGTCTTTCTGGGCTCGAGGTCCCTGTTCAACGGTCCAATCTCCTCAAAGTTCCCAAAGCCACTTCCTGATCCACCGGGTCCACCCTGAAGACACATGGACATAACGAAGGCCATGAAGTGTTTTAAAGCGGATTGTAACCAAACTTTAACATGGTTTGTTTATAGTGATTTATTTATCTGTCAATCAAGTCTATCCTGATAACACGTTTGACTAACACATGACTCAGGTTGAGTATTTTTGGAGTGATGACTCCAGATCACTCCGAGACCTCCTTCCTCTTCTGCAGTTAAAAAAAGAGGCACCGTCGCTGTTAGTCATTCAGCGTCAACACCAAATGCTTTTTTTAAAACCTGATTTATATTCATCACTTGTGAGCATCACTAGAAACAAGGCCTGACGAGTGTTTTGAATCAGATTTAAAAAAGCTGAAGCAGCAGTTAGTGGAGACACACTAACAAACAACATTTCCCATAATGCAACTAACTGTCAGTTTACGACACTGGCTTTGTTTGATTATCAAACAATTACTAAACTAATTGTCAACTATTTAGATGATCGATTACTCACCTGTTCAAACAGGTTTTCTGATTTTTTTAAATTTGAATATTTTCTGGTTTATTTGCGCACATAACAAAAATAAAATCATTCAAACTGAATCACATTGGTTTGTGGACTAAAACAAGACATTTGAGCATTGTGAAAAACATTAAATCAACAGTTTTGAGCATTTTCTGGACCAAACATTTACTCAAATTACAGAGAAAATAATCGTTCTACAAGTTACTAATTAATAGATTGAGAAGACAACAGGCAGGTAAAATAATGACGTAAAACACCGAGTATGTCACTTGTTTCTGGTCACGAACCATTTGGTCTGAATGTGGACATTTTGGTTGAGTGGAAACAATAAAAGCTGCTTTACTAAACAACAAAGAAACACACTGAACATGGATCAGTGGATGTTATCGTGTCCTACCTGCAGCCACATGACCAGAGGCAGGTCCATGAATCCAGCAGAAGGACTGTCAGCGTAGTAAAGCCACCAGAACATGTGGGCGCCGTCTCTCACCTCCACATAGTTCCAGGCTTCTTTGCCCGTCACAGGACTGAGGAGCCCTAACAAAAAGAAGAATAAAGAATCAGTTACATCATTCCTCAAATAACAGTCCTAATACTGAAAGGAACAAACCAATATCATGTGTCCATATCAGAGGCAAACTCCAGAGTTTTCAGTCTCACAACAGCAGATCAAGTTCAGTCAGCGATGAATATTTTCACTGAAATGCACGTATGGCAAATAAAAGGTGCACAGATGCTTCAGTTTAGCAGAGCAAAGTGCAAATAAAGCTTCAATCTCAGTTCAGTGGAGCTCAAATATTAACGTATAACAGTGGGTAAAGTCACATGATTGCAGTTCATGTGAATGAATGAATGGTTACAAGACACTGCCGTGGAAACAAAAAACAGCATGTTGTGATGAACCGAACCAGACCTAGAAGCTAAAACTATGTGGAGTATTCCAGTCTTAGTTACTTTATGAAACTGCAATTGCAAATTCCCCTTTGTGGTACTAATAAAGGATTCTCTTCTCTTATGTAGACGGTAAAAAAAACTAAACAGAATACTTTTACGTTCAAGTTGCTTATAACAATTATTGGCTGCAGAGTAAATGACTGTAAAGCAGAGTCTGCACTTAAAGGTTTCCTGTGAAACCTGATGCAAAGATCCATCTGTGGACTAAATCATTTTTATTGTGCTGTTTTTTATAATCATATTGGAGTCTGTTGTTTTAATTATGTGGACCTTGAGTCCGTCAATGACGCTGAACTTGATTTATAAATCACATGCCTGTGGTGCTTTTGTGTGGGTCGGTGAATGATGAATGTTTTTTTGCAAACTCATACACGTTACATAAATGTAGATCGGATTTAATTCTAGTTTATATTTTCTGTACACGCGTGTTTTTGTGATGCACATATCTAAGGCTGATAGCTTTTTCCCCATCCATCTGATAAAAGTAAAACAGGAAAACTGTACACAAAGTTGATGAATCTAACATTTGTCGACCACAACTTCTGTCCGTTATGTCTGCACTGTGGTGCTCTTATATATTTTGAGTGTAAATAATAGTATATACTGAATCCAAGAGACATGTAATCAAAAAGAGCTTAAAACAGCATTAATCACATTTCCTACAGCAAACATTGGCAGATTGATTAAATAATAATAATAATGGCAGAGTGATTACTAAAAGTGGCAAAAATCAAGTTATTATATCAGTCTACCTCTATTAGTGACTCCTGTAAATGTGAATATCTTTTTCAGAATAATGTCAAATTACTATATTAATATAATTAGATATTCAGATTACTGGTGTTCATGTGAACACAGATTATAGTAGAGTTTAGATCTGATGATGACAGAGTGGTGTCCAGATGTTCATGTAATCTGATTAAAGACAGGAGGCTGCAGTGTGTGTGTGTGAGGATCTGATTAACTTCTTCCTCTTCCTCATCATCATCATCATCAGTAGCAGTGTTGGCTAATCAGAAGCTGTCAATCACGGGTTGTTCTCTCCACAGTGGGAGCTGTGTATCTGAAACTACAGTTTCCTCTTTCACCTCAGTCTCATGTTTCTCTACAGATTCCAGCTCCGATCTAAAAAGATGTAAATGTACTCGTATGTGAGTGAGTGAGTTTTAGTCTGTGGAGGAAGCGCATCGACGCGAGACACAGACCGTTTTGACAGATTCTGTCTCAGGAAACGTGACGTTTTTCACACTTGAATGAAGTAACTTATTCATGTAGTCTTACCTTTGTTGAAGACCGCGGTGAGTAAGAAGAGCAGCCTGCACCCTGACCCCAACAGACCCATTGTTTTGCTGAAGAGTGAACGCGTTGTTCGTCCGGCTCTACGCTCATTTATTGCAACCAGAAATCACGTGACCACATCCGGAGTCAGCTGACCTCTCTCTCTCTCGCTCTCCCCATAGTTTTGTAAGTTGGACCTGACAGTGTGTTTTAGTAGTATTGTGGAAGAGAGTTTACCAGAAAAGGGTTGATGTGGTTATGAATATGACGTTGTAATACTACTACTGTAATAATAATAATAATATACTACTACTATAAGTCCGACACTACTGTAACGTGCCTTCAAACTAACACATTGCAGTTTTTAAAAGGGATGATGTTCGACTCCACACCAAGAGGGGGCAGTGTTGTCAAAGCCAAGATGTGACTTCCTGTAAAGGACGTGACCTTCAAAATAAAAGCCCCCACCGTTTTAAAATATCTGTAAAATCATTTTGATCAACAATTTAAATCAGACTTGGTGACATTACAATACACTCATATGTCACATTTTACAATCGTTTTGCTTCAATAAATCTTTGATCATTTACGTACAGGCTTGATGACCATTGTCAGTTTAAAACAGTGGACATGTGATGTGCTGCTTATCATGTGATATGTATATAGTAACGCTTTTATTTTGAAGAAAACTAAACCCGGTCCGGAAGTCCAGTCCTGACTCTTCCTGTCGGATCAGCAGCGGTGTGTTTGGCGCGTGCGTGCGTGTGTTTAGTTTAGCCTGGTGTTATATCTTGTCATGGCGGCGAACAGCAACAGTTTCATCCGCGTGCGCCTCTTCTTTGACTACCCGCCGCCCGCCATTGCTGACTGCCGCATGTGCTGGCTGCTCGTGGACCTGAACGCGTGTCGCGTGGTTTCGGACCTGGAGAGTTTGATCAGAGAGAAGTTCGAGTTCAGCTCCAGGAGCATCCTGAACCTCTTCGTAGACGACTGTTACCTGCCTCACACCGAGAGCGTCTTTGTGGTGCGGGACAACGACAGTGTCAGGTGCGCGTGCTCTCGCTGCTTGGTGTATGACATCATCATCATCGTGGTCGTC
Organism: Solea senegalensis; assembly: GCF_019176455.1. NCBI lineage: Eukaryota > Metazoa > Chordata > Actinopteri > Pleuronectiformes > Soleidae > Solea > Solea senegalensis. The sequence continues at coordinate 2,597,294 of NC_058038.1, read as the reverse complement.
GTCGCTTTGTGATCATAACATAAGAGGTGTTGATGGAGTCTGAACTCTGAGGGCTTCACAGTTCTGCTTGGGTGTTAGGATCATCCTCAAAGTCTGAGAAACAGTGTTGACATGATGTAACATGTACAGCTGTATATTGAAGTGTTGAGTGTACATGAACAGCTAATGAGATGCATTCAGGAAACCCTTAAATGTCATCATCCATCCATCCATCTTCTACACCTTGGACAGATTGCCAGTCCATCACAGAGACACACATAGAGACACACAACCATCCACTCTCACTCCAATAATGTCAATTTAGAGTGTCCAATTTACTTACTTTCCATATTTCATGTTTTTGGACTGTGGACTGTGAGAACATGCATACTCCATGTTGAAAGACCCTTCTTGCTGCGAAGGCAACACCACTACACCAACCATGTGGCCCTTCAATGTCAGCACTTCTAACTAAATGCTTGCTGCATCTTGTGTTAATAGATGCATCTCAATTTAGGGAGTCATTGGACTAAAGAGATTTGTCCTTATAGGGACGTTGTCGATCAAACGTTTGTGTTGTTTGATGTTATTATATGACAATCAAGTGAATAATTGAATGTTTCCTAGAGAAGAACCCCATACATTTTGGTGAAGTGTTGGATCTGTCTGTTTAACGTGTGTGTTGCTGTTTCCTAGGGTGAAGGTGGACTCTCTGGCCCAGGTGAACGGCCACAGCAGCTCTCCAGACCCGTCAAGTAAAAACTGCAGAAAGAGACACAGACCTGCAGAGGATGATGGAGTGAGTGTGGAATGGAAGGAAAAAAAGAGGAAAAAGAAGAGGGAGGAGAGTCTGGAGAGGGAGGCGAAGCAGGTTTCAGGTGGTAAGAAGAGTAAGAAGTCAAAAGATAAGCATGCAGAGAAGAAAAAGAAGAAGAAGGAGAAGACAGAGGACAACATCCCTGTCACCCCCAAATCAACTGCAGCTGCCAAAAAACCTCCATCTACTGTGGAACAGCCAGTAAAGAGCATCAAGAAGCTCCCAGCAGTACAAGGAAAAACACAGAGCAAAAAGCAAATTGTCTCCTCTTCAGATTCCAGTAGCAGCAGCAGTGAAGAACACGAAGCTCCTAAAAAGACCCCTGCCTTAAAACCAGCAGCTAAAACACCCTCGTCCACCCCTGCTGCATCCAAGACGCCTGTAGCCGCCTCCAAGACGCCTGTAGCCGCCTCCAAGACGCCTGTAGCCGCCTCCAAGACGCCTGTAGCCGCCGCCTCCAAGACGCCTGTAGCCACCTCCAAGACGCCTGTAGCCACCAAACCCACCCAGAAGAAATCCCAGCCAACCCCATCGTCCTCTTCAGAAACAGATTCCTCCTCTGACGAGGCTGCCGGCGCTAAAGTCCCACCAAAACACAAACCTTGGAACTCCACATCTCAAACCTCAAAACCTCAGCAGGCTCCTTCTCTTCCCCCGTCCTCAGACTGTGCTCAGAAAAAGGCAGCGCCTGAAGCCACGCCTCCTCCTGATGGCAAAGATGTGGAGACTCCCAAGTCTGACGAGGAGGAGGAGGAGGAGATTCAGCTGGTTATAAGACAACCATTGCAGCAGCCGTGGCGTGGCATGGGTGTTCGACCACCTTGGAGTGGCGGCAGCTGTGGGAGAACAGGGAGTGGCGGTCTTGGAGGAAGGGGGCGGGGTGAAGGTCGAGGGCTCAGCAGAGGTCACGCTGCTGACAGCTTTGAGTCCAGCTATAATGGAGCCAAGGAGCCAAGTTACCAGACTGATTTACTGAGCAACAAGTCAGTCATCCTCCAGGTTTGTGTTCGCCCACTTCTACATCTGCATATCTGTGGTTTGATAATTAGAATTAAAGGGTTAATTAAAGGGAATTAAATACATGACGGCCTGGAGGAGAGTTCTTCACTGGTCCAAATTTAGTGAACATTAAAAGACAAATGTTCCGTCAGAGCTTTATTTACTGGTTTCTTTGCTCCATATAACAAATAAATCATTCTAACTGAATGAAAGACATTTGAGAACATCATTCTTTCCAGGTTTGGTAAAACACTAATCAACATTTTCTTGACTCGATTAGTCTAGATAATCATCGACAGATTAATCAATTATGAAAATAGCCATTTGTTGCAGCCCTAGATATCACAATCAGATATCATATCTTTTTTTTTTTCTTTCTTTTTTTTAAATAAGTCAATATTTATATATGAAAAAAACATCAGCTAATTAAAGAGTCCTAAGTGGAAGTTGAAGAAACCAGAGAATTGTGATTTTAAAACAACAAACACTTGTTTGACAGGGAAATTTACTGCTGTCCCCGCAGTTATTACAAACGAGGTGGACATGTGAACACTTCCAGTCTGAAAAAATGTGTAACTGATTGTTCCCCAAGAACTAAGTGTGACTTAGTTCCTGCTGCTATGCCTAATATTTTTATGACTATAACGAGAAACTCTGCAAGAGCAAGTAATGGTAACATATTACGATTCTTTTAAGGCCAATGCTGATTTTTAGAAACCAGCATATTATTATATAATATTTTATATTAATATACTTTTCACTGATTTTCTTTTTCCTCCACCTGATGGAAAATGATAACAAATAATACAATTGCTTAACTTTGGTCACCAGTTACTAAACAACACTAATGTTATGTTTTTCCAATGTTTATTTTATGTGGGACTTGTCATATTAAACACATCTTAAAACTAAAACACTTCACTTAATATATAGTTTTTGGGTAAAATTTATTGTAGTTTTAGTCATTTAGCAGCATGTATATGCTCAGAGCATCATATGTAATAAGTGTCTGATTAATAAATAATCAGCCAGTGGTGATTGTTATAAATGATAAAGTGGTCTACCTCTAATCCATGTAGTCTGTAATTTGTCTATATTCTGTCCTGCGGGGGCAGTGTTTGATCTGGGATTGCTTGAGTTGGTCAAATATGCCCAAACAAATATAAATAAATAAATACACTGATGCTTATGTTTTTTGGGCGTCTTCCAGTTATCATTTTCATACATAAATTGTCCGTCACAAAGTGCAGACCTGAACCCCACTGAGAGTGATGAGCTGGACACAGCAGCATGAGATCTTTGTGAGAAATTCATGCTCCTGTGAAGTGAAAACATGTGCTGTCAGTAAAAGCAAAGCTAAAGTCTGTCCAACAAAAATATTCAAGTAAAGTAAAGACTTTCTTTCCATCGTGTTATGCTGTGTATGAAAAGTGCTCAGGATTAGTAATCATCTCATGGTGTCTTGCATTTGTCTCTGGATGTAGAACGGAGCAGAAGTTGCCCCCAAGAAGGACTACAGCTCTATGCCACTGCTAGCTGCTCCTCCACAAGTGGGGCAGAAGATCGCCTTCAAGGTAAGTGCAGTCACAGCTGCAGAGGTGAAGCATTTGAGGGAAGTTGCACAGAATTCTTCTTTGTCTGGTTCACTTCAGCTTCTGGTCGTCATCATAGCTGTTAGTCATAAATGTTAGAAGCAAACCTTACTTTTTACAACTTGCTTTTATTTCATCCAGCTTCATTTCGTTAGTTCCTGAAAATTGATTTTTTAGTTGATTTTGAACCCAAACCATACAAAAGTAGTAATAATAATATAATGTATAATAATAAATAATAATAATGTACGATGTTAGACTTTTTGCTTTAATCCGATATGCCGATATTTTGGGAGTGCTTGGGATTTGGGTAACGATACCGATGTATCCCTGCACCAAACTGCAGAGGCCATGTCACTGCAGAAGTAGATATAATATTTTATTCATTGTGCAAAAAAATAATAGTTGTAGAGGGAACCAGCACAGAAGTCAAGGAGGTAGCGGCTTATTCAGTCTTTTGGTCATTAGTCAATGTCCAGTAATCCATTTTTAAAAGCCAATATTGGCCACGACTGATACTGTGCAGATAATATCATAATAATACATAATAACTACAACATTGTGACCGAGCACAGACTGATGCAGAGTGAAAGAAAACCACAGGTGTAGGTGATTGTTGTGTGGAGGAGGCTTCAGACCATCAACACAGTAAAACACGTGTTGATCTGTCTGTCTGTCATCAAAGACAGACAGACAGACAGACAGACAGACAGGACATTGACTTCATCTGCAAGCCCAACGTCCACATGGACCCACGACCTACACAACACAAGTTATTAATGCTGATTATAAAACCTAATGTCAGAGGGAACATTTATTTATTCAGTTCATAATATTTTAAGAAGCTGAAGTTCATATTAAGTTGTAAGGTTAATTACCTGTGTGTGTGTGTGTGTGTGTGTGTGTGTGTGTCCTCACTAAGATATAAAACAAGCTCGTGTGTGTGTGTGTGTGTTTTCACAGCTGCTGGAGCTGACGGAGAACTATACACCAGAGGTGTCAGAATACAAGGTGAGATTAACACTTTCTGAAATAGGGATGGGAGGATAGATTGTTTTTATTGTGCATTGCAATAAAAAGTACTCATAACAAGTTGATTGTGGTAAATCTCCGTCACCGGGTTGACATTTTAACGGAGATACTCATGTGAGTCACATGAAAATGCTTTCTCACTCTCCCATAAAGGTCTGAGTGATTTATTTTGAATATCCACAAGGGGGCGCCTGCATCCCTTCACTGATTCCAGGACCTCTATTCTCTATGTTTGTTTGTTTTTTACCAAAATGTATGGAAGCGTAATGAGCCTTATTTTTTACAATTATGGTAGTAATATTTTGAATCACAGTTGTTTTGGACAGGATCATTGTCATCATGAACTGTTCATATCATCCCAGAATGTTTTAATCAGAACGTGTTAGTGAATTATTAGTGAACAGTTAAGTATATATAGTATAGTATATAGTATAGTATATATATATCAACCATGTTACTGTACATTTCAGGAGGGAAGGATCGTAAGCTTTGACCCAACAACCAAACAAATTGAGCTGGAAATACTTACTGTCACTCAAGGTAGGGTTCATTCACCACTGATGCGTATGTTTATGTTGATTTATTGTCATATTAATGCTTTTTAATGCCTGAATTTCTCTCTTTCCCGTCACATTTGTCGTTATTCCTAACTCTCTGCATGTCTCTCAGCTCCTGTAGAGCCTGGGAAGTTTGACCTGGTCTATCAGAACGCAGACGGCTCAGAGAGCGTAGAGTACGCTGTTCCCCGAGGTGCTTGGGTAAGCATTAGCAAAGAAGCTACTACTTAATCAATAACCGCCAAAACAGAAATCCTTAAACTGGGATAACTCACAATACCAGTTCATACAATTCCATAAATTCTATTGGGAGTGCTTGGGCTGATAACCTTGTGCCTTTGAGGGGACAAATGCAGAAGTTGTTTAGTTTATTCTGTAGTGAGATTAACATAATCATTTGCATATCCATATAGCAACACACGTAGATATACATTCTCTTAATTACATAATACATAAACAACAACATAATAGTTGTAGAGGATGCAAGCATACAAGTCAAGGGGCTAGCAGCCTTTTCAGCCTACTGTTTTAGTCATTAGTCATATCAGGGGATATTATCATGTTTGCCAAGATTTGATAATATAATTTTTTTTTTAATCGTGAAAATAATATAGTGCATTTCCTTTATGTGGCTTTATGTGGAAAATACAATATTCAACATATAGTTGCTTCAGTCAAAAATTTTCACATCAGTTACTATTGTTATTGATCAAATATCAGATAAATAATTGTTTGCTCTGTAGTGAAATTAAATTTGGACAGAAAGCGACAAATGTTTGTTCAACTCTTCACACATCTGAGGGCAAACATTCACAGCACTTGTACATAAACGTCATATTAACATAAAGTGAACCTTTGTTTTATTGGTATTGTTATAAAACGATTCCCCGACTCGACTTAAAATTTACAGTAAGCACTGTTTATTTCCTCCATTCGAACTGTTGAAATGAGTTTGTTTATTGTTTGCTATAATATCCACATTTACCTTGTTTTAGTCGACAGTTAAAACCTGAGAATCAGTGTTGAACGCTGTATGTAATCTCTGCTGCAGTAATCACAGTAACACAGAAGATCCACGTTTGATGATGTTGGGAAGCAGCGTGGAACCATGTGAATTGTTGTCCAGGGAGAGCTTTGGTGGCAGAACTCGCGGCAAACACCATTAGTGACAAATACACACAATAAAAACAAAAGACAACACACTAGTGCTGAACATTTCCTTCCTCACTGTGATGCTTCACAGGGGGTTTGCCCTGAAAGTGACAGCTGTCATATACTGTAGTACACAGATGAGGTTGATTAGTGTTGTGTAATACACAGGAGAGTCCAGAGTGAGTACATGGTACATGTTGTTGCCTTTTCCAGTGCTCATTAAATTCAAAAAGTCAAAGTTCAGTTAAACTTCCATGCTCTTCTCACAACAGCAGAGATGGTTTAAGTGGATGTCTTCATTAAAAAGCAACTAAAATGAAACGGCCCATTACCTTGAATATAAATACAGATTTCTGTGGATTTAAAGAGTGTTGGAAACATTTTGGCTATTATAAGTACACCACTCAAAATATAAAACAATAGTCCTGTTTTCTGTTTGACAATTTCATGCACAAATGTCTCATTTTATATCTTTAAATGCCCGTATGTTCTGACAGCTCTCGCTGATCTAGAGTGCTTTCTCAGTGACTGGGGTCTGGACAGTAAATCCAGGAAAAACTCTGGATGCATTCCATTTATAGTCGGATTTCCTGAGGTCAGGGGGCTTTCCTGAAACAGGAACGCCCCCTGAACTCGGATCCCAAAACACTTTATCCACTCGGGAGCCAGCAGCAGAATGCTAATGGCAGCAACTAACAGGAATTTAGCCAAAAGGTGACATCACTTATTGCAGCTTTAATTGACATGTTTACTTCCGTTTCCCAGGTGACCGAAAGGTGGGACTCCCTGCTGGAACCAAGGCTGCTCATGTAAACATGGACAAATGTGTACATTCACTTAGTTTGGCAGGATGGATTTTCCTTCTCTTTTTTATTGGAGAGGTTATTTCAGGAGGTTTTATGTGCTTTTAATTAAGTCATCACTTTGCACAGAGATAATGGAACATTATAGAATGTCTCCTTCACTGGAACGTAATGTTTTTATTTTGTGTACAATACTGTGCCTGTGGATATCTTGTATAAACATTTTTTCTAATAAAAACAAAACTTGCATTTGATATGGAAATAAAAATACTTATTGTATTAATAAATATATATACAGTATATTTATATATATATATGTATTTTTATATATATATATATATAAATATATATATATATATACACATATACATATATATGGGGAGATGATACACAAGAGGAAGCTTTCAAAGATACTTGCTCTGTGAATTTTAAACAGCAAAGCAAAAGTATATTATAAAATGGGAACACATGTTTATGAAGAGGAATGGATGTCCAGATGTTTTTGAAGTGATACATAAAATAATGGTGAATTACGTTGTAACAAATCATTTGTCAGTACTCATTATAATATAATCTAGTGTAGAATTTAATTGATCTTTAATTTCGTTAGCTCTTTGTTTGAATCGCTGCTGCTGCTGCTGTGTTGTCCATGTCGTCAGGTGGATGCAGCAGCAGCAGCAGCATCATCTCAGAGTGTTTTTACACGACACAGTAGAAAAACGAAAGGTGTTGAATGAATTCAAAACACTTGCACCTGCGACATGTCAACACTTCTGCCGCCAGAGTCCTGCACGACGCACTGTACACCATTCTATTTCCGTCGGCTGGTGCTCACACACCTGTATTATTCATTCGCATCGACGCTGCATGTGACGCACGAGCTCGTCTCCACATCGTAACTCCTCGCTCTTTTCCGTGAGTCCTCGACGCTGCTTATGTCACAGCCGTAAACACTCAACGGTCTCGGCACCAGCGTCAGTCGGTCCGGCGGCGCTGAGAGTGATGGTGACGGCCGCCGCTCCGTTTACCTTCCAGTCCGTTTGATGAAGAAAAGCCGGCCTCCCGTCGACGACGCCCGCTCTGCGATGGAGGGGCACGTTTTCCCCGACCAGGAGCAGCTGCTGCAGTTCCTGCGGAGGCTTAAGGAGGTTTTCGACGTGTGTGACGAGGACGCTGACGGCTTCATTCGGGTGGAGCACTTGCTGGACCTTGGTCTTCAGTTCGGACAAGGAGACGAGGTGAGAGGCGGTTAAGGATGAGGACTGTTCACTCCACACGGCCTTTTCACGCAGAAATGACACATTACAAGCATTTATTGAGTCACAAGTGGCGGCTGACGGAGGTTTGTAACAACCTGTCCTGTGTGATTGAATGTCACAGGTGTGCTAGCATCAGTGGCTCATTAATTACACGTTATAGCTAACAGCATATTGACTGGTGGCGGTGCTGCTCTGTTACACTTGATTTAGTGATTCAGTGTGTTTGGTGTTATTTAAAGCCAGACTGAGTGGGCTTTAAATCATTGTCATTACTGTTCTTACTGTGCTTGTAAAGGCATTTTGTTTTATTCCCCACTGGACTGTAGTTTAAAAACACAGATTACAACTAAAAGATATATTTTAAGCTAACATTAAAGGTTAACATAAAAATGTAAAATGTCTCTCTCACACACACATACAGAGCTAGATAGATATTATGTTATTATGCTTTCCTCCACAGTGTGTATAAGTAAATATTAGTGATGCTGTTCTTGTTTAACAATAAAAATAAAAACTGCTAGGACCTGTGAATGCCACACATACTTGCACCCTGAGAAATGATTATAATGGGCCATTATAATGAATTGGGCAGATAACCAGAGTACCAGCCCCTCGTGATGAGTACAAGTAAAAGTGCCAGCACTCAAAATGGCTCAAAATAACAAAGATAGAGAGATTAAAAAATGAGTGACATCCAATGGTGACACTGCACATTGCAACAAACTCCTCCGCTCACATTTTCCATCAGTGGCCCTTGCACACCAGAAAGGATGGTGTTGTTTAGTTGTGTAGTAATCTTGCTCTGGCCGCTTTCCAAAGCACAACTCCATTAGTTTCAACACATTAATCTTCCTAAATGTTACATGTTCCTAAATTGGATCTATAAATGTGATTTTCTTTTCTTCTTCTTTTTTGCTCCTCTATGACAGTGACCCGCATATGTTTGGTTCATTGACATCAAACCTTTTAGAATGTCATCATTTGAGATGTGAAAAACACAAATTCCTGCATTCAATCGGTGGAACAGTCAATCAGTTAATCATGAAAACAAACGACAGATGAAGAGGTTTATGGTGTAGGGTTCACAAAAAGAACAGGAGCTTGTTTTGAGCATAGTCATCGTGAGGAAACAACTTGATTTGCCTGTATGTTTGTTTAAAAAAACAAAACAAAAACTAATTTCAATTAATGTTTCTCTATAACCATGCATATTCTGGTGTCATCTTCAATCTCGGACATTGTTAGTATTCACAGAAGCTTCGACAGACCACAATGACATGCATATTCACTCTTATTTAACCCTTCATTTTACATTACATATTGTTCACGAGATGGAACCTCTCATGCTAACATGCTATGCTAACGTTGTGGCGTCAAAACAAGATTAAGAAAAGGCAAAGAAATGATGACTATACAACATTGTCACAGAGAGTAAATAATCAGATATCTCAAAAGAAAATGTTGGTTCCATTTTACACCAAATGTCATTGAATTCGCAGATAAACGGCTTGTATTGAAATGTGAGCGTTCACATGGTTTCACATGCACTTGTTATTACATTTAAATAACAAAGACACAAATCAACATGCCATACATCATTGGCTGCATGAACTCAAGGAGAGTAAATGTGAATTCTAAGGCTGAATTTGCAGCAACCAAAACACTCTCACCTCCACAAGACACAGGACCATTAGTTCTGTACATCACCAAGCATTATACCTCTACATATTAACTTTAAATTAAATGTAAACAGTTTTTCTATCATTTAAAAACCAAAAACACAAGACGCTGCCACTGATACAGTTGACATTGATAATATTGCAAATCTTGCTCCTCAGTCTACACTTGTTAACTGAAAATGAACAATGTGGTCAATGTTTGTGGAGAGCACTAAAGATGGCAGCGCTCACACACACACACACACACACACACACACTTCAATCACTTCAGTCTGACAGAACATGAGTGCATCTGTCAGGAAGAATGTGATAAACTGACATATTCCAGGTCTACAAAGCTTCTAGAGACTTACCCAACAAGACTCATGACTCATGAATCACTTTGTCAATTACATTTCAGTGTACTCTTCAGGTTAGGGCTGGACAACCATTCAATATCAACGTGTTTGCAACATAATTTCCTTCAATATCAATAGAACAACGGCTCTATATACTGTATATTGTTATCATGTTACTGCATTGTGCAAATACACTTTGAGACGTAGCACTTAAATATTAATACTGAATACTATAATATGAATACTGACAAATGTCTGTGTGTTTGTAGTATTTTGTCGATTTATTGGTTTCTATCCAAAGTTTTATTGGGATTATTATCAATGTCAAACAGAGGTGAGTAGTAATGCGTTACATTTTCTCCATTACAAATACTAGAGTGACTCATTGGATAAATTGTAATTTTAGGAGTAGTTTTATTGCAACATACTTTTACTTGAGTATATATTTGAAGAAAGAACGGTACTTTTACGTCATTCCATTTGGCTAAGTGACGGTCGTTTTTTTTTACATGCGCGATCTATTTCTCTAGTTCAAGGGTTATTATAAAGACCATATTTATTGTTTTATTTGAAGTATTATTATTTAACATATCTTAATTAGAACATTGCTGTTTTATATTATGTTGTGTCTATTTTACACTACAGTATTTGTGTTGCTCTGAATATTTCAAAAATAAATCCAGAGAAACTCAGTAATTGTACTCTTGAGTACTTGAGTACTCTTTTCACTGCATACTTTTTTACTCTTACTCGAGTCATTATTTTCATGAGTACTTATGCTTCTACTTGAGTAATTATAATGTTAAAATAACAGTACTTTTACTTGAGTAAATTTTTTGGCTACTCTACCCACCTCTGATGTCAAGCGATTTTAAACTTTTTATAGTGATTACTTGTTTTGGCCACATCACACAGCCCAGCACAGGTGAAGCAGGAGCACTGGAAAACATGTCAAGCATGCAGATTAGCACAGACACTAGCTCTAAAGTGACATCTTTATGTTGTTTTGGGGCTAACAGCGTGTGAAGGGCAGCAGCAGCTGATGTCAAGTTAACGACAAAGGCAAAAGCACACGGTCATCAGTATGATTACTGCTGGGACTCTGTCCATGGTACTGAACCCACTGTAGCAGAGGTCAACACTGCAGTAACTCTTGATTTACTGTAGGGCTGGGCAACAACTCAACAATAATTGTCACACTATAATGTTCTTCTATTGCAGTATAGCTAAATGTTTCATATACTTTATCAGTGTAATGTTAACGGATTGTGCAAATGCACTTGGAGATATAAGACATGATTGGAGCTGAATGCCTTTAATTTGTGTTTAAAACCACAATTAATTTGTTCAACTATCTTTTAATTAACATTTAGTTAACATTCACTCAGGTGCAAAATTGTAACTTTAATTATTTGATTAGCCCTCAGCTCTAATTTGTCATTAGATTGCCTACCAACATGTACATTATGCTTGTTATCATAGCCTGCATTACTGGAAATCTGTAGTCTGTAGGTAAGGGGTGGAACATGTTGACAATTACTAACTAGATTAACCAATTACTAGCTGTGGGTAAAAGCAGTAAACAGTCTTCACCTGGACTCTACTCTCTGCACTGGAAGTCCCAAAATATTGGCCCTTGCCCAAATAGGGTAATTTGTCAGCAGGCGATTATTAAGCTGACGGGTTCACACATTGTTATAATATCATGTTCATAAAATGTAAAGGCAAATATTCTATAGTGCCTAATTACACAGTAGTTGATCTTTTAGGTTAAATAGGGGTTAGACCTGAGATCTCAGCGTTCATTGTTTCTGTTTTGTCAGCCAAATCTTAAATGCAAGCATAGTCCCCTGTGTTGAGCTACATGGAGACACAATTCAACACAATGGAAAATGACAAGCACTTGTACCAATTAGGTTCAGATTGTTAGATTTCTCTTGAATGATATCTAACTGTGAAGGTGGATTTTCCTTGAGGCTGTCATGGCGACGAAACACCCAGAGTGCATCACTAAAAATAACCTGCCATACTAAAAGGATGCTACTTCCTCATCTTTTACACTCCTCCTCTCTCATCTCTATATTCTTAATCACCATGGCAACGAGAGCTCCACAAGAAGTCTATGAGTGGATTGGTTGGTTATTAAGTAATGAAATGATCCGCCTTGCCACTGAAATCTGTGACATGTGCTGTTGTCCTGTATGTTTCTGCCAATAAACCCTTCTGAATGTGACACACTGGACCATTGAAGTAGACTCGTGTGCAAAATCGGGCAATTCTTCCTATTTGCAAAGCAAACTATGCAGATTAACAGTGTTTTACTGAGTGTTTTACTTCGTTTTGTCTTATGCAGTTTATTCCCCACACACGTTGTCGAGACATTTCTAACGTTCCTGTTTCAGGAAAAGAAATGTTTGTGCCGTATAGATGAAACGCATTTGTATGTGTGTCTCCTCCAGGTAAAGGCGTTGACCAGGCACCTGGATCCTAATGCTCACGGGAAAATCAACTTCAAAGACTTTTGCCATGGAGTGTTTGCTATCAAAGGTAAGGATAGTACGTGCTGGACTCTGTCCATGGAGAGGTTACTGGTACCTGTTTGTTTCCATCTCTGTCCATTGGACTGATACAGTGCCAGGCTACATTGCACGTCCTTGGCTTGATTTTCACTTTAAAGATACGAGAGTGGTAGCAGTCTTTTTTTTATCTCCGGGCAATAAAGCAGTAAATCTCAAACCATTCCTTAAACTGTAGATAATCTTCGTCCAGCACTGAATGGTACATCATCTTTATCACCCTAAAGTGCGAGAGATGGAGTTTTTGATGAAGTGAAATGTGAATTCTAGCTTACATGTCCTCGCTCCTCCCAGCTAGAATGACTGGAGACATATGAGCTACTAAAACAAAATGGGCATACGGGTGTAATATTTCATAAATCTGGCTTGATTTGGTTTCATTTTATCTGTATTTTCATGTGCAGGCACCACAGTACTAGATTAAAAAAGTAAATCTCTCTGTTAGGTCCTGCTGATGCACAGTGCTACACTTGTCTGCATAGTATTGTTTGGCAACTGTGTCTTTACCCATCAATCACAGCTGTGTGTGTGTGTGCAGTGTCTGTTCACTGTTGTTCTGTCCACAGAGTCAATGTTTCACCATGTGCTGTTGTTCTCTGTTTGTTTACTCTCTCTGTATCCATGCGTTTCCATCTGCCTGCTTTTATGCACATTTCTTTGTATGAAAGACACTGAAAATCTGGACAAATCTTGAAATGACCCACTAATGTATAAAAAGGATGACATGTAGAAACCATGTGACTAAACAACTACATTTCTCTGTGTTGGGAAAACAGTGGAGGGCTGTGTGGACTGATGAAGAAACTGCAACATTCCTATTCCTATAAATATTAAATATTACGACAATAACAGATTCAGTGCACACATTTTAATGCTTGTGTAGCACTCTTTATTTACATCATCATCATGTGGTGACCCAGACTATTGTTTTTCTCAGAGGACTACCTCCCGACCTTTGCTTAGTGGCATTAGATTAAAACACACATTTTGTTAAAGTTTGTGATACATTTTTATCTATGTTTTTCTCTCCTCCCTCTCTCATAGGCTGTGAGGAGATACTGAAGATGGCTGTGGGTCCTCGCAGTGCTTCCTCCAGCCAACCGTCTGTTACTGACAATGGTTACATTTACCAGGTACTGTCTTCTCTTGGGATGAAGAGACATTTTTTAACACGATCACCTGCTCACTTTCATAGTTGGAGGAAGAGGATTTTACCCCCGGTGTTGTTGTGGGTTTTTTTTCCAAACAGATATTTTGCAAAATCCCATAATACTGTATGTTTGTTGCAGTGTTGACCGTTCATGTCCGCCAGAGATTAGACCAACTGAGTGGTTGCTAAGCAACAAGAGAGGACTGCACTTGATTTGGCCCTGCTGTTACATAGACTGCTATGCTTGAGATCTGACTGCTTGTTACAGCAAGCGGGAGGGAGTCTATGTAACTGTTGTGCAGGTGACACACGAAGTGACTAACGCTGAACTTCATCCGCCAACAAACAGTGGATGATCATTTGAAAGAAACTGTCCTTACTGGCTAAAGGTTTTAGAGGATAAACCTCTCAAAACAAGGGAAATGCAGACCCTGCACAGTGTTCTCAGTGAGAGAGACTGTGTATGTTTGTTTTTAGGAGGTATTTCTGGTCATCAACACTAGTTTTTCGGGGTCCAGTCGTCCTCATGGGGACCAAAGCGAAGTCCTAATGAAGCAGAACCTTGTATGTAAAATATGCACTGTGGTTGCATTAAGGTTGGGGTTCGGTAATGAGTGGTTAATGTTGAGGCTTTGTTTAGACTGTCCAAATGAAGTGTCCTTACTGTGTGTGTGTATGTGTGTGGTTGTGTACCTTACCACAGTTGGGTGTAGCCAGACAGTTACATGCATAATTAAACACAACATGGTCTGGGCCATGCTACATCCCACTCTGTATGTGATACGTCAGCCCAGGAGTTCATCTTCAGGTCAAATACTGGAAGAGACGTTCAGGTTTATTTCTTTATTCCTGCACCATAGTATCAGTGAGAAAAATGGAGAGAGAGAGAATCTGCAGTTGAAAGTCAAAGCTTGTAGTTGTTACGAAATCACAACTGTTTTGAATTTTCCAGTTTGGTCAGTGACAGTTTGTTTTATTTATTAGTTTTTCCAGGTGTTGCATGTTGAGGTTGCTCAGAACACACAGTTTCACCTTAACTTTTGACACATATGAGATTGCTTTACGATTTTGTGTGTTGTTTTGGTAAAACAACAGACAGTGGATAGTGAGATGTGTTTTTAAAACAGTTCCTCCTCTGATGGAGTCGGTAAGTTCACGACACACAAATGTCTAATGTTGTGTGTTTGTGTAGAACGGCGAGGCCAGGCTGCGCACTCCGATCATCATGTGTACCCGATCCTACGCTGAGTGCAATGCGAACAGTGAGGTGTGCGGTGCCGATGGGGAGTGTGACATGGACAGCAGCACTGAGAACAGCTCTGACTCTCTGAATCCAAAACGGAAAGACAGGTCAGTGACACATACAGTACCTGAGGACGAGGCCTTGTGAGGGCCAAATTATTGTCCTAAAATATTGTTTTACTTCCACCGCCGCTCCAGCCACCACCTCACTGGCTCAGCGTCTGCATCTGTCATCTCTGGAGAGGAGCAGTTTGAGGACTATGGTGAGGGGGAGGATGTGGAGTTCATTCCTAGCAGCCCGTGCCCTGAGGAAGACAACCAAACTAATGGTTTCTCAGATTGTAGGTCAGTGGCAGACGAATTACACTCTGAAATCTAATACTCACACTATTTCCCCTTGTAGGATTTCCAGGTGACAAAGTCTTTACATGGTATGGTGGCTCTATTATTCAGAGCCTTTTCCTCCCTGTTCCCTCCTGCTTTTTAACTCTAGTGTATGTACTGTATGTATAGATTTATTTATTCTATGTAATTGCAGTGCTGGGCAGACTCCTCAGAAGATGCGGCAGCTTTATAACAGTGAGCTGCTGGACATCTACTGCTCTCAGTGCTGCAAGAAAGTCAATCTACTCAATGACCTGGAGGCTCGACTTCGAAACCTCAAGGCTAACAGGTGAAATACTCACACTCACACATGTACTGTATATATGTATATATATATATATGTGTATATATATGTGTGTATGTATATATGTATGTATGTATATATATATGTATATGTATATATATACATATATGTATATGTATATATATGTATATGTATATATGTATGTGTGTATATATATATATATATATATATATATATATATATATATATATATATATATATATATACTGTATGTACATATATACATCCCTCCCTCTTATTCTCTTGATACTAGACACTGTATCCATATCAAATGCGAGGCTGCTGCCATAGCAACCACATCCCAATGGAGCCTGGCTACAAGTTTATCTGTGTCTGTTTGAGAGGTTGCTACAATGCAGCAACACTGTTTACTCTGGTTTAATCATAATCATAGAACCAGTGACTGTGTTAGAAAAGAGCAGAGCTGGTTAAAGGAGGAATTTGTCGTTATGATTTTAAAGCATATTGCGCAGCAAAATAAAGGCGAAAGAAAAAATGACACCATCACAATCCGTTTATCATTCAACACACTTTGTCTCCAGATTGGTGTTGATAACTTGTTTTGAGCCAGTGTTGAGCCATAATTAGCATCCCTGCTGTTTCTTGTGCTGTAAATGTAGGGGATGGATGTTATGACACAACACAACACAACACCAGCTCTTAAGAATAATTACCTGCATCCTTACCAGCATCTTGCTGCTGCTGCATTTTTACGACCAAGAGAAAACAGTATTACACTTGGAACCACCAGGGACATGAAAGTTATCTGTTATATCTTTGAAATGACATAATGGAAACAAACTTTTCTCTCTCTTGTTTCAGCCCGAACAGAAAGATTACCAGCACTGCGTTTGGACGGTGAGTGACCTGAACTCCCCACCAACGACTCGAACAATAAAACCACTGCAGAAAATCTACATTTGCATTGGAAGAGAGACAACATCTAATCACAAGAATGGCTTTAGCATTTAACCGTGTGATAGACAGCGTGCTGTCATTAAAGAGCAGCACACGGCACGTATAACCTCCTCTTGTTCTGTGGATAATGATGCAGTAACAGTGCCCTGCTCTCCCTGCAGTCAGCTGTTCCAGGCCAACCACAGTGTGTTTGGCTCGAGTCAAGGCAGCAGCACAGAGGATCTGTTCACAGACAGCATCGACTCCTGTGACCTGGACATCACAGAGAAAGTACAAACACTCACACAAACACCGCACTTACCTCGGTTCAATTAAACACTTTCATATTTTATATGAGTGCTGCTTTTTCACTGTGACTGTGACACGTGTGCAGTGAATACAACGCTGCAGTCATGTTGTGAGACAAGTCTGGATATTATGTACTGCACTATAGTTTTACACTGACACTGTTCTTTGTTCTTGGATATTCTTGTTTATGTTAAATAGCTGAGCTGTTGAACAGCACAGGTGTTAGTGAGAACATTCACCATGGCACTGTTTGGTGTCTGTAAGTGAGGACAGTGAGGTCCATTTGAGTATTAACACCTGTGTGTTTCCGACTGTGGCCTATGAAAATGTCTGCTGTTCAGATGGAACTATGACTCTGAAAGTGACGACCTTGTCTTCTCATCCTGTGCACATAATGTATGTATACAAGTCAGAGGAGTAAAAGAAACCGTCTTAAAGCTGAATGAATCTCAGCCTTGAGTACATTGTGTTTTTTTAATGTAAGTTGTATAAAAACAGCCTCAAACAGCCTTTTTCATGAGTCACTTAAAATCCTGGTTATTTTCCTCAGGTCAGTTATTTGGAGAAGAAAGTGACAGAGTTGGAAAGTGACAGTCTGGCCAACAGTGACCTCAAATCTAAACTCAAACAGGAAAACACTCAGCTGGTCCACAGGTTGGTAAACACACACACACTCAATCTTATGTTTACGCATTACTCACTTTTACTTTTTCACATGTGTTTTTTATTGAAAATTCTCATTTTCATCTGTAAAATATTACATTTTAATTGTGAAATGCTCAAAATGACATGATGCTTCCACTTCATTTTTTGCACTTGTGGTATTTCTTGTGACTTTGATATATTCAAGCTTGAATCTAGTGAGTGAATCACCTGAAACCCCATGTGCTCGCCATATAAATGGATCACAAATGAAAGCAGGTTCATTAGCACTGCGTTTAACACAGGATTGAAAGTGTGTTGTATTTCCCACGCTGTGCGTCTGTGTTTACCCTCCAGGGTCCATGAGCTGGAGGAGCAGGTGAAGGATGCAGAGGCGAGAGCAGACCAGTGTCTGGAGGAGGAGACCAGGAGGCACCGTGAGGTTTACAGCAAGATGGAGAGAGACAGAAACCAAGAGTTGGACCTGCTCCACAACAGGTAACCTCATCAGTCATGGGGTAAAATTCTCACCATCACCTGAAAACTGAATATGAAACGCATCAGTCACTGATCATTATTTCCGTTTCCCTCGTAATTCACATTTTAAGATTTGAACTGTCCAAACTGGATGCTGCTGCTGCCACATACCACTGCGTGTAGTAATAAGCAGTGTTTCCATTCAGTGGAACACTTCCTTTGGCACAGTGCAGTACATATGCCGTTCCATTTGTTGGCAAACTTCCCGTAGGGCAATGATTCCCAAACTTGAAATTCCCAGACGGCCTTATTACATTTTTTTCAAACTGGCATATGAATAAACATGGTCAAATTCAGCCAAACATTGCAGTAGATTTCTTTACAAAAAACAAAAGTGAACTGATGCTGCTCACTTTTCTCAAATTTTTTAAATATCTGCTCTATTTAGTGAGAAATAATTGACTTTATTTGATGATTTTATTTGATGAGGTCTACTGTCGGTACTAAAAACAAGCCTGACCCACGGGCTGTACCATTCCAAACTGTGCCACACTATACCAAACTGAACAATTGACCATTTGCTTTTTGTGTTGTTTTAAGATGACGATGTTCATGATTATTAAGAATTTAGCTCTCAAAATGTTACGAGCTATAACATTATATATATTTATATATACAACTGCTGATTAATCATGTGTGTGCGTGTGTGTGTGTGTGTGTGTGTGTGTGTGTTAAACAGAGTACAGCAGTTAGAGGAAGAAAATGGAGAGATGAAGATCAATGTGTGCAGACTCAAGTCTCAGACAGAGAAACTGGACCAGGTGAGTGTGTGTCTTACTGAAATACTTCATCCAGGTGTGTTACTTTAGTGATTATTTTCTTCTGTTCTGTAATAATGAAAACTTGTGTGAATATTGTTGATTGCTTTTGGAATGTGGCTTGAACCCTTAAATCATTTTTTTGCCGTTTTTTATTTGTACTGTTGTTATGCATGATGTATACTGATGTATACATCATGCATAACACACTTACACACACTGCTCACGCCTCCCTCTCCCAAATACGGTGAACCTACTAAACACAAAGCGCTCACTCTGGTTGGTTTAGTGGATCAGTCTGCTGTAGAAAACATGGCAGGCTTGTGTTAAAGTGTTTTTCTAAGGCTACAAAAACTAAAGGTTTTTTATTTTAAAGTGATTTAATGTAATTCTATGTTTGCAAACACACTGTACTTTGTGGGCAGTATGTTCAATTTCTGCCAATAAACCCTCCAAAGTGTTACACGCTGCTCTGCACGGCACGAGGACAGAGTTGTAAATGTGCTCGTCAACAGTCAGCAACTATTGTTTGTCTTGGTCTCTCTGCAGGAGAAGCAGAGGATGACAGACAAGCTGGAGGACACGAGTCTGAGGCTGAAGGATGAGATGGATCTCTACAGAAAGATACTGGACAAGCTGTGGTACAACCGCCATGCATTTCAAAAGGAAAAGGAGTCGATGCAGGAGGTATGGCACTCCAGATAACAGGCGAGTAACTTGGACTTTGTGTGGGTTTGGACTGACTCTGGTCTCCCGCCTGCAGCTGATTGAAGACCTGCGCCGGGAGGTGGATTATCTGCAGGTGTTCAAACTTGAGATGGAGCACCCTGGAAAAGGAAAAGGACTGTCTGAGTACAACGCCAAGACCAGGGAGAGTGAAATGGAACATGAAGTCAGGAGGCTCAAACAGGTTCACACACTCCACTTTAACATGTTCTTCTGTCAGGCCAACAATATTTATGTCATGCAGTCGTGGTTTCTTCATTTGCACCTAAACTCACACACATAGTGTAATATACACATTGACTGTACAGACACTGACAGAATGAGTAATGCTGAAATCAAGAGAATAAACACACCGAGGTCACTGTCTTTTCTCAAGGCTTACTGTGACTATTGCAGGTGGTTCTTCACCTTTTTTTTACCCTCTCTACAAAAACTAAAGAGAGAAATGGGAGAGTAAATATAATTTGCCATGCAGGCTAAAAATGTTTCTGGTGCATGTACAGAGATGGTGATGAAGGCTCAAAATGTTCTTGTTTACAAATTAGACTCCGCTTTATTGCCCTCGCCAAGGATGTTGTTCTTGGCCGCGTTAGTCTGTTTGTGAGCAGCATGAGTAAAAAAAGGAAAAGGCTGGATTTTAATAACATTTTCAGGGGATGAAGGTTGTGGCTCAGGGAAGAAATGATTGGTCTTTTATAGGGATGCACCGATATGACTATTTCCGCCGATACCGATATCCAATATTAATATTGTTGCTATGGCCGATAACCGATATCTACCGATATCGATATATGTTTTAAAAAAAAAAGTTTCTGAGATGATAAAAGTCTGTACAGAATGAAAATCACGCAAGCTGAATTTTTGAATGTCTTCCTTTATTTTCAAAACATGTTTTACCTCCAAATAACAAGGTCACATAAGACACAAGTAACCAACTACTAAGTAAAGGTTTTTAGAAACCTTTACCACTTGTAGCAAGTGTGTAACTAAATGAAAGTACAGTTTAACTCCCTCAACTCACTAAACTCCTGTGAGAAAGTTTGGATCATAAATTACAAACATGAACATAAATAAAAATAATACCCTGCCAAAGTTACTGTAACCGAGATAAGGGCGTCTATACTGGGTACGTAAATAAAGTCAACAACCCTTCCTCCCGGCAACAACAACCGCGCCACTTCCCTTAACAATAAAACTACACAACAGATATGAGAAACAATACCTGACAAGCTCTACTAAGAGCTGCCATAATAAAAGAAAACATGTTAAAATACTTTATCAAACTTGCCAGTATTCATGGCAACCAGATATTTATTCAATTGCAAAACCACAGAAAAGTAGCGCCGACTTGGCAGGTTGTTGCGGGGTTCAATATGCGCTATCAACCGTCGGAACCCTCGGCTGGTCGTCAAGAGCAATCATTTCCATTACCTTGATCGTTATTGCCCTGGCCACTGTCTTCCTTTGGTTCTTTTTTGTCTGCTGCCTAATGTTACTAGTGTTAGCTTCCTGCCGTTGTTTGTGTACTTCAGGGTGACAGTTTTTCAAATGACATAATCAAATTTGTGGTATTGAATGACTTGACGCGGAACCCTCCGTGCATTACCTCGACTTTGCAAGTGTTGCATAATGCTTTTCGCGTATCTTCTATTGACACCCTGAAAAATCGCCACACCGCTGACATTCTCTCTCCTCAACACACACACACACACACACCTTGTGCTGCGCTTGCGTCACTGACACTGTCATATGCCCAAACAAATGCCGCATAGCCTCCCCTTCCCGACACACATACACAAACAGCAATTAGACGGGTATAAACATCGGTTGTTAAAATCGGCGCAGTTTTACTTCTTGGACCGATGCCGATATGTTAAAAAATGACGAACATCGTCCGATAACAATATTAATGCCGATATATCGTGCATCCCTAGTCTTTTATATGGATCCAGATTCAGGATTATATTTCTTTATTAGTTGAACCTTTTTGGGATAGATGTACTGAGTGGCCGTGATGAAAGTTTGCACTCTCTTAAGTGTTTTCTCCAGTATTTACACTCAAGGGGGAATGTTGTGCATTTTCTCCCACAGGAGAACCACAAGCTGCGGGATCAGAACGACGACCTGAACGCCCAAATTCTCAGTCTAAGTTTGTATGAGGCTAAGAACCTGTTTGCCTGTCACACCAAGGCCCAGTGTCTGGCTGCAGAGATCGACAACGCATCCAGAGACGAGGTTAGTCTGCTGCTGCTGCTGCTGCTGCTGTAGTTGTAATGTAGATGTTATTTTTCATAGAACTGCCCTTTAAATGTATTTCTCCCTCTCTTTTCTGTGTCTCTCAGCTGGTTGACGCTTTGAAGGAGCAGGAGGAGATCAACCTGCGTCTGAGGCAGTACATGGATAAAATCATTTTGGCCATTCTCGACCACAACCCTTCTATACTGGAGATCAAGAGCTAAATGTGCACTTACACACTCACACACACACACACACATGCACGCACGCACGCACACACACACACCAATAATGTATTGTATATCCTTCAGCACCACAGCAGTTGTTTGTCAATAGACGAATCCAGCGACCAATGTGTGTTACGCCATCTAGAGGCGCTGCCATTACTGCAGTGGCGAGTCTCATCAGCGACTCTTGGAGACGGCAGCACGGAGAGTCGGACCGATGACGTCAGTGTTCACCCGTTGCTAATAGACGCACAATATGAACGGTAACAGTATTCACATTTTTGAATAAGAGCTCGACTTGTTGTGACAATCACCAGAAGATACAGAAAAACAGGACATGGACTGCTGTAAATCTAGAATAGTGCATAACATAACGACTGTGGCTGTAAATGACTCTCTTGTTAGTTTAATGGTGGAGAGTTTTAATTCATATTATAGACCGTGTGTATTCATTTGAACAGGGTTAGCTTGTTGGTCCTCTGCTCACGCAGGGAGACTGTAATGTGTGCTGTTGGTCTGTCGCTCGCAGAGACGCTCTGAAATCAAGGCTTGAGTTTTTCTAACTGTATCACGGCTCGTGGAATACGACAACTGGACCAGCTCAGGGTAAAGTCAGGAGTTTAATTAAACAAGTGTAAACGATTGTGCACTTGCACGAGGAAATGTAACAAAAGGAGGCCGTACACGTGCTGACAAATAACTAATTCACAAAGTGAAAAACGGATAAAACTACATTCTTTTGAGGAGCACGCATTCAACACATGCTGCTGTTATCGGGAGTCGCCTCCACAGTACTGGCAGTTTGCTTACGACCATCACTACTTCAGATCTCCATGCCACCACCGTTACATTTTTGAAGCCTCTGAAACTGCCACAGTTCACTTCATTCCTTAAAGACACTGTATTGATTATTATGTTGGAGAAGAGTGAAACACAAGCCACATGTGAGGAGTGTGAAGAGTGCGTTACCAGTGTTTAACATGTTTACTACAGACTGTTTGCCAAAGCTGTCCATGGGGTTGTACAATTATTCATCTCCCCGGCAGCCTTTAGTTTCTGATATCTAATGATGGCATAAAAGTCACTCTAGCAGTGGCGGTTGCTGGTCTTTGAAAACAGAGGAAGCTCATTTCAGGCCCAGTTATTTATACTTAAATTCTGCAAATGAACAACTAGAAACAAAGAAACGCGATAATGATGTAAAACTGAAATGCTATACTCGTGTTTTTATTTACTTGTACTAATGAAAATGGAGACTCCCCTCACAAGTAGTGGTGCAACGGATCGTCATTGGTCCGTCATCCGTTCGGATCAATATCTTCGGTTGGGCACACACGTGATCCGCGGATTGATTTATGAAAAAAAAAAAAGTTGTGCGCACACACAGCGTGGTCATGGCGAGCGGAGGAACAGAGGAGCTTGAACGCCCCGCGTCATTTAAATCCCCTGTACGGGAGCATTTTGGCTTCCCTGTCAAATATAATGACGAAGGAAAGAGGTTAGTGGATAAAACTGTGACGGTGTGTCGGCACTGTGGCACAAGAAAGCCACATGACAGTGGAAACACATCAAGCATGGCCACACATTCACCCCGGTGTATCACCGTGGCATTTAAGCAGCCCCTTGTTGCAAAATCAGACCGGGCTAAAGCCATCACAAACGCTATCGGTGTGTTTATAGGTGCAGACATGAGGCCATATTCGGTTGTGTGTTCGGCTTTAAACACACGCTGAAAGTGCTTGAGCCACGTTACGACGGTGTGCCGTCGCGCACCCACTTCAGCGAAAAGATTGTGCCAGACTTTTTTTGCTGATCCGAAAAATGATCCGATCCGAGGCAGACTGAGGCAGAAAATCTCCACTGTTGTGTGTTTCTGCGACACTGTCAATCAAAAACTGGTTCCGCCTTTCAGACATTTCCTCCAATCATCATGCAGAAGCCCAGCGTCCGCCCACTGCTCCACTGACTCCCAGAGAAGCTGAGCTTCTGTGGAAGTGATGTTTTTGCTGCATTTGTCCAATCAGTGTCAAACTCAACACAGTGAACGAAAACCTATTCTGTCGACGAATAGAGAGAACCGTTGATAAACAGCTGATTCTTCTCAGTAGAGATGGGCAAGATATATCATTTAAGATGACATCGTGATTGTTGTTTTAAAGATTTGCAAATTGACATTCTCGAGTCCTTAAAAAAACAATGAATCACTCCACACTTTCCCTGAATGTGTGCAGCAGAAGCCCCCAGTGTCACAGGGAGAAAACATGTGAAGTTGTTTTATTATTTGCTCTTGTTTGTGTGCGGCACAATTGACCTTACAGTCGAGCATCTGAATGTTTACTACTGTAGTTCAGTTATAAATCTTAGAATTTTTACTTGAATGCTTAAATTTAAAGAAAATAAGAGTTGTTTTCCTGAAACAGTGTCAAGTGATATCATTTGTAATTAAATTAAAAAATTTAGCAAATCATTTAATTGTTGTTGTCAAAAAGATATTGAGAATATAAATTATACCCATATCACCCACCTGTTTACTGTACACATGAAAGCACATTGACTGACACAGTTAAGATCCTGCTGTTGGTTTTTGCTGTAGCATTCACTGATGGTTGCTGGCAATTTACTTCCTAATACTAATAAGCCAAGGGAGCACATAACGCCACCTAGTGGAGGGGACATCAGTGTGTGTATAGTGGTACAAGGACAGAAATCCAATGAAATGTCACAGTCAAGCATGGGAATGTTCTGCTTCTTTTCCACTCACTCACTCACTGACATGTGGCTTTTGTCTGAGAGGAGAATCTAGAGCTACTTAACACAGAGTTGAAGTGAAGGACAGTGGTCACTGACTGCAGAGCCACGGTTTGGTATCATTGTGAATTAGCTTAAATCTGAGCAAACGGTAATATTCTGCCAGTGTAGGTTAGTGTCATGTCACTGCTGTGATCTATAGAAGCTGCCAAAAAGCTACTCCACGTACTGTAAG
Organism: Solea senegalensis; assembly: GCF_019176455.1. Lineage (NCBI taxonomy): Eukaryota > Metazoa > Chordata > Actinopteri > Pleuronectiformes > Soleidae > Solea > Solea senegalensis. Next base: position 2,572,117 of record NC_058038.1, on the reverse strand, counting down.
TGTCCCAGTGAGCGGCGCAGCACTGGGCTGCTAATGTGAGCACTGTCATGTAATAAATGAAGCTAGTTTTGCTGCTGCTTTTCACAAACTCATCACTTATTCATTCTTCTGACTGTTTATTGGATCTTTTTTGTACATTTGCATATGATAAGTGAACACATGATTTGAATTATGATTTTGTCCATTGTTGCCACTGTAAGCAAGATGTTTGTTTTTATATTGACTTTGATTTTGACACAGTATTTGTGGTGTCATGCTGTTAAAGTACAGAATCTAGTTACTGTGTATGTTTGTGCGGCTTATTACAAAGTCTCTCTGAGAGATCTGACACAGAAGAACTCAACTATGTGTTGTAGATTATAATAATCATAATATAGCACACTGAAAGTGTCAAAGTATTTACCTGATATTTAAACTATAGTCAGTGTCACAACTTATGTGTTCACTCACGTTTCTTTCTTATGTATTGCACATTGAACTATAAGTGATAATGTTGTACAAATTATATGTGTACTGTAAATAAAATGAATTTGCTTTGGCATGATACATTAGTATGTGTTTTGCTTTACTCACAGAAATTGAAGTCAGCTCCCCACTTTATTATTATTGTTGTTGTTCTTAGTCTAGTATGTTTCGACTATGTGTAATTGATGAAGTGATTCTGTATGTCCAGTCTTTACAGACTTTTTCTTATGTGTGTAACTGCAGTTTGTTAGTTGTGTGTCGATGTAAAACGCCCTCCAATGCCTTTTGAAACACTGTATAAATTACTTTATTATCAATCAACTCTCTAAATCTCATCCTGTGTGGGTGACAGGGCGAGCTGGACACAATCCCAGCTGACATTGGGTGAGAAGCAGAGTAAACTAGAGCAACATACAGAGACAAGCACACACGCATTCATATTCACATCTGCGTACAGTTAATTTAACCACAACCCCATCTGCACATCTCTGAACTGCTGGAGGAAGCCAGTACCTGGAGGAACGTTCTTGCTGTGATGACAGAATGAATCACTGTCCAGAAGCCAAGTATTTAAGTGTAATATTTTTACATTCTTTTTATTGTCGTTTTTATACACAGAGAGAACTATCCTTGTTATCCACTCATGGCCTGCCCAGTAAAGTGAGAACAATCACTGATAATTGCTTGACTAACTCTGCTGGTAATAAGTGATACAGATGGATGCTTTTTTCAATATTGGGCACAAATAATGAAACAAAGGAGGGTTGCTTTAAATGTATATTCTTCATTTCACTTTCCTGTCTAATGTGTGCTGTGAAAAACGCCTGTAAGGTCCTCACATGGTGCGAGGTGGATTAAAAGAGTCCGCCCTGTGTTCTCATTCATTGTCATCGTTAATGGATTATATGTTGTTACACTCCGGTCCCGCAGGCGGCAGTAATGCCGTGCACGCCTCGATATGTCTGCCACCAAAATACTCATTTCACAGAAGAATTATTTTTCTTTTCGGAAGAAGATCCCGACAAAGCGGCCCGATTTCTTTTCAGACAGAAAAAAGCAGTCGAAGAATCAGAAAACCGACGATGTACGCCAGAACAAATACCGGCAGCTCACATGGAGACTTTCAAGATCGAAACGGAGTAAATTATGTGACATCGACAGAGTCCTTCGCTCACTGCTCTCAATTGTTCTGGAAAAAGGATCCCAACGACTCCGGAGTAAGAAAGCCAGCTACCACCGCTGTTAGCTAGCGAGCCTAGCGCCCACATAGCTGCAACAACACGGCTAACGGGAGCTACAGTTCACTAACGCGGGGTTGAGGGAACTATTATTTGCATCTGGTGGTTCACTGGGGTTATGTGTGGCTACAAGTTAGCATCCAGAAATGCTAATTTGCTACATGCAAACACAGCCACCGTCATGCTGAGCTGCCCCTGGCCTAGTCTGGATAATAGCTGCTGCAGAGCTAAGTGGCTAGTAATGATTAGCTCCTGTAGTGCAAATGGGTGAGCGCGTTACACGCCGCGTAATTAGTGTAGTTAAAATATCGCTGCAATTCTATTGTTGCTGTGTTTTGAAAATAAGCCAGCATTTAAGTGAGCGTGTCTAGTTTTGTAGCTGAACATTGGTCAGCTAATGCTAATACCATGCAACTGTGGCTCTGCCTTGTTTTGAACAGCCCTGTCCAAGGCAGAGGCAGCGCGTTGTCTTTAGATCTCAGTCGTGTGCCAGCAAACTAAACTGTGCACCTTGAAGGTGAATTCCACTGCTGTGTGCGAGCCAGGGGGGATTTATCAGCGCAGTGGTGCACATATACGGCCTGCGATATTGTTAGCGAACAGCGCAAAGTAAACACGAGCAGGCTGTCCCACAGGAAACGGTGGCGGAAGACGCCCCGCGGAGGATTTGAAAGAGCTCTTTGTGATGCCAGACTGTGCGGTTCATTCATGGTCGCGCTCATCTGCACAGTCCACACTGAAACCTACGTTCTCATTTCTACCTTTTAACACGTATTTGTTTGTTTGCTCTCGACTCAGGCTACACGCTAATGTTATTTCATGCACTGTGACACTGTGAGTCACATCAGCATTTAGTTCCCACGGTCAAGTTGACCCTTAGTACTTTGTTGTTGTTGTTGTGTTCGAACAGTCGATGTCACCTATTCAGCCCTTATTCACCTGCTCGTTCTTTCATTTTTTCGTGGACTACTTTCTCACAGTATATCACACAAATGATCATTTAGATGAGTGGTTCCCAAACATTGTATATGGGCACCCACTTTGTGAAGCCAGTTTGCAATATAAATCATGTCATGTTCACTTTTGTCATTAAATAGCTTTTAGATTATTCAGTCTCTTTCTGTAATGTCATTTAGAATAGAGGAAACACATATTTCCAAGAAATATATGCTCGCTAAATTAACCATAACATTCATAAATGATGTTAAAACAAACACAGAAATCATAATTATACGTTTAAAAATGTTATTTTGGTGGCTCAGAACATTTCTTGTGACCTTTCTTTTACGTCCCTACCTGATTGTTAGGATTGACTAACTAGGAGAGATGTAGTGATGCACAAATGCTGTGACAATAAGTTCAGAGTTTTAATTGCAATATCATGACAGATGCACTCTGACTGTTTAAAGCTCTGTGTAAATTAAGCATTTGTCTTTTTGTAGAGAGCTGGTAAAAGTGTATGATTAAAGTACGTCTGTGAGAGAATCTTATACTAGTGCTGCATGATATTAGGAAAACATGACATCCATTGACATTGTTTACTGATGTGGTTATGACATTTATAGAAAAATACTGATGTATGCAGTGTTAATAGCTTTCTGTTTCAGGTTTGCTGCTAACTTATGCCCTGACAGTGAGTTTTATTGACAATAAATAACATCTCTTACTACCTGGATTGTTGAAAGGGATTAACAAAATCTTAAAAGATCAGTTTTAAATAGATGTATACCTAATTTTAATCCAATTTCAACCACATGGCTTTTTTAAATGTTATATGTGTGTGTATGGATGGTCATTTCTACTGCACAGCATATTTTGTCGAGCAACTGCACATCAGGGATGGAAGTAAATGTAGCTTATATTCATGTAGTGGTATTGGTGCATTATGGTAAAAAAAAAAAAAAACATAGTGAAAGTCTTACATAGCACTTCAAAAATCTAAATTAAAGTTAGTAGGTACCAGCAGTCAAATCAAAGACATGTTGATATTGGTTTTGGTTTTGGTTTTAAAGTATCTTTCTTTCTCATAGCCAAGTTCAACCATCAACTGGTGCGATCAGCTCCCTTCGTCATCAGCAGCCCTCACCAGCTCCAGTCTCTCCTCCACGTCACTGTCCACCTCCAGTCTCTCCATGGAGTCCCGAGCGCCGGTATCTGCATCAACAACAGCGGTAGACGACATGGAGGACTCGGACGAGAGGCCGTACGTCTGTGACCTGTGCACGTGTGCCTACAAGCACGCCAGCTCCCTGCTCAACCACAAGCTCACACACAGGACGGGGGACTTCAAGTATGTACCTGGGACTCTCTTAAGCATCTTTTCACACTAAAATTATTGGGTTTACCTGGGAATTTGAACCTGACGAAAAAGATGATCATTGTCCCACTGTAGCGTTTTTTTTTTTTTCATCCCTGCATCACCCATGAGTGTAATGTGATTTTCATAAGAAACAATACAAGTTGTAGGAAGAAGAAAACTACTACTAAGCTTCTTAGTATCTTATCTCTAATTTTGGTCCTTTTTTTCAAACATAACAGCGAGTGAACTGTTTTAGGCATTAAGAAAATGAAGTAAGACAAAATAAAAATATTGAGCGCTCTTCCAAGATGTTTGACAGAGTATTAGGGCCACATTGGGAGAAAAAAAATTCACAGACTTGGAGAATAATGTCTTAGTTTATGAGAATAAAGGTAAATGTACAAGATTAGTCTTGAAGTCTTAGAATTTATAATATTTTAACCTGTTTTTGAAGAGGAGAGTTGTTAAAATGAGGGCTGTGGAGCATTGTACTTTAGATTAGGTTTCACAAACAAGGCAACACTTAATCTTTTGGGACATCAGCACCACATTGTCATAAGTATCAGGACTTTAAAAAGTATGTGCAACAAAATGCATCTTTTCCGCAGAAAGAACCAGGCGGACTTCAAGGAAATCGCTGCTTTTGTGGAGGGGGAAACAGCTGGAACTGGTCGACTGCAGGGTTATCAGTGGATGCATTGGTGGGCCACTCATAGGGGTTTTGTGGTTTCTCTAGTTTATCATGTGAATTCTCATGCCATAAGGCGTTGGGGCTTCCGCAGGTGTACTGTCGGCATCGGAGACACCGTGCTCGCTGTAAAAATTAATTATCAGTCTGATTGTTTCTTGAGAAACCACAAAAGCCCTCTGAATGGCCCGCTGATGCATCCACCGATATCCCTGCAGTCGACCACTTCCAACTATTTCCCCCCTCCACAAAAGCAGCGATTTCCTCCATGTCCGCCTGATTCTTTCTGCGGAAAAGATGCATTTAGATCCAGTTCAAAAAAGAAGATACAATCATGAAATGCTCTGCGGCCCTCATTTTAGCAACTCTCCTCTGGTAAAACAACAGGTTGGAATATTACGACTTTATTCTCAAAGTCTGTGAAAACATTTTTTTACTCTTTGTAAATAGGGCTGAGTATCAATCAAAAATCTTCAATACCGGTACCATTACCGATACTTTCACTTCAATACTGGTTCCTAAACGATCCTTTTTTCAATAGTATCGTTAAATTGAAGGTTAAAGTGAAAGACTGGGAAAATGAAGGTTAAAGTGAAAAGACTGGGAAAATGCAAATTTGTTTGGAGACCCCCCTCCCCCCCCAAAAAAAATCCCCTGTGACCCAGTGTTTGGGAACCACTGATGTAATCAAAGATGCCAGAGTGTTGAAAATGACTCAGGACTAGTCCCAGCTCGCTCATCACAGGTCCTTGTAGACGGAGAGCATCGGTTAAATGCCTGAATTGACTCAACACCATTTCCACCTTTAACCTCCGCATCGTTTTCCTCTTTGAACTTTCAGATGCGACTTTTGCAGCAAACCTTACACCAACTACATGTCTCTTCGCAACCACATGCGAATCCACGGTCAGAAGCGCTACATGTGCGACTTGTGTGGGAAGGCCTTCCGCCTGGCCCGGTACCTGCGGAACCACCAGAGGATCCACGACGACGGGCCCAACCGCTTCGACTGCCCTTCGTGCTGCAAGAGCTACAGGACCATGCTGGAGTTGGCCCAGCACCGCTGCACAGCTGCTGGCAGTAGCCAGGTGGGTCTGTGTGACGGCATGCACTGACAGGAGAGCATGATGGTTGAATGATGAGTTTGCAGCGCTGCCTGTTGTCTAACTCTGTGAGTCTTTTAAAAGCAAAACACGCGAGAGCCTGCATATTTTATATCTGAATGAAGTATACTGTGATTGTTTTTGTTTAAGCTTGTGTCAGCTACTTAAAAGCTTAGGAATCACAGCTTCTAGCAGCCTTGTGCTCCTGTTCTAGGGAAACACTTTGGTTCTTTTAAAGTGTGGTTGTATGAGTTGTTGACGAATTATCACCCACTCTCAATGCTAACAATGCTAACATGGCTGCCAGCATGGACGGATAGAAGACATGTTTTACAGAAGGCTCACTTGATCAAATCTAGGTCTATTTAAGAAAGTGTTAGCCTCTTTTCTCACAGTGATGTCTCACTCGCCTTTTCTGTCTGGAAACAAGTTTGTAAACCACTCTCTCTGCAACACTTAAGTCCATAGTAAGAAAGTTTGAGCTAAAAGTGCTGATTTTCTTTCTGTCCCTGCTGGTAGCCACTTTAAAAAAACCCTGAACTATTTCTGTAATACTTATGTATAGCAGAGTATACACACATTAATATAGCAACTACTTTCTGCTTACAAAACAAAAGAGGGAAAATGTGGTTAAATCCTGATGAGAGAATGAAGTGGCACTCCTGTGTCGTGATGCAAGCATCCTGGTTCTTTGTTGTTCTGGTCGCTTGTCCAACTTAATTCATGTCAGTCCCTCCCCCCTCCCTCCCTCCCTCCCCATGTTTACAAAACAAGATGGCTCCAAATTCTGATTGGCTGTGATCTGAACATGACACTCTTGTGGTCACACACTGTCACGTCTTCCAGAGAACACAAACACTGCACGATTGAGTGTCTCACGGGAGGCAGGTGCTGTTTTTGTCCCAGTATACAGACACTAGTGAGAAATAGATTTATTGAATGAAATGTGTCCACCTCCGCTTTGCTACATCAGCCAAAACACCTTGTACAGTTTGTTAGTGTTGGACAGAGTCTGGTTTAACATGTGGAGCGCCATTTGGAGTCTTCCTACCATCCATGAACTTTAAAATATCTAGTTCTTTAGGCTGACATTGCATAAAGTTGTTCTCCTTGTCAGTCGTGAGTTTAGCTGTGTTTTTCTTTAGTTATCGTCTGATTCTTCTGTTAGAAGTTCCTCGGGGGGGGGGGGGGGGGGGAGGGACTGTTCTGCTTGTGCAGGAAACCCAGCCCAGCTTTTGTCAGACTAACACAATAATACAATATTTCTTTTCTATCGAGAAAGTGGAATGATTGATTACTTGTGTGAGCCTGAAGGAGGCACTGCACTTGGGCCATGTGGTGACTTTCTGAGGAGAGGCAGCAGCCTTTCAGTGTGTAATGTTAAGGTTTGTGTTAGACGGCTCACCTGGACTGCTTTTTCTCTGTCCAGCGCTAGCACTCAACCTTGTAGCAGCACATTTTGATTTCAACTTCATAAGCTCGTTTATGCATTGAAGTTCCGAGGCACATTAATCAGTCTAATTTGAAACGTAACAAATGGCAAAACTCTGGGGAAAAAACTACCATAATACAACTGTTTTTAATGAGGGAGATTATGACTGTGCCATGTGTGTGGAAGATTAAGTCTGGTCAGGCTGTGATGATGGCCTGTCCTGCACGTGTGACTGGGCCACTCTATTGTTTGTCTGCTGCAAAGCTGCCGCTCCATTTTACATCTGCGCTGCCTTTTGAAAATTGCCATAAATAATATATTTTTAAATGTACCTTTAATTTGAAAAAGATGTTGTGCCGTACCAAACATCCAAAAACCATGTTCAAAGAAATCTTAAAGAGGTAGCACATCCTCAATTGGCAACCCCCGATCACGGCGTTATTTTTAAATATGTCTGTCTCTGTCTGCCAGACTCTTCAGGATTGAGCCATGCTCTGTTGCAGCAGTAAAGGCCGTCACTGTCTGAAATGAGAACAATGCCTTGTTTGAAACGCATACAATTTTAAAGCTTCTGTCCACATCCAACACTCAGTGAGGCAAACTAGTACAGCTTACAGCCACTGTATCTGAGTTAATCTCACCTTTCTGTCAGATGACACTGGTCCTGTCCTATGACGTCTCTCAACATCCCAGCTTTTCTGTTTAAAGAAAGGATCCACACAGTTGGGTTTAACTGAAAAGTCGAGCTGGTGTTTGAAAGCTCAGGCGATGGGCGGGTTCAAAAACAGTCAAACCACACAGTCCATGATCCCCTTTACACCTGGCATTAGAATGCGTCTACTGTGATTGGATCGTGCTCCACCACATGCACTCACACCTGGTGTTAACGTGCGCCACCTGTGTCCACATCCACATCCCATCAGTATGCGGTCGCAGTCGTTCATCACCCTTATGTCACCTCCCCCTCTTCTTCTGCAGAGATTTTCACCACAATGGCGTCACATCTTGTGCGCTGCCATATCAACAACAATGTTGGCTGCAAGTGAAGTCACACGCTATTGTATGGCTTATAAGCGGAGGGTCGCTGGTTCAAATCGCAGGACGGGTCAAGGGCTGAGGTGCCCATGAGCAAGGCCCCTACTTCCCTATTGCATCCCAGGCGCAGACACTGCTCCTGCGCCCGGCGTGCGTGTGTGTGTGTGTTCACTGACTAGTGTAAAAAGGATGGGTCAAATTCATTCTCACTAATTGGTGCATGTGTACACGTGTTAATAAATAATAAGTTGACGTGTGTAAAGACAAACACACATTACTGCTGCTCCAAATGTACCCTTTGTGTCATGAAAACATGATAATTCTCTGTTTGTGTAGCAAACCTTTAGCACGACAAACCATCAGTTTGTCAATTGTAGGACATTTTTGCTCTTAATTTGATTTAATTCTACAGTGGACTCTGTTTTTTTATTTTTGTGGTAACATTGCTGCACAGATGGTTGGCTTTAAGAGAAAAACTGGAGTGTGGGTGCGTATGCATGCATGTCCATGTATATGTGGTATGGTCTGCTTTGAAATGTGCATGTAAACATGTTGTAGCCCATTCCTCTGGACTCTCTGTCCTCTCTTCAGCTACAGTTACAATCAGCCTTCTGGGCAGAGCTTGATTTGCAGCTGTGCTGTGATGACAGTGGGCCTGTGGAGCTAGGGTTAGACCAGGCTTAGGCTAAGTTTAGGTCAAAGGTCAGGGCTAAAATCTGCCACAGATCTGACACATATACACAAGTATAGTAATCCAATGACGTGTGTGTGTCTGTGTGTGTGTGCGTGCTTCTGTCTGTGTGTGTGTGCACTTGGGGTTGGTTCATAAGAACCGGTTCAACTGCCCGTCCTGCTTTAAGAGCTACCGAACCATGCTGGACCTGGCCCAGCACCGCTGCAGCGCCGTGGCCAAACACCAGGTTGGTTTGAGCATGAGCGTGCGTGCTTGTGTGTGTGTGTGTGTGTGTGCGCGTCATGCGTGTTGTGTGTGTGTGTGTGTGAGGCAGGTGAGGTTTAGCTGCAGGAAGGACCTGCAAGCGATTTCAGATGTGACGTCACAATTTAAGTCCCATGCACAGAATTGCAACAAGGAAAACAAATTTGACCCACAACTTGGGACTCATTTCTCACTATGAGTTTTTATGTTTCACTGAAAGACTCATATTTCCAAACTAGTTTATTATTTATAGCATATGTCTGGACTGGGAAGATCCATTCATCGCCTAAATCATTTCATTTACAATCATTGGTGGCTTTAATCTATATCATGATTCCGTATTATGAGTTGAGCGTAACCACATATGGTGCATTTCCACTAGCTCGACACGGCACGATTAGATTGCGTCTGCATTACAAATAAAGTACCTACTTAACGTGGGCGGAGTCATCACTGCACGACTGCGTGAAACTGTGGTGACTTTGTTTTATACGTGACACACAGTGTGTGTGTGTGATTTCTGTCCACACGTCTCCAGAGCACAGACTACAGCGGCAGCGGCCTGTGATGGCACTCGTGGTCGGCAGTGCTGTCCCTAAATACACCAGACTCCTCTGTTAAATATAGAGATTTCCCTGGTAGTTGTTGGAGATTAACCCACGTTTTTAGGATTAAGTAGTTTTAACTTTTCTACAGTTGGTGCTGTTCGGTTTGATTTCAGTGTGCGATGTCTCTTCCTGTGACGGCACTCTGGCCAGTCAGTGGCCGACAGTCTGACCAATCATCGCATAGTTACCTAAGTAGAACCGTGGCGTGGCGAGTAGAGCCAGTGGAAATTCGCCATTACAGTTGTTAGAGTTGAAAGTTGAGGTTCTGGTCAACAAACAGTTGGAGCTGGCTCCATTGTTGCTCTACTCCCAGTATATGTTGTGAGTCTCTTCTCATTACATGCTCTTCAGGGGTCCACAACACATTTTTGGGTTCACCTGCCCCTGACCAGTGAGCACAGCTTTAAAGCAGGTGTCCACACATGACTCGACACATCCTTTGTATTAGAACAGATTATCTTGGAAGTGAAAATGAAGGTGCACATTAAAGCACAGGGTAGTCTACATTCCTTTTGTTGTGTTCATCTTCCCAGTTCACCCGAAATTTACAGTCATCTGACAGTGATCTGCCGTCTGGTTAAAACAAAGTGGTTTCCGTCTTTTTTAAGACTCCTAAAAAATCAATCTAAATGTGTCGACTTTATTCGTCTGCATAAAATGAACACATGGACATTTTGTTGTCAGTGTTCTGTAGAGTTGTCTCATAGGCGTTGTCTTATATCTAACGTCTTTTCAGGCCGTCTTTAGTTACTTTCCCGTGACTGTAGTTGGCTACATTGCCAAAAAATCTCCAAACACAAGAGAATGATGATGACAACAGTCAACATCAGTGTAAGAGAGAGGCGGGATAGGGCTTTGATTTTGAATAAACGATTTTGAATAAATATCTAATTGCGGTTATTTTGACAGGAAACGCGATTGCGATTTCAGAGGGAATGGTTATTTTTACGTCGTTATTCTCATGTTCATTCAAAAAAAAGATTAATGTGTGATATTTGTGCAGCTCTGTGAGAAACAAAGATGTTCTCTTCAGTCTGTAGAATAAGATGTGAAATAGTAATTCATCTAAAATGATATTTTGGCTTGAAAATTGCTGTGAGCTGTATTGCGATTTCCATGTAATTTCGATAAATTGTTCAGCCCGAGTTGACAATTGACATCATGGTTTTATCGTATTCTTTGTCTACAAGAAAGCAAAGGTGGCGTTTTGAAATTTTCCCTCAGAGGGACCCGTTTTCTAAAAATCCAGTTGCAGGTCTCCCAAAACGCAGAGAAGAAAAACCTGCGTGTTCACCTCCATCTCTTATCTATCCCACTGTCTCAGCAGTGCTTTTAGTCCATAAACCTGTATCCTGTCTGAAAATGAATGATGGTCCAAAATAAAAGGCTAATACCCAAGTTGTAAATTGTACAATAATAAAAAAATAATTTCCTTGTCTAAAGCTTTGAGGTCGAGCTTGTAGCTCTAAATCTTGAGGAGAAGCAAAATGACTAAACCTCGCTGGGTTGGGGACAAATTGACAGGGCCAGCATCTGTTGTCATAGTTACCATAGTTACAGAATGTAGACTCAGGTCATTTGGTAAATATTTGTGAGAGTATTTGTGTGTGTGTGTGTGTGTGTATGTGTGTTGGATTTGATCACCCCATCCAGTCATATTAATAGGTTTAAAGACAGTTAGGTTAGTGAGAGGTGATGAGTTTCAGTCAGACACACGAACACCACACACTTACACTGAAGAGAGAGTAAAACGACAGGTCATCACGTTCATCTGTCACGTCTCCTCTGCACTGTGTCTGATCTGCTTTTGTGAAGATGTTTGTGTCACGACGACGCGGCGAACACTGAACTCACCCCTCTTCGCCCTGTTCTTCTGTCTCTGTTCGCCCTCCTCTTCCCTCCAGTCTGGCAGCCGTCGTTCCAATTTCGCCAACAACGCCCGTCGGCAGCAGCAGCAGCAGCGACACAACAACGCAAACTCCATGATGCAGCAGCAGCAGCAGCACAGTGGACACGGCCAGCAAGACACACTTCCCTCCCACTGCGTGTCACCGATGTCTCAGGGAGGTCAAGGTGGCAGCCAGCCTGACCCCCACCAGGTAGACGTGATGGGTGGTGTCACCGGGGCAGGGACGGGACCATATGGATGTTTCATGTCATTTTCAATCTTGAGCAACAATCTGCCTTAAACTTCAAATATGACAAATACATTTGATTTTTTATTTCCCTTTTACATATTTCAATGGGAATAACAGCGATGTAGGACATCATAATTATAAATGAAATACAATTACAGTGAATTGTTGCCGTCAAATGGTTAAACGGCAGTTGTCTCTCTTCTGAGACGGTGGAAAATGAAGCGGCTGTTAGCCGGTTTAAGTCTGCTTGAAAGTGTGACATAAGTTAATAGAGCATGGCTGTAACTAATGACTATTCTGATAGTCGACTAGTCATCGGTTATTGAAACGATTAGTCAATCACACAATTTACTCAGTGGCTTATTTTGGGCATGTGCCAAAAATAACTAGGTCAATAAAAACACATTATTCAAATATATTAAACAATGCTGCTGTTTAAGATACAAAAGATAAATAAAAACACTTCAGTATCATTTTTTATTTCAAATTTAAATCCAAGGGGGAAAAAAAAACTACTGTCTGTTTTTTGGTGAGCCAAGGAATCATGATCAAGAATTTTTTATTTGAAAAAAAAAAAAATGCTAGGTAGAAAGTAAGATGTTTCACTCGAAACATCTTGTTTCACGAAAACATACAAAACTATTACCTGAAACTAGCTTTTCTGGTCTACAGTGAAAAATGTAGTCGTAACTGACATTAAATTAATTTCATTACTGATTTTTGACAATGTTGACTAACCAAGAGATCAGTAAATTGAACTGAAGTTTTTCCACATCTAATTTAAACGTCCCTCGTGTTAGAATGAGGGACATCTAATGGTGAGACTACAGATTGTAACAAACAGTGGCCTTTTGTGTACCAAAAAGGATGATTAAAGTTCTCCTTCTGTCTGTCAGGCTGTAAAACAACACCCTTGCTTAAAGTACATATGAAACGCTATAAAACCCAAATGATTCTTACTTTAAAATGATTATACCTATATTATTCAGTGTCTAAATGGATCCTTAACTGTTTTTGGAGGGAGCCGTGATTAAGCTGAGACTCTAGCCATGTGGACTCTGTGGAGCCAGGAGTGTGAGTGACTACAGTAACACACACTCTCCCTTGTGGCAGGCAAAATAAATCAATTAGACTGTATGTGGACACGCTTGCTGGCTGTTTCCAAAAAATGGACATTATTGTGAAGTTGGAAACTGACTGCTATCTTTATGTTTCTGGTTTGATGATTTTTTGATGAGTTTTCAGCTTCATAAATGTGAATATTTCTGGGTTCTTTGCTCCATAAAAGAAAGGAATTATTAAAGCGGAATCATTTTGCCTTGTGGACTTGAGCTTTGGCATTTTATGACGTTTGCTGTCCCTCCTAAGAAGGTTTGTGCCGTGTGTGTTTCAGCAGGGACGTCCCAGCTCAGTGTCCTCCCAGAGCAGCCAGCAAAGCATGAGGAACTCCTCCTCCAACAAACACGTGTCCTCCTCCAGCGCAGCCCCGTCCTCCTCCTACTCTCTGCTCCAGCCCCTGGTGCCTGAGGTAAAGGAGATGAGCTCGGGATACACTAGGCTGAGCGTCAACTCCATGGTAGGAGAGAAAACAGCCACACACCCGCCATCCACTATCTGCTGGCTAGCTGCCTTCTCCCTGTCTGCCTACTAACATCAGGACAGAGGGTCTAGTACTGTAATACTGAGTGTGTCCACCAGGACTTCCCCTGTAGGGCACACAGAACTGTGCTGTTTTCTACTTAGAAGCCTGGTCGACACAGTTTCTCATCTCCTCCTGAAATCTTTCAGATTTTGGTCTGTTGTTTTTATTTCAAATATAACTGTAGATCTGATTGAAAAGGACAGTTTTGCATAGTTCAGTGCATTTTCATCAACGTGAAAAAACAACAGGTTCGCGAACAATAGTCGACTTATAATAATAAGTATAAAACAACTCTTTTTCGTGGTTTACACTTTTTTTGTACATTATCAGCAAGTTTATGTGACATTCATGTTTTAAGTCACCAACAAAAACAAAGAACCATTTTTCCTCACATACAATTTCAACTCTACGGAGCCCTGGAGGTGACGCTTTAAAAATAAATTCCAGGGGTCTGTACAGCCCAGAACCAGCTTTGCCATTAATTACCTTTCAATTGATATACTTGGTCTGCTAATTGCGCCCTCTGCTGGCATGAATCTTAATTTCACAGTTCGTGAGGTCTCAAGAAATGACATGAAACTCACATTAGGATCACTAAAAGAGGCTAATATGAGAGTTAAAGTAGTTCAGTCTGAGACTAAAGGTCTCGGGTGGAATCAGGGAGGAAAAGTCCCGCGTTCAAAATTCCAGAAACGTTTCACAGGAGTTAATGAAAATGAACTGGAATTTTGGATCATTTACAGAAACTGTGTCATATACAAGATAAACATTTTGTTTTGTCATAAGCAGACATATGACGTGACACAATTAAAAAGCATGATAACTTTATCAATGCTTACATTCATGAAACAATCAATTCTTTCTTTGAACGCGAAGAACATGAATGAAGCGATAACATAAAATAAAAGCAGCAACAGACCAAACTGTGATTTGATTTCACTACTTTCTTACCTCGGGCTATGATCTGTTGGACTGTGGCGGTAGGAACCTCTCTAACACCACTAACTGTCACTGTAGTCGTGGCTTTCACTCTTTCATACTAATCATTCTCTCAGTGTTGTGTTTGGAGCCTGCTTTTTTTTTCCCATATTTCACCAACACAGCATATTTCACTGAAGCGATGTTCAGTGATGTCACCGGGGGAAATGGAACATGGGATTTTGAGTTTCTTGGGGTCAATCGCAGGTTTCAGTTCAGCTATTCATTCATTCATTCATTCAACCCTGTTAGTAAATGAACACCAGAATGTTGTGGCTTTAAGGCCCAGTTTGCTGCCCTCTGCTGGACGTTTCCTGAACACATACCAGGGCTGCATGGTCGCAGTAACGAGGGAAACAGGCGTCACAAACAAGTGATGAATGTTTCCTCTGCGTTCACTCAAACAGCCTCTAAATGTTTCAGTGATGCTGTAACAGCATTAATGATCAAAGTCATTTTCTGTAAAGTAGAAGCTCTTTAACCAAAATGATATTTTTAATGCTTAAATGTAGTTATTATTGTTATCCATGGATTTTCAAATTTACTGATTTACACAAAAAAGCACATTATTATTTCTTGATTAATATCAAATTATAGTCAATTATTTTCTCTCCTGAACAGAAAAAATTGTTTTAGTGGTTGAATATTATGCTCATATTATATGATCTATGAAAAGTTATTATATTTGGGTATAAAATGAATTTGGGTCGTTGATAATGAATTAAATTCCTCAGTATTTTAATTAAATCTACTTTATTTTTGTCTGTTTTCGTTATTTCTAATTCATCTTAAATACGTTTTCTCTTTGTTCACTGTGAATCAATGCATATCAAAACAAGCACTTTTATTTGTTTTTAAAGGGCGTGAACATGACTGTCTTATCTTTATCTTTATTCTTTATAGCTGGTGCTCAGTGAAGCAGTTATTGCTTATTATTATGATTTTCCTTTCCTGGTATCTGATAGAACATCAGATCAATACAGATATTGAATAATTTCAATCATAATCATTTTGTCTTTCTCAACTTATTTTGCCTCATTCACCACGTTCACGGTACATTTTCATTGGGTGTTTTTTAATCTCTGAAGGAACTCCACTGACTCTCTCTGTGTCTTTTTTTTCCTCTCTTCTTTCCCCCGACAGCCAAAACACCAGGAAGCGTTCTCTCTGGCCCCCCAGCGGCCCCTCACCACCATCAACCCCATCGGCCACATCCTTCATCCGAACGGAGCGCCCACGCTCAAGCCTTCCCCCGTGCCACGCAGCATCCAGACCATGCCATGGGAGCAGCGCTCGCTCTACAATCAATGAGACTTTGACGGGACGTCTGTCGCAGCCGCCTCCGCCCCGACGCACCCTCGTCCTCGTCCAGCATCAAAGATGGAGGACTCCAGTGACCACCTCCACCGCCTCAGCCCCCACCCCCCCCTTCCTTTTGGAACGCCGAGTTTGGGATCAGGGGAAAGGGCACTACTGACAACTAGTTGAGAGTAACTGAGTAGTTAGGTTAATAATGTGTTGCCTTGACCCTCATGTATGATCTATGCCATGTACTGAATATAAGTTAAAATGTCCTCCCCTCTCTAGTTATGAGAATATCTATCCCTCCCGTTATGAATAGTGTCTCTCCTCACCTCCTTTCTCCATATGTTAAACAAAACAAGAGGCTATTTTTATCAACCAAGTCCTGAAGTTAAAGTAACTCTCTGCCCATTCTAATATGTTTTTGAACATATACCCCAAGTTCTTTTTAACTAAACAAAGATTCTGGAAAGTAAAGGGAAAGGGGAAACAAAAACTTTTTCTTTTTTTTCTTTTTTTTTTTTACCGTACCCCTTTGTGATGCTCCAGAACGAACCGTGTGTATATTGTGCGTTGGGAGGTGTCATGACTGTTTGTGTTCCGTTCTGTTTGACCACACCTCTCACCTCCTGAGCACCAGGCAACAGCGAGGACCACGAGGAGAGACGCCACCGATGTCCGGCAAAGAGAAAAAAATGAAAGGAAAAAGTCCAGGAACGTGCCAGTCGGGCCTTTTTTTTTAATTTTTTTATTTTCCTGTGTCGTTAAGTGAAGTGACTGCTGTTGGGAAAAGGACCTCCCTCCTCCCTCCTCCCTCCTCCCTCCCCTCTCCTCCCTGCGCTCTGCCACAGCCAAGGACACGGACTCATCAGCGCAGTTTCCTTCTCTCAACACAACAGGAACACTCACTTGTTCCTAAACGTGCGTGTGACTGGTGGCACGTTGTTACTGTAGTTTTTGCTGGTCTGTTGGCCGGGAATCAAATCTAGAAGATAACACTTCACACGTCTCCATTCTTCTTCTTCTTCTTCTTGTTTTTTTTTGTTTTCTTATCGTTCCACACTCACCGTTAACGCGTTCATTTGTTCCTTTCACTTTAAAAGCACTTGAAGACGAGTGCTGTCTAATTGTTACTGTCTCTGTCTAGAGCTGAGTCGACTGTAAAGATGTAACACTGCCTTACATCAACGCCCCCCATCCCCCCCATCACAACTCAACATGAACGCCGGTGACTGAGCAGCGAAAACTGGTGCCTGGTTCGTGCCCATGAACACTGCTGTGTGTGGACGGTACAGTGGCCAAAGCTCTGGACCCACGCTCCCAGCGTCAACACTTCCTTCCTCCCTCCCTCCCCCCTCCAGTGTCGTTCTCTTATAGAAAACCGTCACACCTGCTAGAGCTGTCACTTTCTCTTTTTCACAAACTCAGCCACATTTACACGCACACACACAGACGACTGTGACATTATTTATTATTATTATCCTTAATATTAGTCGCGCACGGTCGATCGCTTGTTGCGTTTCCCATCTGTGTTGAGTCTACACAGATTTGTTCAGTATTTTTCCGTCTCTGGTGTCCACACTCCACTCCTGGTAAATGTCGTCAGGATGACGGTCGAGCTTCGTGTCCTTCACTTTCACTGCACGGCTGCGTCTCAGTCGTACTTTTCTGATCGTCCAAACTCGCAGTGCCCTCTGCGGGGCAACGTGGCAATTACTTTAAGACAGTCCTCTGCACTTCTAGGCTGTAAGTTTTGAATTCCAAGTGTTAAAGGTTCAAATTAGACTTTTTTTGCCCCCCCCCTTCTGTTCAAAATGATTTTTGAATTTCTTGTTAAAGTGACAGCCCTAACTCCCTCACCGTTCTCTGGACAGATTTGAGTTCAAACACCTACCTTCAGGGTGTTTCATTAAGCAGCGTGTCCTAGTTGGCCGGATAAAATCCAAATCCACGCTTCACAAGTGTTTTATCTGTTAACGGGTCCTTTTGATGAATAACAGTTGAACCATGGATGGGATAGGTAGTCACGTTAGGTTATCTTGCTAACACGGTGCTCATTGAAATACCCACAATTCTACTGACATTGTATTTTCTCTTTTTAAAAGTTGTCTCTATTTTTATTCATGACATGTTTTCATTGTTGCTTTTTTTTTCCCGTCTCCTTGTAAAGTGTCTTTTGAGTATTTAGAAAAGTGCTATACAAATAAAATGTTTTATCATTATCGCCGTCGGTGCTGCTTGTCCTCGGCTCACGGTAGCATTAGCGCTGCAGCTAATGATCAATGCCACTATTATTCATGTTTTGACCTTTTTAAAACATGAGTGAGGGAAGAAGAGAACAAACATAAACTGGATTCTTTCCCCCTCAGGGAGGACATTTTTCCAAAAATAAAAAGTACTATAACGACACAAATGGAGGGATGATAACTTAAAATAGGAGGCATCTATCTTCTAAAGCACGATTCTTTATTAGGTACACAGGACACCTTCTGTTGTCTCTTCTACTTCTGGGTTTCTAACCAGTCTAGTTGTTCTCTGACAACAGTGAGGCATTTTCTCACAGGATGTTTCCCTCTTCTTTTTCTCTGATCTTACAGAGATGATTGTGTATGTACAGGAAATGCCAGCGGTTCAGCCGTCTCTTCCTCTATCTGATGCTTCAGCAGGTGGACTTGACCATGGCGACACACCTGAATGCATTGAGGCACAGCAGAGTGATTGGCTGCCTGGTGAGTGTTAAATGAATGGTGGACTAAAAGGGGAAAAAAACGAACTCACGAGGGTGAAATCCAGCTGTTCTGCTCTGGGTCTCATGTCACTGGCTGTGTGGGAGGTTGTAGGACGAGGAGCTGATGTCAAACAAATGTCCAAAATCCTAAAATACTCATTTCCTATATGGATTTTTTGAAGAGAGGATTTGTGATTGTTGGAGGATAATAATTCTCTACCGAATCACAGACATTTATGTATTGAATTTAGAGCCCAGTGTGTTTTTTGTCCAGCAGTTAAAAACAGAAAGGTAGTCATTTATTCTTCACTGGAACATTGAGGATCTCATTGGCATCATCAATATCAGCTGTACATATATTAAAGGCAGGATTGTTGGCTGCTGTAAAATAAAGGAATATCTTATATACACTTTAGTGGGTCTGACACAGCAGGTAAACATTGATTTTTTTACATAATATAACCATAAACACACACTTGTATCAAACTACTTGTTTGGCAACAAACAAAGGCATAAAGGAGCAACATTTCTACCATTTTGCTCACATTTTAATGATATTACACTGTACACAATCACACAGCTGGTTCAGCTACAGTCCTGCCCTCTGTCGCCCCCGCTTACTCTATCGGTGGTACTGCAGCCTCTCAGCAGGCATCTGCTCTTCTTCTCTTACTTCATTTCCTCATCTTTAGCAATTATTACACTTTAATTAAATTAAATAAAGTGGCAGAGCTTCTTTATGTGTTTTTGCAAAACAGGTGAGACACGTTTTCAGGACGAAGGACAAGGACAAGTGAACAGGTGAATCACTGATCAAGTGCACTGAGGGGGGTTTGTATCGTTAGTGTTTGAGGTGAACTAATGCTCACTATGACGAGCTGTATATTTGTTTTGTTTGTATTTGACACACCTAAAAATCCTGAACAGAAACTGTTTTACATGCATGGAGAAAAACACACAAACATTTGATCTTTTTAGATGTATTTAGATATCTGAATAGTGTGGAGCTGAATTTGTTGGGTTTATTTTCTAGTTAGAAGTTTTGAAAACCAAAGTCATTAAACTTTGCACTAAAAGTGCAAATGAATACAAGACTTTTGTGATTTTACTGCCGTCTAAGGTAAGAAATAAGAGTGACACAGGTTTAGTGTGAAGTACCAGCTACTCTGAGGTGGGAGGGGCCCCCCCAATCACATTCAAGAAAAGCTTTGGCCGGCCCTGGTCTTCACTCCACAATTCTGAACAGTTGTATATTTTTCACATTCTCTATTTTCTAACATTTATAATAATGTGCTAAGAAGAGAAACTTGAGAAAATTGTCTCTGATATGCTTTTTTATTTACATTTGTTGAAATCCTCCTTATGTCTGAACAACCATGAATAAATGCATTTGACTCCCTGCAAATGTAATAAAAATAAAGCCAAATAATTTAACCTTAAATTTATGGATTAAATCGGACTAAGTCATTGTTAATAGATTAAAAAAAAAGAAAAGAAAAAAACCTCTTATCAACTTTATTTACATCTGCCAGGGTGAGCACAGATTAAATGTATTTTTTAGAAACAAACTGTGCATTAACTAAGTTCTTTCATTTATTTCACATGGTATAGTTGTTTTTTCTTGAGCCTGGCAGCAATTCTCATCAAACAGCTTCTCTTCAGACCACTGTCAAACGTCACACGCGACTCTCTGTGTGACTCACGGCGTCAGCGATGTTTAGTTTGCACCACAGCTGATCAGGAAGTTTATGTTAAGGAATTCACCCCGGTTCTGTGAAACATGAGAAAGGTAACGACGCACAGAAAGGAAGAGTGAAAAAGAACAGTTGGTAAATGGACTTGGAGTCGTCCTTTCAGAAACACCTGCAGCAGGGTTATCCAGATGTGGGAGAAGCCTCGGGTGGAAGTCAGAAGTTACATACTGGAGCTTTAACTTCAAACACGCTCCACAGCAGCAACTGCACCACACAGGTTCATATCTTCCATACACTGAATTAAGTCAAATTAACTGTTATTATTATTATTATTATTCTTATAATAAATAATAAGAATCGTACTAATAATGACAAAAATAATGTTTCCTGTGCGTCACCCTAAAGTCTCCGGGTGTCCAGTATTTGCTCTCGCTTTTATTACCAGGCTAAATTTCATCAGAAGCGTCGTGAACGCGCATTCTAATTCGACTTTTATAGAAGGGGAAGAGCTGTCTCGCGCGCTTCTATCGGCTCCAATTTGCAGACTTCAAAGAGCTCCGCCGCGCGCGCCCACGGCGCCGGTCACCGTGAATTAATATCCACTCTCCGCGGGTGGGCGCGCCTGGTCGCTGCCGCCGCCGGTTACCGTGGAAAAATCATTTGCCTTTTCGATGCGGCCACGCAGGCTCGCGCTGAGGCGTCAGAGGGCCGCGGCGCGGCGGGTCCAGGCCTCGGTGTCACAGCGGACGCGCGCGCGCACACACACATAAATACACAGACACGGGGAGGAATTCCTGTCAACTGACCACGCGCGCACTCAGAGGTTAATTAGTAACAGCTGCGTCACTACGTCACTCGGAAATGTTATTTTCATGAAAACTAAGAAGACGCTTTTTCTCAAGAAAGCGAACCAAGTAGAAAATAACGACGATTGATTTAAGTAGCGCAAATTCATGTTTGTTGTTCGCCTCATTCATTTAAAAACGTTTATTACGACACATATGAAAGAGTATTTGACACATTTTACGGCTTACATTCGCTCTCACGTGACCCTGAAAGCATAACACACAAATTCAACCGATTTTTCTAAGACGGCTGCCTTTAAAATATTGTCCTTATTTGTTATAATATAATGATTATATATCTCGGCGGGCCTCCTCTCTGAAGGCCTCCACCGCGAGCCGGAGTGCAGCGCCCCGTTTTGGCCTCTAGGTGGCGGCCGTGGCTCAGACTGCAGCAGAGAGGGAGCGCCTTCACACTTCATTTACTGTAAGTTACTTCACCTTTGTGGCCTCAGTGTACACTTTGTAACGTTTTAGGCTCCAAATAAGCTTAAAACAACATGTTTGAAAACACATTATACTATCTGCAATTTAGACCATAAATAACAATGGACATTTAACATGTAAATGATCTCAATGAGCCCACGACGTTACGTTACGACGCGACATGCACGGTCGACTTCATTTGAGCTTCTGCTAAAACAGTGTTAGCATTGGTTTGTTTCTTCCTACACTTTATATTTTTTTTTTAACCGGATTAAAAGATATTAATTAAAAGAAAACAATCTCCAGATGATTAAAAAAAACAACATAATAACGTAGTCACTGTGTCGCGGTGGTTCAAAAGTAGCCATGTTACAATGTTACAGTTTTGGCTAGTGTTGTTTTTTCTAGCTAAAGTAAAATACGCTGAAAACTAAAAGACCATTGCTCACGTTCTCTAGTTTCCTGTCACAGTGTGAGTGTGTGTGTGTGTGTGTGTGTGTGTTTCTCCTCCCACCTCGCCCCACTCTCCATTTTGTGAGCTTTGTTCCAGCAGCAGCTGCAGAAGCATGTGCTCGGTTAGTCCGACTGTCAAACGGTTCAATTTACTCACATTACATCACAAAACGTACTTCAATAAATACACAAGAATAAAAACAAAAATAAAAAAACGTGTTATTGTACACGTGTACACTTTACATTTAACTGAATGAAACAAAACGTACGTACCACAATGTAACATGTTCTACTTTTTTTTTGTCATTTCACTGTATATCAATGATGTCATTGTAATTGGCAATAACTATTATCAATAAATGCTACTAATAAAATCTTAATGTTAAGGTTGAAGGTTATTCATAACTTGTTATTTTTGGTTTTTTTTTGTCCTGTCACGCATCACTGTGTCCTTGTCTTGTGTCGTCTGAATTAAATGTGAAGTCACATGCACTCATGAATTCACTTTTGTGTGTTTTCAGTTTCACTGATGAAAACATGAATGACCTGTTGTTCACATGATCTCTGTAAATGGAGCTGCTGCTGCTGCTGCTGGGACAACATCCTGTTTCTGTGATGTCACAACAGGAAGTGACACTTACATGTCATAAGGTATACACTGATTGTTTTCAATTTGACTGCTGAGCACTTGTTTCCATTGTCTACCTTGAAATTCTGTGAAGCAGCTTCTGCTTTATTTTAAAACATAAAATAAAAATGTATCCTTATTATCCTGCGGCCTAGTCACTGCTTTTGCTTTGTTTTATCAACTTATTTAAATTGATATGGAACTATTTTTGCTTTAAACTGAAGAAGAACCTCACAATCACAATATCGTAAAATGATGCGTTTCATTCCTTTCTAACAAACATTAGTTGCGGTTGTTTTTTGAGTCGACAGTATTGATTTAACTAGAGATTATTTTCATAATCGATTAATCTGTCGATTATTTTCTCGATTAATCCTTTGGTGTTCGGAATGTCAGAAAACCTGATGTTGATCAGTGTTCGTCAAACCTGGAAATGATGATGTTCTCAAATGTCTCAAAATGTCCACAAACTAAAATGATTCTCTTTTAATGATTTCTTTGTTATCCAGAGCAAAGAAATGAAGAAAATATTCACATTTAAGAAGCTTAAACAATCGGAAATCTTGTTTTAATCATGAAAAACGCTTCAAACGGATTATTTGATGATCAAAATAGTTGTCGATTAATTTAGCAATCAATTTAATAATTGTTTCAGATCCAGATTTAACAAAACATTCACCGCTGTAGTTCTCTGGGAATAAAGAACATATATGTGAAGTCAAATCTCTGACTGGAAACAAGTGTTTTCAGTTTGTTTTGAACCAATCGTAGTTCACAATAATCTCAGTTGAAAATAGTTTTAATAACAATAACATAATAAAATAAAAAAGTGTTGTTATGTTAATTTTAAAGGATGAATATAATAAGTCTGACAGAACTATACCACAACTCAAATTTCACTTTATCACTTATCGTCTTTGAAGTGAAGACAATGAGCTATCATTGAAAAGTCAACAAAAAAGAGGCCGTAACTTTTTTAAGGCCCGCTTGAAGTTATGCCTTAACTTTGATGAAATTAGATTTAACGCTTGTCTGTTGAAATGTCCCTGTGTGCGTAAAACCATCACATGCAGTTCAGCTTTTGAAACGGTCGTGAACAAGAATTTATTCTTATTTTAAAGCACATCTGGGTGTTTGGAGAGTTTCACAAATCAAAAGTCACACACGGTTAAACAGTTTAGATGCCGAGCAGATTTCCTGCTCTTCATTTCAATATACATCCGAAAACATTGTTGTGTTAGGATCTGACTCTACGATTCATACAACAGTGTGTCATTATGTGTAATGTTAGTTCACCCCGTCACACTTTTTAGTCTTTTTTTTTTACTACTTAGTATGCAGGAAAAAAAACGTAAAGTATTAGCGATAGATAGTGAATGTGAGGATTCTGGGAGTTCAGGTCCATCAGGCCAATTATGAAAAGAGAATAAACTGCACTTGTGAAGTTCCAGTATACTATGTTTTCGTCCTCATTAAAATCTTTCATTAAAACAGAAAGGACAAAAAAAGGAGAAATCACATTAAAAAATGACTTGTACACATTTTTCTCTTCTCTCAGAAACTGAAAAGTCATTAGCAGTTATTCACTCGTTTGTAACTTGTTAATGAAGTGTGAGAGAACGTCACTGCTGGTGTTTTTGCTCTTATATTTTGTATATTTTTTTGCTTCTTACGTATAAGAAACGGTTCATCTCGGCGTGTGATATTCAAATACTGCTCCATTTCAGGCCATCGATCTCTTATTGTGCAAAGACAGAAGCAGGAAGTAGAGCTTTCACATGTTTTTCATTGTCGTGTGCAGTAGCACAGAGGCTGGGAGAGAAGTCACTGTGAAGCATGTCACATTTATGAATATACAGACATCAAGATCCTCTTTTGACCACGTTACACAATATATGAAAAAGAACAGTGAGAAACCGTTTTCCTTTTCACAAATCAACAGTTGACAGAAAGGTGTATTTATTTACTCTTCAGCTGCTTTTATTGACTTTGAAGCTTTTGCTACGATTGTCTCCACATAAAGTTAAAGTGAATTGTATTCTTGAAAACCCATACCATAGTAATATAAATAAAGTTTTACTCTTTTTCATGCATTTTCATGCATTTCCATGCATTTACTTTTCCTGCATTTACTGAGGCAGGATTATAATTTACACAATATTACACGGAATGATGTTGAGTATTGCCATGATGACGATGATGTAACTTATAAACAAATATGTATACAGCGTCAGTGTCTCTGCTGACAGAGAGAAGGAAATATTCAGCCACTGGGAAAAAGGTTTTATTAGTCAGTTTTATTCAAAATAAATAAACAACATCTTAATGAACACATTCCTACCTACCTCCTACCCTAATGTGTATGTATATATACATATATATATATACACACATATATAAGTATATATATATATATATACATATATGTATGTGTGTGTGTATATGTATATATATATATATATTGTTTGTGATAAGAATGTTGCAAATGGAAGCCAACCGAAAAGGCAACAACTGTAAACTAAATTATTCTCCATCTCGTTACTCACGATCTCTGTGTTAGTCGACCTATTCCTGTTGTCAGTGTAGCAACATTTGCACCGAAAAACCTTTGCAAAACATGCAGTGAGCACACGTTGCATCTTGCATATTTACATCTCTAAGATAAGATCATTTATTCTTTGTTTATCCCTCATCGGGGGGAAATTCACGTTCACAAATTAAACAACACAAAACAAGCAAGAGATTTAAGAAAGGTAGAACAGAGTAAAAGGAGTTTATGTGCGTTATGTACAATGAATGAAGGCTAGAGAAATACCTGCCTGTCGCAGGTAGATGCACAAATAAATATAGTGTACATGTGCAATTATAGCCTACTAACAACAGATAATACAAATCCTGCCTTCAGGGATTTTTACTGACTGACTCACTTCATTATGTTTGGATTAGGATGAGAATTAATGAAATGTATCTCATCTAAATGAAGTGTTTGTTGGAGTAATCTGCTGTTAACAGAAACCTTTTCCCAGGCCCCTGTCACAGCAGAAGTGGAAAACTGTAAAACCAGATTCTGTAAATCATCTTTTGCTCAGACAAAGGAGCAAAAGCTTGGAACTTGTTACCTGATCTGAGCTGTAAAATTCACAATTGTTAAGAGAGCTAACAAATCCTGGTTGATTCACCCACAAACCTGCATGTATGTGTAGCCCTGGGCTGTAAAGTTAAATGTATTGTTATTATTATTATTTATTTATTTTTAAATGATGCTGTTTTGTACTTTGTTTACTTTTATATTATCACCATCTGTCAATTCCTGTGTCTCAAGCATGTGCTGCAAACAGCACTGTCTGTGTCCCTGTAAACATGTGGTGCAGACAGGAAGAACATCCACACATGACGGTCGACCATGTGACATCCGAGCGAGGAGAGAGAGCAGAGGCTTTCGGCAGAGGACGTGTCAGATCTTTAAAAAAATAACCCTTTAAGATGCATGTAGACGACGTGTGAGTACACTGTGAATGATTGTGAGTTAACTATGGACAAACATGTTTCATCAACTCATTTACGTGATCAGATTTGGTCCATAACACTCAGGTGTCTCGTGAGGACCGTCGTCTCGTGCCGGAGACGCTGCAGAGACACACAGGGGGCGCTGAGGTTTAGCAGTAAGACGACTCTCCCTGCACGTGAAGGCCTTCTATACAAAGGTCAGTGCAATCATTGACGCTCACTCGAGGCTCTTTTTTTTTAAAATTGTGAAACACCACTTTGTTACCAATTGATTATTGATTGAGTGGAACGCTTGAGAAGTAGTAACACATATGGCACACACTACAATAATAGCACAGCGAGTGCCCAAAACACAATAAATAAATAAATAAATACAGTGAAGTGATAAAAACCGGTAGATGAATTGAAACAAACACCAAATACATCACATTCTACATTTATCCATTACCTGTTCTTTAAAGAGAGAGATTTTATTTCATGAATCCAAGCAAAGCAACGTCACACGGCAACAAAAATATATAATATATAAATATATATGCAAAGTTTTTTTCTAGCAAACGGGAATATTGTTTACTGGCATGTATTTGTTATTTTTACCAGGGGAAAACAATCATTTTTAAGCAAGAGAAAAGTCAGAGGGTGAAGCACCTGTGAATACACCCTGTATGTAAAAAGTAATATTTAATGTAAAATGCTTTGGAACAATATGTTTTTTTTTGTAGCTGCTTGAATAAAATGGTTTCATAAAACCTACACATCCTTACTTCCTTAAACATATCACTTCTTTTAGAGAAATGATCAAAATCTGTCACCTTTGTCTTCATCATACTAAAAATAATAATCCATCCACTTTTACTGGCTCTTGCAGCTGAAGCTTCACTGCTCTTGCTGTCAGTGATCTTTAAATTAAAGGAGCAGTCTAGTGTTACTCTGTTTTCTTGCAGTTCAAAGTTGGTAAAACAATATGTTTTAACAAAGTGTTGGCTACAACAGTCATTCCATTATTAATCGATTACTAAATGAATGGTTTTGGTTTGTGTACAAAAACAAGGCTTTAAAGAACGTCATTATTTCTAATCAGCATTTTACAGACCAAACAAGTGCTCTGTGCTCTGTGCTCACTATCATGTTTGTGTCTCAGGCAGGTTTTTGTTGGTGTTTTGTGTTCATTACATAAGTATGGAAGCCCGTTTCTGACAGAAATAAACAAAAAAGGGGTAAAACTTCTTCTTCTATAAAAGTCTTTATAATCAAAATATCCTCAAAGTGGCTTTTTATCTCATCATTATGACTTTTTATCTCATATTACATTACGTGTCATTTAGCAGACGCTTTTATCCAAAGAGTTGAACTTGCACACAGGGTATTATCATAATCATAATATTCCACACATAGAAGTGCCTTTCAGAATAATGTAAACAAATTGATCTTACAGACAGAGAACAACACTTCTGTTCCGGCTCCACACTCACACACTTTATAGAATTTAAGGCTAATTCTGAGCCATGAATGGACACTCGGACCCATCACTGTGCACAGATTGAGAGAGAGATAGAGAGACAGACAGAGAGAGAGAGAGAGAGAGAGAGACAGATCACTAGAGAGAACCAGGGCTTCTGCCCGTGTTCCTGTGATGAGAGGAGATCAGGACAGAGAGGCTTATCCAGTGCTTTAAGCCCCTGAGACGCTGCGCCTGGATGTGACCTAAATGACGCGCTAAGTGTCTCGTTAGTTAATCAAAGTCAGAGGCTAAGGCTTTCGATCAAACACTTACAAAACTTCTCGCACTCTTTCACGGTCAAAAATTGTTTTTTGCCCACGGAAAGAAAACCAGAGTGCCGAGTGGCAAGGTTCATTTCTTATTTATAACCTCTTTCAATTTGGCTCAGACAGTGAGAGAGAGAAAGAACTCAGCAATCAACAATTCTTCTGACGATTGTGCAGCTTTAACTTCACTGACTTCACTGACTTCACTGACTTCACTGACTCAGGACTCATCTTTAATCAAAAACAAACAGAAGTGAAGTGCACGTTAGTGGTGATGATGGAACATGTCACCCATCACTCTCTTTCTATAAAAACAATATGTTTTTCAAGGATTTAAAAATAATATATATAATAACGCTAATAACTAAATACTACTAAAGATAAAATGCCACTTTGCTTACAGTACAAGTTGCACATGACACGAATGCTTTGAAAGTCTATGCTACACTACAGAGCATGTGACTGTGCTTTACTAGTCTGAATGGAAACATGTGACCTACGCTGTACATCCACAGATTCTCTGACCAGTAAATTAAATGTTTAATAATAGATGACATAATGAATTAATCAGTTTTAACCAGAAATTTGGATATTCTCTGGTTTCTTTGCTCCATATTTTTTGAAGAACTTGATAATTTCGAGGCGTGGGAAACACCAATGTGACATTTTATGGGCGGAACAACTTACCATTTAATCGAGAAAATAATCAAAGGATGAATAAATTATGAAGATAATTCATGAAATATATCTGTGTCAATATTTTATAACAAAAAAATGTGGATCGAATCATTCAAAAATATTGTATTTCATTGTTTTAAAATACACTTTGTGCTCCCTGGTTTGTTCTTTGCGCTTTGGTTTTTTTGTCCTCAGGAAGCTGCTTACTCATTGAGTTTTTGAGCGGACCACTGAGCTGTCACTCCGAAACTCAGTAGCCAATCAGCAGGCAGCTTCCTAAGGCCCGCCCACCAACAACAAACCAAAGCGCAAAGAACAAACCAGGGAGCATAAAGAACATGTTTATTTTCAAACAATAAAATGCAATATTTTTGAATGATAAAATCCATATTTTTTTTGCATCTTAAAAAGTGATTTGTGAAAAATATTGACACAAATCTAATTCCATATAATTCACTTTAATTATTAGGAGAGATACTTAATGTCTCTTTCACAAAGAAGCTGTTAAAGCTGTTATCAGCCTAATTCTATCTGGACGCGGTAAACATGCAGAGAGTCTGAACATGTATACGTGACCACTGTCTTCATGCACCACTTAAAACAATTCTATTCCTTACAGTAACTAAATCAGTGTTGGAGATATCATTGAATTTACACATAGATTAGATGGAGGTAAATTAAATTGAACATTTCTTTGTTGTTGTTGTTAATTTGTTTGTTAAATTTGTCGTATCATCGTGGAAAAATGAACCCATCTCTAATTTCCACATTTGTTTTTGGACCTCTTTGTGAGAATCTTTTAAATGTGTTTTTTAAAAGTTACAGCTGCCACTGATTCCCCAGTTTGTGGACGATCAGTTGTTAGGATTAGGATTATGATATATTGGTTTGAAATGCTGCTGTGGATTATATGTTGTTGCTATTGTGTTTTTGTTAGGTTGGTTTATAAATGTATTCTCTTTTTATGTTTTGTTTCCATCTATAATGTTTACTGTACTCTAGAGGGGGAAAAGTATTTGTAGCCTAAAATGACAGAAACTGACAGTCAGTCAAGATATTTACTTTTTCTGTCACAGAAGAACAAGAGCAACCAGAATATGTTCACATAATGATGGGAAGTTCCTCTGTTACTGTTTCAAAGTCGACCGCTGCACTTCTGAGACACAATTCTCCCAGAAACAGGTTTGTGCGAGCAGTTTACCTCAGTTTAACACATGATTCTGCTTTCATTCTGTGTCACCTGGGGCCGTGTGAGCCGTCACCCATCTTGTGAGGCAACATCATTTGTTTGTCCCCCAACAACAATCCTTACATTCCAGAGAAAAGTTTCTCTTGTGGATACAATGGAACAAAGGAAACAGGTCAGGTGAAGTTGTCCAACTGCTAAATTCTGCACAAATATATAGACACATACTGTGTACGTATATATATATATACATATACTGTATATATGTATATATACATATATACAGTACATATATACTGTATATATGTATATATATATTAATAACAAAACACTGCTGCTCTGTCTCTCAATTGTAACTACTTTTTTCAAGTCTTTCTCTTCATGTAACCATAACGCTGTTTTCAGTCAGAAACCAACCAAACTTTCACCACACTGTTGCCACAGATTTAGGGAGTTTTACCTGTCGTGTTTCACGGAACACTCCTAAAGGTCAAGGGACAGTGTGTGTGTGTGTGCGTGTGTGGTTGTTGTTAAGGCTGAAGGACTTTTTCCTTTTCTCGTAAAAATACCAAGAAGAGGAGGTGATATAAATATCCTGTGTGTTTACCCTTTGGACTTTAGCCCCAAAAGGTCTAAATCAAGACAATGGAATAAAACACGCTCTATAGAGAATGTTTTGTTTGATCTTTTAGTATAGGTACTATACGTGATGCTAAAACTTCTGCAAAAGCAAAATCCAAACTGTTATTTCATCTTTTTTTTTGTAAACTAATCGTTACCTCTTCACTTGTCACAAAGAGACACGACGCAGTGATCAGAATACTTTTATTTGTTTTGTTTTTAAATAGTTTTATTACAGTTGCTCCATATCAGACTCAGAAGTACCAGTTTTTTAAAGAGCACACACGTTAAAGATTAAAAAGAAATTAAGAAATTAAAAATGTTTTAATATTAAAAATAATTAGAATCATATCAGAGAACATGATTCTAAACTAGCATAAAATGAAGAGGATGAATACAGAGAGAGACGAGGACAAAGAAGAGAAGAAAGTTGAACATTACCCCGTTTTGCATTTCCTGTGGCAGTTTGTCTTCTTCTTCCTCTACATTCCCGCCCAGTTCACCCTGTTTCTCTGCAGCCTTTGACCTCTGCCTATACACCCCTCCCCCAGCACGCACACACACACACGCACACACACACACACACTCACTCTCTTTTACACATAGAGAGGAAGACTGTTGATAGGACTCGTGATGTCTTTGATGTCACTGTTAAAGATTCTTGGATTTCATGTGCAGTGGTTCTATTTTATTTATTTATGATCATTTTCTAATTAACAGAAACCACAGCTTTGACAAATAATTTAATTAGATGAATGCATGATGACAATAATCTTAAATTCCAACCTTATAGACAATGGGAAAGGAATTTGGTTTCTAACTGGAGCGTCTTTAAAATCCTGGGATGGGTCTTTGCCCCTGAGCAAGGCACCCAATCCCCATTTTCCTCCTGGGTACAGATAAGTGCTGCCCACTGCTCCAGCTTGTGTGTGTAAAAATGACGTGTTAAATGCAGAGAGTCAAATTCACTATCACTAGTTGTGTGTGTGCAAAAATAACAAAAAAATCTACTTCTAAAGGCTCATTGTCATTCATTTTAACCATTAAACTGAAACCTTTAAGCTCAATCTGCACCTGTTGCAGTTTGATGTGAAATTAGCTGAGAGAAAATGGGCTGTAATCCATAATATTTCACGGAATGTCATATGAAAGAGACTAAAAATAATCACATACTATGGTTATTATAATTGGTTTTGAGGTTTTGGTGCAGCACAGTGACTCAGGTAATTATACAGTGGCAGGAACATATTGATATCATTTACTGCGGGAGTTTATTGGATCATTGTCATTAAACAAACAATTCCAAATATGTCACTTATGTTTTTTATGGAGTATAAAGAAACACAAAAGATAAGCAGAGTCTTGTTTTAAGTTCAAAGTTTCAGCTGAACAGTTATAACTTCTTTCTTCTGATGCACTGAAGGTCACACACACACACACACACACACACACACACACACACACACACTCCTTTCATCAAAGAATATGCTTCATTCTCTGTGCTTATTTGACCTCTGGAAACTGTGACCTCAGCAGCTTCATGTGACCAATGTGACCGGCCTGCATGTGGACAATGACAAACACAAAAAAAGAGGGACGCAATTAATGGAACAGACAATGAAATTGTGTGTTGATGTGCTAAAACAACTTAACCATTAAACAGCTATGCTTTAGAGTTAATATAAATGTTCTTGGAGCTGTAATTGCTGCATAATTACAGGATATTCCTTTTTTCCCTCATACGCAATCCTTAGATTTAAGGCTATTTAATCCATGAAGAAAAAAGCAGTTTTAATGTTGCATGTAATGTTTTTATGTTTTATTTTGAATGTATTCTATCCACTTATAGTTCTAGGACTGTGAAACTAAAGGTAGTCATTTAATTATAGCATCAAACTTTCATGAAGAAACATGTGTTAACTGCCACTTTTTGTGTACATGTACTTTAAAATATGAGCTTTGTTGTTTTTTTTCATATATGCTCCTGGGGAAGAAAAAGAACAGCATTTCTTACACATTAAAAAAACCAAACCCTCGCTTATATAAGATCAACCATGGCGAGGCAACAGTTAGACTACTGTACAACAATTTCCAGGCTTTGGGTCCATTTTGTGGATAGAAGCCATTTTCTAACAAGGCAAGCGCACACGTCGCCTGTGGGCCGAACAGTCTGTCTACAAAGTCTAAATGGAGCCTCTCAGAGAGCACAGACCCTGTTAAAACCCAAGCACACACTCAAAAATATATGACCAAAACAGGAGAGCGTGAGATATGCACACACACACACACACACACACACACACAGAGCACCAGTGTGAACCACAGCCAAACTGTGGAAGTTGGTGTGTGTGTGTGTGTGTGTGTGTGGGGCAGGCCTGTGTGCACACCAGTCCCTGCCTGCCTCCATTTTGAGAAGTCTTCTTCCACACACAGAGTTGCTTGGCTACAGCACTACGCGTGGTGCTGTAGCCAAGCAACTGCGCCACTCTGCTGCTCCCTCTACGAAGACAACGGCCCTCAACGTGGAGAGGAGTGAAGCTAACAGTGCTGCGTGTTGTTGTGTGTGTTCCTGTTGGGAGTCGTGACCTTTGAGAGCCGCTCGTGTTTTTTTCCAAAGAGTCCCAGGAGCAGTGGGGCGGTGCAAATTAACATCAAACATAAGCTTCAGAGAGACCTCCCACCTGCCTATGGACATGCCTGCACTGTGTCGCCGCCATGTTTGAGACTTAGCTTGACTTAATGTCTCTCTGTGCGGGAACGGCCGCGTGTCAAAGTGAAGTTTCACACCCGCGAGGCCCCGAGGCCCCCGAGCCAACGATGGCTCCTCTGAACGTTGAGTTCTGTCATTCCTGAACAGCAACTTAGAGGTCGTTTATGTAACAACATGACAACTCAAATTCATCATCACCACTAACACTATCATCACATGGGCGGGAACAGAGGGGGTGTGTGCGTGGTCGTTGCTGAGTGGGCGGTGCCTCGCTATTTAAATGTGAAGCCTATTTTTTGTTTTGCGGCCTTCAACTGCTCACATGTGTCACGGGAGAAAGTGGGTTAATGCCAATAAAAATCCACAGCTTGTCCGCCTTACATTACTATGTTACTGTGTGTGGCGGAGGAAACCACGTCTCGCGGGATGTAGCGCGTGCGTGCTGCTCGTCCTCCCATACGTCACGCAAACAGCGCGCGCCGTGCACGCGTGGCGACAGTACAGTGTGGCGCGCGGTGTTTCGCTTTTGGCGTGCCCGTGCGCGCGCACATATATCTGTACTATACGCACGCGCTCATCTGGTGGGTGAATACCCTAGGATAAGATGGGGAGCCCTCGCCCCTTTGCCTTCCTCATCCTCCCCGAGCCTATACTCCCAACAGACCACGTGGTTTCCTCTTTGCAAACACAAAGAGAGAGAGAGAGAGAGAGAGAGGCGCGTGCGCGCGCGTGTGTGTCAGTAGATGGGCGACGTCACCACTCTATCGGCAGAAACAGTTATTGGCAAAGGGAGGTCGAAAACGAGAGAGAGAGAGTGTATGTGTGTGTGAGAGAGTGAGAGACATTCCCCTGACTTGTTCCTGCCATAGTTTCCTCGCGCTCCTCCACCACAGACCCATCACCAAACCCACCCAGCACCACCCACCTCCTCCTCAGTGCAGTACAGAGCTGCTGCTGCTGCTGCTTCACTCGTCTGTTGGAGCCGACTGAAGTCACAGGATCTCATTTCTTCTTCATCTGGATTTACAACTTAAATTCATAAGCCATTTCTTTTTTTTTTTGTTCTCCTCTAAAATCTCAATTTTACTTTATTGCAGAGAGTTGATATTCCCCTCCTCCCTCCCCCGGTTTGCGTTGTTTTTTTTAAAAAACTCGTCTTCTTTTGCGATCAATCGTGATTTCCACTTTGAGTCACAGTGTGACAAGTGTGACGCTGTCTTGTTGCGCTATTTGCAAAAATCCTGGAGAGAAACTTTTTCTTTCTTCTGCCGATTTATCCTCGAGTTTTCCTGGGTTTTGGTCTTTTTCTGTTTTCTGGACTTGGGAGAAACACTTTCCACCATGCACAAGCTGTACATTGGGAATCTAAGCGAGAGCGTGACCGCCGAGGACTTAGGCAAAACCTTCGATGAATACAAGATCCCTTACTCCGGACAGTTTCTCATGAAGACCGGCTACGCGTTCGTGGACTGTCCGGACGACCAGTGGGCCATGAAGGCGATCGAGGCGATTTCCGGTGAGTTACGGTGGAGTAATGACCGCCGACTACACACACACACACACACACACACACACTCGACTGTTAGTTTCATTCATTCGCAAGTGAAGCGGTAAACGCCGGCGCACATCCCCGGCTGCACGCACTCCATCAGCGGCATGCTGCAGCTTCACTCCCCGCCTCCACCTCCAGACCCGAGCCGTTTACATTCATGCACCAGGAAAAATAAATTAAAACAATAATTGTATCGACGCCAGTTTAAAGAGTGGGGGGGTGTGTGGAGAGACACATACCCGGGGGAGCCATTCAAGTTTTACAAAGGGGGAGGGACGCGAGCGGAGTGAACGTAAAGCTATCGCTCGTAGTAGCCGGAGACTCGACACTGTTACTATTGAACCAATGTGACATTATTCATGTTGATTTATTTGCAACGATAATAGTCCATGCACGCGCTGCACGTGTATTTATGAGTATCTTATATTATGTGTGGTGCATTGTGATATAGCATGGACCCTCGCGGGCTCTCCTCCCCCTTTGAGTCGACACTTATTCTCTTTTCTGTGATAAAGATGGAACAAACATTTCAACCTTTATTCTTCTGAAAACAAGCCCCCACGTCACAGCACATCACCGCGCCTCCACTGTCACTCACCCGCGCCCACGAGTGTTTTTTTTTAAAAAAAACGCTTATTCTTGTTCTTTAGGTTTCCTACACTGGGGTTTGTAGTGTGAGGAAGCAAGGTCGCCATGGTAGTCCGCGCTGCTCCACGAAGCCTCGCGAACATGAGGCCGAAGCAACAACACGAGCACTTTTTAAACCTCACAAAGAGGCTACAATTGACATGTGTATGCTAGGCTACATTGCATCTGGGAGGGGTTAATGAGCTCGTCTGTGACATGTTGAAAATCACTCCAGGACGCGTCGTGTTTTGGGCCCTTTTTTTGAACCCACTCAGTATTCCACACACATCAACTGTGGCTTCACTTCACATATTTATCTTACTTTTCTTTTGTATTTTTATGTTTGCAGAAACACATGTTTCAGCTATGACCACCCCCCCAGACACACACACACACACCTCATTTACATGCATTAGCTTAACGGTTAGCATGTTGCGTGAGCCTTTCCTGACATATGTGTGTGTGTGTGTGTGTGTGTGTTTTCCCCATTTCCAGGTAAAGTGGAACTTGATGGGAAACGCATTGAAGTAGAGCACTCCGTCCCCAAGAAGCAAAGGTACGAGAGAGCACTGACACCCCCTCCCTCCCCTCCTCCTCCCCCTCCTCTCGATTTAACCCCCTTTTCATGTGTTGCATCACGCCGCCCGGGCCTTCTCTTTCTCTCGAGCGATAAGTGACGGTTATTGCTATGAGTTGTGCTCGTTACCGCTGTAATGCGTGAGACGAGGAGTGGCCGTGAACGCAGCACGGTGACCGAGTTTTTACTGGTTGTTTGTTAGCGTGTGCAACCTGAACTTTTGTCCGCCATTGCTGTGAAACTGACCTGTGACACGTTTTACTGGCCGCCTGCCTTGTGT
The DNA here is from genome assembly GCF_019176455.1 of Solea senegalensis. Taxonomy (NCBI): domain Eukaryota; kingdom Metazoa; phylum Chordata; class Actinopteri; order Pleuronectiformes; family Soleidae; genus Solea; species Solea senegalensis. Next base: position 2,535,976 of record NC_058038.1, on the reverse strand, counting down.
GTGTGTGTGTGTGTGTAGTTGGGGCCAATAGGTAAATATCTGTGTGTGTGTGTGTGTGTGTGTGTGGTTGCAATAGTGAGTGCAGGCTCATTAGGCCACGAGCACACAAGCGTCCATGCCTCAGGTCGTGTCGGTTTGTCCGGCCTCACTGGAAAATGACAGGATTCAAAAATTACACAGGGTCATTTTCAGTTGATGTGTGTGTGTGTGTGTGTGTGTGTGTGTGTGTGGGGTCCTGTCGCTGTTACACTGTGACCTTTTCAACACACGCGCACACCCATTTTTTACACCTTCAATTTAAATGTGTGCACATAGTTTATTTGTGAAGATCGTGTCCCTGGTTGTAAATGACTTTGGGGTGGTGGGGGTGGGGTTTATGTGTGTTGAATTCAGTTATATAAACAAGTGTAGACTTTGGCTCATAAAAAAAAAAAATCCAGCCTATATGTTGAATGATTTAATGATAACTTTCAAAAAGTTAATATAATAGACATAAGTATTTAAAATGATTAAATACATTTAGAGAAGAAAAGAGTGGAATCTCATGAAAAATACAGCTTTGTCTTTTTCTTTTTTTTTTTACTTTTTACAGACAAAAATGTTATTGTTTATTTTAGTTACATTGACCGTGTGCAGACAGATGTGAAGCTGAAACAGGAGTGTACATTTTTGTTGGCCATTTAAAACATCACAACAGTTGAGCATTGTAATGGACTGGACTAGAGCTGAAGCTTAAACTTGTACTTTTAAAATAATATATATATATATATGTGTGTGTGTGTATGCATATATTTAAATATACCTTCACTGAGTTCAGTGATAAACTGATGTCTATTGTAGATCAGCTGCTCTGTTATTATTATTATCATTATTATTATTTCTTCAGTAGCCAGACTTGACCTGCTTTAAACAGCATTGTGGAATTTGCCGATGGACCATCTTCCATGCCTGTAACCTTTGGCACAGATACGAGGTGAGCCGTGAGCAAAGCTCCCCTCCATGTTCTGCTGTGTGGCCACATGCGTGCATGCATGTGTGTTTGTATTCAAATGTGAGGAAAGCCTTTGCCCTATTGGTTGAGCTGTTTGCCTCAAATTCATTTGACACTATTTTTTGTGCATCATCTTCCGTGCATTTTTCATGAGATTTTTCCACATTTCTTGATTTGTGCTGGGTCTGGGCAACTGTTCTGCACCGGAAATGTCACAACATGGCCGTGTTACTTACACAAAAGGGGCAAAAGCCAGACGTGTGTTGTGTGTAGCTGAGTGACGTTGGGCAGAAAGGCTCTATCTTGCAGTTATCGTCAAAGTGCAGAAACGGGTCACTCGTCATGCTTAGGGAAGCAACATGGCAGCAGGCTGTAATTTCCTCTAATCTCTCAGCAAGTCTGTAAATGTATTCTGATGGTGCTGTGTGTTGTGCACAGTGTCCCGGACCTCCTGTGTGATAACCTTGAAGAGCCATAATGATAAAGGTGATTTAGTGAGATGGTGGGCCAACATGGGCGAGCCAAGGCCTTCAAGTGGCTCCACAACACGTGGGTCCTCCACGCAAAGGGGGAGTCACTACACGTCAGCCAGTGAGGGGGGAAAATGGCGAAGCCCTGAACGAAGCAGGAAAACTGCACACACTGTGTGTCCAGCTGACCCTCCTGTAACAACACAACAGGAAGGAATTCACGTGTACTTCATAATAAAAGTGTAATATTTTTGGAGAACACATTTTTGAGAAGCTCCCTTTTTTTTTTGTTTTTTTTTTCTTAAATGGCTAACGGGAGCCAAATGAAGTCCCAAAATGATTGTTTAAATATTTATGTTAAACATCTGCTCAACCACTGTATGCCTTCGTGTTGGCATTACATGAGTCGACACAAATGTGCTGCTTTTATTAGTAAATGTTTCAAATATCCCAGCTGTGGAATGGCAGCAGTGGTGTAAAAAAGGGCTTTTCTTTATTGTTATTTTTCACACCGGGTGTGTAAATTTGGCTAATTCAATAAGCAAGATGATTATCGGTGCTACGACGTGTTCAAATCACTAGTTTTCATGTGGTGTGGATTTTGGGCTGCAGCGTGGTGTTGGAAGTCTTGAGTTTAGCTGGTTGTCATTGCTGCTGAGTGTGTGTGTGTGTGTGTGTGTAGTTTATACTTTGACATAGAATCCCACTGGAGGTGTGTGTTTGTGTGGGAGGGGCCACTGTTCAAAGGGAACTGAACCCTTTATTTAACGGATGGTGCTGGGGGGAGGGGGACTGGGAGGGGGGAGGGTGTTGGTGGTGAGTCTCATGAGTAGAAGTTCTAGGGTTCCACTCCTTCTCAATTATACTGCCGTCACTGTTGGGATAGGCTGCTGCAGGGGGCGCTGTCTGTGGCTGCCCCTCCTGGTCCACCATGCTGTGGGCGTCTGTCTGTCTGTCTGTCTGTATGTGGTGACAAAGGCCTGCTGTAAGACAGGAGAGCGACAGCAGAGCGACAGGTCTCTCATTTCAGAGACAGCCATGATACTGGTCATGAAGCAAAACGGCCGAAATGTGTGTCAGGCTGCAGAGGTTTGTGGGAGGTCAGCAGGAGTGGTAACAGGACAGGGGGAAGAGTGCGGGGGTGGGGGTGGGGTGGGGGCTGAACTGTGTGTGTGTGTGTGTGGGGGGGTGCCCAAAGAGAACAAGTCATCCTGTCAGTAAAGGCACAAATGTGTGCTACGCCCCTAATGAGAGAAGCTAAATGGCAAAAGACAAATTGTTTTTAGTATTTTCAGGTTTTATTTGATCAAAAAATACGTTAATGTATATCTTATATAATGACTTTATTTTCACGTAAGCATAAGTACTGTTAGAATAATCATTTTATTATTTCTATTTAACATACATGCTCTGCACAAAGTTAACATCAGAAGAATGCACACTGAACCCATGCAGAGATCCTCATACGTTTGACGTGTGTGCAGATATTTACACACATGCCTACTTGTCATATTTATCTCTGCGTTATAACTTCAGAAATGTAACACAGCATGTAGTAAAAGGCCAGATTACAAGTGAAAACAACCCCGTGTCTCGCCCCTTAATCTGATCCCAAATGTAATTGTCTTTCACTTGGTCCTGACGATGCTTTCCCACCAAGTAGTTTAAGATAATTCTACACAAACAAACACAGAAACTTGACCTCCTCGGGGGGGAAAGGATTCAAATTCATTTTAAAATAAATATTACATAGATAGTAAAAAAAAAAAGTGGACCTGTTTTTGTGTTGTTTCTAAGATTAGTCATCACCATGCAACGTAGATTAAAAATGCACCTTGGAACAATTTGAACCCACAAGGAGTTTTCACAATGTTCTGTATAGAAGCTCAGCTTCACATTAGATAATCTCAGTTCTTCATCTTAGTTTCCTTTTGTGACTTTTGCATTTTCTCACACACACACACACGATACCAGATTTAAAAGACATGAGTAAAAAAAATAATAAAAACCCATTTCCTGATTTTTCTTCCCCCAAAATGAACAGAGGATTTGATGTGTGGTGGAGTGAATGGAGAAGCGTAAACTCTCTCTGGACATCAACTCTTTTTCTCTAATAACCCTCGGCGTAAATATTAGACTAACCTGTTACACGTTCTACTTTTGTGCAGCCAGAGATAACGTTGTCCTCACTTTTAAACCAAGCATTTTCTTAATATCTGCTTTATCTCGTGTTGTAGAAGTGTGTGTTGATGCCACAAGTTGTACTGGGATTAGGACACGGCGAGAGGCCAATAACTGTCTTTATTAATCTGTGAGACACTGTTGTTTTCTACCTGTTCTAATAAGTGGATCACCATTTAACCAAAGCAGAAAGTCTTCCCCTCCATTATCTCCAGCCTGATTCCACGACATTCATGTTAAACACCATTTTCAGACGTTTTTTTAGCTTTGTAAAGCTCTGATGTCCTCAGCTCAACGTTTGAGTGTCGCTGTAACACCAGCCCTGGTAGTTTCTCCTCTGGAGCTTTGAATGTGGGGCATGTCATCATGTTTACGTCCATGTCCTTCACAATGAACCGTGTTTATCTGCCGTTTACTGACGGACTATGACATCATCACAGTGGCTGCGGCGTTTAAACTGAATTATTATCTTAGTCTTAGACTTTTAAAAGACTACCTAAACATGTTAGTCTGAACTGAAATTGTATTAAATAGAAATCCTCAAAGTCAGATAATGTGATCGGGAGTCAAATTATTTCTGTATGTATGTGTTCAGTTGGAAAAGATGATGCACTGTAGAAAAACACGTCGGTGGCAAAAACATTGACAAATTTAATGCTGGTGTTTTCTTTGGACTCACAAGGTGATATTTTATGCTTGGCTAAATTAGCTTATAGAATTTAATATTTTCGAGTCTGTGTGTTTTAGGAAGACCTGGTATTTTCCCCTCATGCTTGTATCGTGATAAAAGGACAGGAAACGGCATTACACTGAAATGTACTGATTGACATTTGTATTGGCAACCTGGTGGTGATGTTAATCCATGTAACCTGCTGTGATAAATTGCCCATTATTAATGTTTCATGTTTCAATCTCCAGAAACTCTACGAACATTGTAAAAATCTTTTTAAAAGAAAGTCTTTCTGTTTATGTGGGTGGAGTTTGCTCGGTCGTGTCAACACAGTCACTACTACTATCTACTGCGAGTGCTCTTTAATAAACTTAAAACCTATTTATTTATGATAAAAACAAACCAACACAGTGGTAACTCCAGTGATCGTGGGGTAATAATTCTGTTTGTTTTCAAATCAAAATTGAAATTAGCCAATAAAGGCTACAATTTTTTTATTATTATTATTATTATTATTATCATCATTATTATTGGCTAATTAAATTGCTCTGTATATTTAAGTTCTCATTCTTAAATTAGAGTATAGTAATAAATATTTTATAACCGTAAATATTGAACTGAAGACTGACTTAAGAGTTTTATCAAAAGTAATTGAAATATAATGTCACATTTAGACATTTTACCCAAAATGATTTAGCCCTGGTTACTGACTGTAGACATTAGTTATGAACAGGTTAACAAACATTTTAATTTAAGGGGAAAAGTTGGAGAAAGAAACCAAGAAAATACCATTGAGAAAATTCTGCAAATAAAAACTCTTATTTCAGACATTTGAGCATTTAAAAAATTGATTGTGACTCCTCTGTATATTTCATGGTCACCTTGACTCTCCTGTGTCTGTTACATTTTGTGTTTTCAGACATGACAATTTAGTTTATGTAAAATGGCAGCAGCCTGCTCATTATCCACCCACCCGGTCAGAACCTCTGGTTTGGGTCCGTTTCAGTAAAAATGATTACATTTTGTTGGAAGATAAAAAAAAAATAAAAAAAAATAAAAAAAAATCAAATAAACCAATAATCAAATAAATAAATAAATGACAGTGAAGAAAATATAGAGAAAGAGAAGCGTGGAGGAATTGGAGGCTGATCTGACTTGTTTAGAAATGGCTGCCATGTTGAGGAGAATATGGACACAGACCGTCTCATGGTTTCTATCTAATAACAACGTCTACTTTCAGAGACGGGCACAGACAGTTTGGATAGGGTCTGTTTTTGGCCTGGTGTATTGTGGGTAACCTTGATAAACAGTTGCTCAGGTGATCATGTTGGCCTTCACTCAAGGAGACGGAAAATTCCAGTGTGCAGCAGAGATGGTGTCTGTCGAGACACGTCCTCTGTGCTGCAGAAACATTGATATTTGTCATTAGAGCACACGAAAGGCTTCACGTGATAAATCCCCACTTTTGTCCACGGGGTGTTGGGTCTCGTGTTTTCTTTGTCATCACATCCTGAAACCTTAGGAGTCTCGACAGTAGACAGGAAATGACGAGGTGCAGTCTGACACGGCCTCGCAGTGGAGAGAGAAGAGAAAGGACAGGAAGCTTCACTTGTTTCTATCCAAGTCACTGTATTTGTTATTATAGGCGCTGTAAAGCAGCTCAGTTTTTTATCTGGACCGCCGCCCTTCTTTTTCTTCTTCTCTTTAAATTATGTAACACGACCCAGCGAGCGATGGCGGCCAGTTCTTCTGCCATTTTGCATCTTTTTTTGCATGTACACAGTCCGTCTCACTTTATATTCAGACACACAGTAAATGTTTTAACATGAGCCCCTGAATCTTTACCAGACAAACCCCTCGTACTTGGACGTAATCATTATTTTAAATGTGCAGTTACAGGAGGAATACGGCCTGGAATTGTCATGTGATACAAGGGTTCCAGGTGTTCTTGTATGGATGCAGATTACTGCCTGGATTTAGATGTGAGATGTTGAAATGTCCCCTTAATATGGGAACCAAGCCTAAATGTGCCTTAGGTAAGTTCAAGAACATAATAATAATAATAATAATAATGATAATTCAAGTACAGTATGTAGTGCTATATAGTTTTTATTAAAAGGAACATAACATAGATTTTTAAAATATACATTTTTTTTATTACTTTGAAATTAAAAAAAAAAAAAATCTTGTTTGTAATCTGTCTGTATGTTTATTTATTTATTGCACTCAAATATATAATTGTTGGCGTTTACTGATATGGACTAATATTATGGCAGTCACATTTGGCCACATTGTCAGTGATGGACCAGACTGTACCAGGCCTCTCACCCACACTCAGTCAGCGGGGCTTGGCTCCACCTCCTCCTGTTACGCTCACAGGATGGCATTATGGGAAATGGGTGGATGAATCGCATGACAAAAATGCCCCAATATGGCAAGTTTGAATCCTTTGCTTTCAGGGAGTTAGGGCAGTTTTCCTGCAGCCGTAAATGAATGACACTCTCACAGTTGTAACGTACCTTTAATGGTTTTCTTTATAGAACTGTCAGGAGTTGGAGACGGAAACACACACACACACCGCTTTATAATAACTTTATCATTTGGTTAAAATGGATGCCGTCCTCACTGGCTCTCGTGTAGTCCTCATGTGTGACAGCTGTACTGAGCAGCAAGGTCACCATCCACTGAAGCTGCTGCTGGGGATTTGGTGTTTTGCTCAAGGACACTTAAGCAGAGCATAGAATCTGTCCATGTCCCACGTCCAAGCCTTTAAAAATGCATGTGTTCTCACATATGACACAGGAATTATGTAACAGGTGACGTCGTCGTGTCATGACATCACTGAAACAACGTCTCCATTTTTTAAATCACTTTATTTTCTTCTTTATGTTAATTAATTCAATCATGTCTGACTCAACTCTAGCAGAAAAGACAGTTTTTCCTACTTGTTACTTTATGTCCTTTGAGTCAGACTCTCTCTCTCTCTCTATATATATATGTATATATATATACATATGTATATGTGTGTATGTGTATATGTGTATATACAGTTTAGTTCTTCTATTTCTGATTGTTGTATCTTGCGTTGTATGCACATTTTAAGAAAGGGTAACAAAATGAAATCTACAAATATTTACCCTCATTGTTCAGATGTAATTTGTAACACACGACGTCTGAATTCTCAGAACGTGACACAACAATTATTACTAATGAATTGTATGAATCATTAGATTCTATTCTGTTTCCTTTGTGACGTGTTTATGTAAAGACTTGCAACTTTCAAGGCACTTGAATGCATTTAGAACTGTGAGTGTGCTTGTTTTTGTTACCTCTTTAAGACCTTGTCAGGACCACGAGTCCTCATTGAGACCAAAACCTGGTCCAAATGAAACAGAAGCCCATTTCTGAGGAGCTGGTTGAGTTAAGTTATAGGTTATGGTTGGGGTTGGACATAAACTGGTCAGGGATCATTCTTTGTTTAGACCGTTCAAATGAATGGAAGTCAATGCTGTGTCCTACGAAGAATAGCTGCACAAACCCATGTGTGTGTGTGTGTGTGTGAGAGAGAGAGAGAGAGAGAGAGAGAGAGGCTCAGAGCAGCAAACCACTCGCTGTCTTCATCTCCTCTCATGGCTATAGCGAGGAAGAGGAGGAGGGGATGGTGGGCGGAGGCAGTGAGGGGGGTGTGACCAATCATCTGGCAGCAGCACCTGCAAGCAGCAAAAGAAAAAAAAAGTCAATAGGTCCTCCCTCCCTCCCTCCCTGCTCCACTCACTCACAGGCATGGTCTGACTGTATCCTCCCCTCTCCCTCTCCCTCTCCCTCTGTTCATGCCTTCACTGTCTCTTTTTCCCCCTGCTTTCTTCTCTCTCTGGTACAGTATGTTCGTTTCTCTTTCGCTCTCTCACTCTTGTTTTTTTTCCGTCTGTTCTTTCTCCCTCCCTTGGCGTGTTGCCATTTTCTCTGCACCATTCCAGGCTTTGGGCGAGCGGGCTGCAGAATTAAAGACAGACAGACAGACAGACAGACAGACAGACAGACAGACAGACAGACGAAAGGGCTCAGTGAGAATGACTGCACACACTGATGCATGTGTTCTGAATTTGACTCCAGCTCGACTGCATTTCTGGGGGGGTGAGACATAGTTGAGCTTTAATCAGGAGCATGTATTACTTTTAGAACGGCAGTGATCGTTCTGAACCGTCAGCACTTACTCTGCTAAATGTTTTTGATTGTTGTAAGTTTCAGTTTTTATCTTCAGGGAAAAACAAAACACAACAAGCACCACTGGACGATCACAGCGCGTCTCCTCTGTGAATTTATTTTACAATGATACAAGAAAGTCTACTTGTCTAAATGAAAACTGATGGTTCATAATGAATTTGTTGATTGAGGAACAAAAAGATGATTGAATACATGTCAGAGAATTATTTATCCACATTTCACTGCAGTAGACTTGTTAATATAAATATGTGATCATCTTTTTTTTTAAGATAAAGGGATTTTTTAACCTTAGAAATGGACATTTTCTCCAGCTCAACTAGCTGAAAATATATTTATAGGAAATAAATATCTAAAGGAAAATATTCTACGGCTATACTACTAATAAAATGAATTAAATTACAGCCCAAAAAATTCACATTTTCATGGTTTAAAGCTTTCAAAACGATAGCAAAGCGGTTAATTCATCCTATATATGACTTGACCTCGTTTTAGTGCTCATTTTGTTGCATTTACTTGCACATAAATATCAAACACTGTATTTTTATCCATGCTAGGCTATGAGTTCTAAATGATGATATCAGTGCAGTGTTGTGTTAAACACATTATTCAGGGAAGTCTGTTGTGTGCCATGTTTGCGTTTCCACTGGTTTTCCTGTCACTTTTCTTTTTTCCCCCCTGTGGTGAAGACTGAAGTGATCTCATTTGAAGTCTCCAGTCCTGATCCTGACCCTGTTCCAGATCCATTAGACCGACGAGCTCACAGTGACGTCAGTAGACTTGGACTCAGACAATAGAACAACACAACGCCACGGTCTCAAATGGAAACATAAAGTTACAAAGGCCTGGGTGCATTGTGGGTAATGTAGTGTCCATGTGTGTCAGGATATCTGAGTGTGCAGTTCACTCATTTTGTCTCTTGAAGCTGAATTTTCGACAATAAATCACTGGACTATATTTAAAACAAATGAAGGACAGATCATTTAGGAGGATGATGATGATGAACGATTGTGAGTCTCATCATAAGTAGATAAACCTTCTCGGTTGTTTTGGAGGATGACGTGTTAATGAGCAGCAGCTGCTGCAGAGGAACTCGCGTTTAAAACCAAAAGAAGACAAAGCTCTTGTCTTATCTTGCATTTGAGATTCATGGAGGCAGAATGTAGGTGAAGGGGTAAATGAGTCCTGTCTCTTTAAGAAGGAAACGCCTCCTTCCTCCCCCACCTCTTTCTCTCTCCTTCTGCTCCGCCCCCTCTCTCTGATTGTTTCTTCTCTCTGGTTCAAACCATCTGTCCCTCCCCTCTCCCTCTCTCTCTTTTCCCCACTCTCTTATTCCATGTCTCTTTTGCCTCATCTCACTAAAAATAAATTGGACACACACACACGCACACGCACGCACGCACACACACGCACACACACACACATATGTGGGTGCAAGGATATGTCACACTAGAGCTTCAGTGATGATCAGGAAAAAGAAAAAGAATGCAAGGATGGAAAGAAAGGGGGGATGGGAGGGTTGTTTTGGGGGGTGGGGTGCTGGTTGTTGGGGCCTAGGGGTCGGGGTCTGCTGGGGCCTCTCGTGCACTGTGTGTGTGTGTGTGGTAGAAGGATATTATGCTTGCATGTACGTTGGAGAGAGAGAGCTGGCCCCAAGCCGTCGTTCTCTACACGTTCCATGCACAAGTTAAGTTGAGCTCCGCTCGCTGTAGCTGGACTACGCCATTTTAATTGGACTGCTGTCCTATGAGTGCTTGCTGGGGATCAGTTTATAGTGAATGAAATGTGTCTGCGCTTCACACCTTCATTTTATTTAGCTTTTTATTTTATTTTTTATTTTAGCACACGTTCCAGTTGATGCCACTCGTTGGTCTTCAGCAGCAGCAGCAGCAGCAGCAGCAGCAGCAGCAGCAGCAGCAATCGTCGTGTGATTCAAATGCAAACTCTCTCGGTCCCGCGTTGTCTTGAGTGCGAGACATTTCAAGATCAAATGGCAAATACCCAGAAATGAGTCATTTTTCTGGTAAAACCCAATCAGCTGAATGTGTGTCATCAGCCAAAGTAAAATGAAGAGAGAGAAGCAACTTTCACAATCCAGGCTTCAGGACCGGCTTTGTCCCGCCCCCTTTTACAGGCCTGAGTTTCAAAGTTAACAGTTAAATTTAAAGACGTAATCCAGCCTTTTATGTTGCCACCAGAACTTTGAGGCTTTCTCCTCTTTATGTATTTGTTTTTTAGTGACATAAAAAAGAGAAAAACATTCTGTGCTCATTTTAAAACGGTGACACGTCACTTCTTCATCTTTCTTACAGATTTGTGTTCTTTCTTAAGTAAAAGGTTTAATGCTTGCGTTTTAAGTATTAATTCTACGTGGAGCTTGAGTACAATGACTCGGACTTTGTCCTAATTTATGGCTCTAACGTTTACTCTAACGTTCTACTTAAAAACACCAGCTAACTGCAAGAAAACCCGCTTTTACTTTGGTGGAGAAATAAAAAGTGGTGCTAACCTGATAGCTTCATGTTTTACAGTCAATAAAACAAAGCTATAACCAAATCAGAATAAATCTAAAAAAATTTTTTATTTATGAAGTAAAATGTATAAACATTATAACCAAGTTACTTTAGACGAACAGAAACTGCTCCAGATATAATATAAGAATATACAAGTAAATGTAAAATGTAAAATGTAAAATACGCAATAAAAGAAGAAAAAGCCAGTAGAAGCAAATGTCATCGTTTTTCATGGCTGTTTTTGGGAAATCTGGCTCTTGATATGTTGTGTTTGTGGATAAAGAGTTCATTAATGACAGAAAAACAGTAGTCAATGTGTACGATGTAAAGTCATACTGTGGACTTTATTTATTGCTCTTGCTAAAGTGCTCAAGTAACTTATTCTCACTGTGGATAATTGGGATTGATGAGGAACAGATGAAAGGTTTATATAAATGTTTCTACACACACACACACACACACACACACACGTTTCATTCAGATTATTTTGTGTTGAATCAAACAAAAGAGTCCATGACAATTTAATTAAACCCATTCAGCAGGTCAAGTTTATTTAAATGAACACGAGAAAAGAGACATGTGTAGAAACCTCACACAGATTTGTGTTGTGGGATAAATAATAAATCATACAAAGGGAGAATCTCAACATTTAACTAAGATAAAACAGAAGATACAGATCTTTTAGAATCTTTTTGCTTCCTCATGTATTCTCCTCTGAAGTACACACAGGTTGAGAGCTATTTACTCCCTGTTGTCGTCTCCTGGCTTTGTTTACTTCTCAGAAACTTCTTTTTATCCTGCTTGTCGATAGAAAAACCGATTGAAAGTGAAATTATTGCAGATTTTGACTCGGTCTTTGTCTTTTTCTGTGTTTTTCCACAGCGTCAGGCCTCACATGCTATTGCTTGTTTTTCTCTTTCAACACTTTTCCTTCCTTTTTCCTAAAAGACCTTTCACCTCCAAACTTTGGCTCCTCTAGATTAAAGTGTGTGTTGGTCGGTGGGGACTGCGCTGGAGGAGGGGTGTGTGTGTGTGTGTGTGTGTGTTCCCTAAATTCTTGACATATTTTCAGCCTAATGAGAAAGAAAGTGGAGGTGAAGGAGCCTATAGGACGTAGAGCTTGTGATTGACCAGGAGGTATTTTCTCATGGGCTCTGATTGGCTGAGAGTGGATTTATTAGCTTGTTGTTCTTTGGTTGTGTGGAAAGCACTTCCTGGTTGTGTGTGTGTGTGTGTGTGTGTGTGTGAACTGACAGCCAGTTTGTCTCCGTTTACGTTTCCATGTGTTCCATCCATCGATCCCTTCAGTTTCCTGAAGACTGGACTGTTTGTTCCTCATGATGTAAAGAATGCATGTAACACGAGCTCAGTGTCAACAACATGCACAGTCTTTAACTCTCATGATTTTTGAATAATACACACGTAGATCTATGACGTCTTGTCCTGGTCACCTGGTCAGTACTGCTGTGGAAGCATTCACTCGCATATTATGGTTTTCATGAGAACAGATTGAATATTGATGAGAAGTGCATCAAATTGACATAACATGATTAAACCTGATTGTCACAGGAGACACTGAAGGGCATTTGCTGTATTTTAAGTATTTAATACACATCATTAATTCTGCATTTACAGTGTACATCCAAAACTTTTTATAAAAGCTCTGTGTTTACTGAGATATATCAGGACATTTCAACAATATCCAGATACCAACAGAGCCTCTTCACTCATTTGGTTTGCAATAAACCAATTTCTTAATTTTTTAACTGAAGTTCGTGACATGATTATTATAATATTGGTATTTATTTATGTTTTTAGTGGTTGAACATGAGCTGATAAAACAACATCACTGAGTAAGTTTCCGTCTGTGTGGATCATGGGATAATAAATCCTTTTCCACTTTTTTTTGTTTGTTTTCCATAGTAAAATACAGTGTATGCTCTTATTGTGAAAGGTAGATGAATTCAGGGCCGCCGTGTGACTGAGTGATGGTGGACGGCTTCATGGTTGTGTTCCGCTGTCAGCTGTCGATGTAAATTACAGGGACAGTGCAGTGACTTGACATGGGTGATTTCCAGAGACACAGATTAAATAAAGTGTGGACACAAACACTGATATAGGTCCTTCTTCCTGCTGCCTGACCGTCGGAACATAGACTTTTTCTGTTTTCTTTTTTTCCTTGTCTCTTTTAAAAAGCTCCCTCCTGTGCCACAGAAGAAACTCTACATTTTTAATGGGATTATAATACTCGTACTGACAAGTCAACTATTGTGTCAAATCATTGGAGCGCGAAGAAAAAGTGAGAAGATGTTTTGGAGGCAGTGTTGACATTGAGACACAAAAAAAGAGGAACTCTCACCATGATATCGGAATAATTATTGTATTTAAGTCATTTTTAAAACGTTTAAACGTCATCATTCCTGCCGTGTCTCACAAAAATCACATTCCTCCGCAGATTAAGTCCAGCATGGAATTAAATATCTTCCTAATAAACACATTTTGTCACGTGAATGATTGTCCTCGACTCATCACGACAGTGTCTGAGGCTACATTTGTCACGCCGATGTAACGCAACACCGACGTACAGTATGTCAAGCACTTGACCACAGTGTGAGACCAGGCTGAGACCAAATGTCACACCCCGTGTGCTTAAACACCGAGACGCTGAGCATTTTAAAGATTTTATGGGGCTGTGAGTGAAGGTTGACCATAATGGCTTTTTCAACGGCCAGTGCCGATCCTTAGAATTCACTGCAGCTGATATATGATGCAGAAATCTGCAGCTGATTAAATATAACACTTAAATAACAAATTACTTAACCAGTATCTTCCTTCTAGAGCTGAAACTAAATGAATCGACAACTGTTTTGATAATCGATTAATGGGTTCAAAGCTTTTTTTCATGATTAAAACAAGATTCAGCTTCTTAAATGTGAGTATTTTCTTCATGTCTTTGCTCTGCATAACAAAAACAACACACAATGATTTAACGGTTATTAAAACGGTTATTGAAACTGTAAACCTGTTCTTAACCAAAACATAATCCCAGAGATGTTGAAATGATGTTACATAAATTAGGTTAAATTAACACAAGCAGAGTGTTCTTTTTTCTTTTTTGTTAGGGTCACATGTCACGTTATCGATAATCTGAAATAGACATGAAGAGAAGCTTTTAATCCACGTTGAACAGACTGGTCTTTCCTGCCTCTGTCACTCTGTGAAATACACTCCGTCCTGTTGCTTTGAAGCCTGGAAAATGAAATTGCAGTGATTATAGAACTCCTGCAAGACATAAAGACACCCATTCATTTTTATTTCTGAAAGATATTCACGTTCTCATCTGCCCTCTGTTTTGTCTTTGTCACATGTTCAGGCAAAAAAAACTCCAAATGACGGCTTTGTTCAGACCAAGAAACACGTTCACTGATGACCTGACGATTACCTTAACTTGTCTCTTGAAAGGGGCGTCGACATTCCAAGCACCAAGACTCGAACAGTTAATTGGCTTAAAATCAAAATTGCAATTAGAATGTGAATATTTTCTTCATTTCTTTGCTCTGGATGACAAAGAAATCATTTCTGTTTGTGGACAAAACGAGACATTTGAGAACATCATCATTTCCAGGTTTAAAAAACACCGATCAACATTTTTTAAGGTTTTCTGAGAATTTATGGACCAAACGATTCATCGAGAAAATAATCGACAGATTAATCGATAATGAAAGTAATCGTTAAGTAAGCCGGTCCTTGAGTTAGTCCATTAATTATATTGAGTGCGATGGAATCCATGTCGATGTCTTCATTAAAGCATTGAACTTTCAGTGCATGTGTGTTTGCACATGAGAAGGAAACATTAGAGTCTGTCAACAGAATCCCAGCGCGTCGTGGCTGCTCTATATTTAGTCACAAAACGAGGTGTTTTTTAACATCTAACGTGGAGAAACGCTGCAGCACAGTGGGCTCCAGCGCGGAGGTCAGTGCATTCACATGTCTCTGTGAGTCTGTCTGTCCATCTGTGCCTCAGGAAGGAAAAGGAGGGTAAACTCTGCTACTCTTTCTCATGTGTAAAACCTAAAGAAAACATGGTGAACGTGTGCTTCACGTGTTGGTTGGACACACCAGGTTTGCACAGTGTTGAGAAGAGTGTTGAAATTCACTTGTGTTGTAGTATAAGGTCAGTGAGGCTTTAAATGTGTGGAGCTTGATCTTCCTTTTTCCACAAAAACGCAAGTGGAATAAAAAAAAAAAGGCACCGGCAGAGGGTCTGAAAGGGATCAATCAATCGTACAGGAAGTGGATCAGATCACTGGGCAGAGATGAGATGTTTTCAGGACATTTCAGTCGTGTGTGATTGTTAAACAACACAACGCTGCATCACAGCTGCTTTTCTGATCGTTTGCTGTGTAACTGTGTGGCTGTTTTCCTCATTTAAATTAAAAAAATGTAGTAGTGATTTGATCCAAGCACAAAATATCCGTTAAGTTGAACATTTTTATTTTATTTCTAATTATATAGCAGCTATATTGTAGCCAGTTCTTCACCTAATTTTAAAATTTGATCCCAAGGTGAGAGAAGTGAGGACATATTCAGCATCTCCAGAGACACGTGACGAGGACACTTCAATTATTAAAGCCTCGCTGTTTCCTGTTTGCGTTTAGTTTGGAGCTCGGCTTGTGAATGTGGGAGTAAAAAAGACAGCAAAAGACGCGTTGCCTGTCACGGCTTAAATATGTCTTCAGCCTTTATCTCGTGCCGGTTTATGGTCTGTATGTTGACGTGATGTACTTTGTTTTTTTCATCATCACTATGTCGATCTTTATTCTGTTGTCGTTTTATTACAGAGGTGGAAAACATGTGTTCTTGGCTCCATTTTCACACTAAAACTCGTAAAAACACACATCACATGACCGTGCATGTACGCTGGCCGCGGTGCACTTGGTTGCTTAGTTACAGAAAATACTATGAATGAGGGACAGCGGCGGAGAAACACTTGTGCTATGTGCAAATGAAATGTAAATGTGTTGTGCAGGAATTCTCTTTTATATCGTGAACTCTTTTATTTTTTTGAGAAGAGGTCGGACGAAGCAGTAATCTTCCTGCTGTTTGTTTGAAAATCAACACAATTATTCTTTAAATGAACATGGAGCATGTAGCCTTAGCTTAGCTGTAGCTGCATAGTAGCTTTTGGTTTGTGGAAGCTTGTGATTGGGCTTAACACCTATACTGTTCTGAAATGTGTCCTGGATTCACTGGAAGACGAGCAACAATTAGCATAAATATGTACACAATTCAGATTTAACAGAAACAATCCGTATCTTTTGATCGGTTATAAAGTACAAGTTAACAGCTGTGGCCTTGTATTTAAAAGAATGTGAACACATTCTTTTAATGTTATCAACTGTGTTACTATGCTGTCTATCCACCATGCTATCAACTGTGCTAGCTGCTACACTGCTACTTCCTCAGCACATTCTCAAACCCTTGAAGGATAAAGACTCACAAAAAAACTCACATTCCTAATCAGTAACTTTAGTGAGACGTGTTTTTCTTACAAAGATGAAGTTGCTTGTGAGCAATCTTGTTTTTTATTTCTTTTTTGTAGCAAGCAGCTGCTAGCTTCCTAGCAGCTAGCTTCCTAGTGAGACTTGATGTTGAATCATTACATTACGGTCACTTCTCAAGTCCAAATGATGTGAGCTGCTGTTTTATTGAGATATTACACCATTCTATGATCATTAATTACAACTAAATTAATCATCAACTCTTTTCATAATCGATTAATACATTAAAAAGTGTTTCTTTTTCAATAATTAAAAAGAGTTTATCTGATTTTTTTAAATGTGAATATTTTCTGGTTTCTTTGCTCTGTATTACAAAGAAATCTTGAATCATTTTGGTTGGACTTTTTGGACATTTTAGAACGTCATCATTTTAACATATTTCAACATTTTCGGGATTTTTTATGGACCAAAAAAGTGCTAAAAATAATCAAGAGATTAATTGATTATGAAAATAATTTTTTGCAGCCCTAAACTACTAACAGTCCATCAGTTTTTGAAAAGTTAATGAGTATCTGTGTGTTACACAAACCTCACTTTATATTTACAATGTCATTACAGCCCTCGAGTATTTTTGTCATTTCTTTGACTAGAAATAGGCCAAATATTCTTGAATTGATTTACATTTTTTGTGTGTTAAGAAAATGAATCTAGCGCTGGGGTTAGGAGTTACATTTACAAGGCTAGAATTCTTTTGTTGTTCTCTAAATCTTTTTATTGCCACTGTCAGACGCGAGTGTTCCTTAAAATGAGGAAAATCAGGCCAAAGTGTAAGGAAGTCGTACTTCATCACAAGCTAAAGAAATTCTGTCATGTGAGAAATGTTCACGTTCAGTTTTCCCTTACTTGATTAAACTTGATTCATAGTTTACAATTTCTTACACACCAATCACACATATTTAATACTCCACTTAATAACCATTAATAGTGAACACACACCAGGAGCAGTTGGGATTTTATGCAAACAATGGTTGGAGCTTGTTTCTGGTAATTAAAGCTTCAAGTGAGTATCTTATTAAATTTTATTATTATTATTATTATTTTATTTTTTCTAGAAATGAAATTATTTTCCTACTGCAAACTTTCTTACCGATCTTACCTTTCTTTTTGGGCAAAAAAATAAGAAGAATTTCACAAAAAAGAAGGTTATTTTACTTTGTTTAAAATGAATGTATGCTGGTAGTCCTGAAATTATTCATTTGCCAAAAATAGGATTCTCTGTTTTTGAAGTTGGACGGTGATATTTTTGTCTTATGTCATATAGTATAGTTTGAATATTAAATAAAAGATCTTTTTGTAGAATTGTGTGTGGAACATATTGAGATGCACAGCCCTCGTATTGTTAGGGATGGTGCACACAGAGATGTGCGTGCTCGGGCTGTGGATGTAACCGCAGAGGACGCTCGCAGCTGATTCTTCTTAACACATAATGTGAAGGAGAAACATTTTAGAATCACTAGAATCATCCCCTGAGATGCGCAGTAGAATGGCTACTCATTATCTTATTGTTTGTGTGTCAACTTTCCTCCCATGATCCTCTCCTCTCCTCTCCTCCCTCCTTCTCCTTCCCACTGCTCGGAATCTCAAAGAGTTAAAATGGAGGCTCTGCCTGCTGGTCACATGTCTGACACACTGGCATGTGCTCCACACACACACACACACACACATGCAGGCATGTATGAGAGTGTGCAGAGTGGGAAGAAGAAGTAGAAGGGGTGAGACGGAGAAAGAGAGAGGAGTCCCCTCCCCCAGCGCAGTAATGTCTCACTCCCCCACCCCCATCCGGAGTGGGTGTGTGCGCGAGCGGTGGGTGTGCCGTATCACATCCACTGCACATGCTCACGTGGTCGGGAGGCATGAGTGTGTGAGTGTGAGTGGGGAGGAGTCCCAGCAGTGGGAGGCGGTGTCAGAGAAAACACACTGTGACACTTTGGATGTTTGTCAATTTCTACTTTAAAGACAAAAACCACAGTGTGTCTGAGGAGCTGAAGTCGCCCGACAACTTATTAACGGACTCAATCAGCCAGGTGTTGAACAGAAGTTTTATTTTCACACTGAAGTGTGGAAACGAGGTTTATGTGCATTTAGCATTTGAAGAACTCTGACTCAGATGAATAAGAATCTACACCGACATGTTTTCAGTGCACATGACGCAGTTGTTCTTCTGCCGCTTTGATTGAATGTTGACAAATGTTTGAACGCAACACTTTTGTTGTTTTGTTTTGTTTTTCTAAGAATTGAAGAAAAAGGATTAAACGCAAATAAAACGCTGATATCTCTCAAATTTGTCAATATCAGTGTTAGTGAGCACCTCGTCTTTGTTTAGATAATCTGTCCACCATCATTGATTATTATATTATTATTATTATATTGAGTTTTGACACCAAAGGCCTCTGAAACCAAATCACCTCTTGTTTGTAAATTATTATTATGACTGTATTAGATCGAAAACTGAGACTCTACAACATTGAATTTATTTCAATTGAATTATTTACTTTTCCAGTGTTTTCTAACAGATAAAATAATTTCCCAGCTAAAGCTTCTCTTAGCTGCTGCATATATGTTCTTTACTACTCGAAATCTTTTTATTAATCCCCCCCCACTATAAATAAGTAAAGGGAAATAAAGCTGCCTCAAACACAGTTCAACATGCAAGTCCACGTCATAAACAGGTCTGAGGTGACAATTATCTCTGACATCAGGCTCCTGCATGAACAGTTCTTTTTAAATTCAGTCAGAAGATGCATTTAGCTTTTTTAATATTTGTACAATTCACTGTGTAGAATATAATGTGTGTGTGTGTGTGTGTGTGTGTCTTTGGCCTCGTCTTTAATTTTGCTTTCGTTTGGCTTCCGTTCTGAAACCAAACAACATATGAGTCAGATACTTGTATTATTGCTCAATCTAGTGACTATTTTCTCAGTTTAATGTATGACTGTTTTGTCCAGAAAATGTCAGGAGCCTGAGCCTAAGAAAAATATTATATGACTAAAAATAATCGGTTTATGATCATAGCGAAGCAAAGAAACTGTTTTGAATAGCTAAAAATCACACGTCCTTATTTAATTTGAAGAAAACACACTCAATAATTATTGATTATTAAAGTAGTTTGCAAAAATGATTGAATTACAAATCGTTTTATTGATTATTGCGATACTACTGCTATCACTGTGACTAGTGACTAGTTTAGGCCTGTGTACAGATTTACTGCAACAGCTGACTCATGAACATTCATGTAAAAGTATATACATATATATATATATATACGTATGTGTATATATATATATATATATGTATATATATATGTATATATATATATATATATATGTATGTATGTATATATATATGTATGTATGTATATACATATATATATATGTATGTATGTATGTATGTATATACATATATATGTATATGTATGTATGTATATACATATATATGTATTATATATATATATATGTATATATATGTATGTATGTATGTGTATGTATGTGTATATATATACATGTATGTATGTATATATATATATAGCCCACTTCCTTCTCGTGGCAAATAAATGTATGTCTTTAAAACCATAAAAACTAAAAATAAGACTTAAGTGTGTTAAGCCGTTGTTTCCATGGTAAAGATTTATTGTTGCGTTTGTTTTAATTGACAGTTACAGTTTTAGTAAAACAGACTCTGTCCATATTGTCAACGCTCTGGTCGCCGTATCTAAACTGACGTCGGCAAACTTTGACGTGAGCAGGAATGTGCACTGATGTCTGCTCTGTGAGGACTAAACCGATGATGAGAGAAGTTTGATTTCCTGAACTAACGTGAATAGAAGTTCTGACATAACTGACTCCATGTGCAGGGACCACTCTTTTGACCTCAACAGCGTCCAAACATAAAGTTTATTCTAGCTAAACAATTCTCATGGTTGTGACGCTTCATTATGTTATTACCCAAATGACTGACTAGTTGTACTTTTGAAGACATAAAGCAGCAGCAGCAGCAGCAGCAGCAGAGAGACGGGGATACATTTCCGTGTCGGTATTCATTTCCCACTCATTATTCCCGAGGACATGCTGATCTAACAGGGTCTGAGCAGAGAAAGCAGGGTGACTCAGTCGGCCCTCTGCTGTTCAAAGCTGCAAACAAGGAAATTATGTCCAAGGAGGCGCGGCTGCTGCGTGCGTGCGTGCGTGCGTGCGCGTGCACGTTGGTGGTATAGAGACAGCTCCTCTGCGTTCTGCTTCTCTATAGGCTGCCGTCGGTCCCGCCCTGTTCTGTGCTGATTCAAAACAAAGTAAAGGCTGACATCACACACACACACACACACACACACACACGTCATCTTAGACAAAGCAGGAACCCCCTCCTTCCCTCCCTGTCCTTCCTCCTCTCTCTCCCCCATTTTGTTTTTGTGAAGGGGAGCACGGAGGCTGGGCCTGTGTTGGCTTTACATTCACGCAGTCCAACAAGTAAACGTCCTAAAGACTTTTCTGTGTGGTCATGTGAGGACTGAGGTGTGGAGCGCGCGTGTGTCGCAATCACCGCTTTACTGAATAATGGAGAAAGATTTAACTCTCTCTGGACGCTCCTGTAATTACAAAATAATAATACATATTCATACAAGTTTCACTTGTAGAAAACAATAGATTTCTTCCTATTTATTCATATGATGTGAGCTAGTGTGCGTTAGAGGACTGTACTGATACTTTAATAATGACCACTTACATGTGTCTGTGCAGAATCTGCCTTCATATCATTTACTGTGTCCATATCATGTGAGCTCGTTAAATAAGTGTTTTTTTTTATTCAGGCTCTGTCAATGACAAAATAACTGCCATTGTGGAATGTGCTTCTGTAAAACTATAAAATCTTGCCTCTCAGTAATATTTTAATCCACAACACGTGAGCTAGTAAGAGGAAAAAGCACCATAAAAGCACTAATAATTAATTAAGATTTATACTCTGCGTCTGGAAAACAAAAGAATCCCACTTTCATGTCACATGTTTTCATCCATAAAATGTGAGCTCGTTGGAGAACTCGTCCATGTTCAGGCTCCGTTAATTACAACATAATAAATAAAGATTTATACAACTGTCGTTGTAGAATGTGCTTCTGTGAAACTATAAAACGCTGCCTCTCGGTAATACTTTTAATCCATAACATGTGAGCGAGTAAGAGGAAAAAGATCAATTACTAATCAATAAAGTTTTATACAAACAACTGTAGAAAAAAACCCCAAAAGAATTCCACTTCACATCACTTTTTTAATCTCTAAAATGTGAGCTCGACTATGAACTGGACTGTGTTAATGCTCCTCTATCATCTTCTTCTGTAAATGTTAATGCAGCTTTTATACATAAGCTCATTCATGCTCCTATAATTACTAAAATAAAGATTTAAACAAGTGTCATCATGTGAAGATGGGAAAAAAAACATTTTTTTGATCATTTCAGTTAATATTTAAAGGTGAAGAGACTTTATAAACAGAAAGGTAACCAAAGCATGAAATAAGTGGGGCCTGTATATACAGATGAATATTAAAACAATATATATAACAACCTCCATCATGACTTGAATATGTAAAGAAGGACAAATGGGATTGAACATGTAAATAATCTTACATTTTAAACTTTAAATCTTTTTTTTTTTACATCAGTCAAAAACATTTGAGACTTTGTTTCTAAGGTTTTAGAAACTAGGCCTTAGGTAAAAATCAGAGTTTTTCTTATTCCTATTCTGCTCATTGAATGTTATCATATTTGTGTTTTAGGGAAATTCTTTTTACTTTTTTTTTTCAGTGTTTCTTATGAAAAATAAAATTAGATTTAAATACAATTTTTGACAATCTTTTTTTAACTTATCTTAAAGATCAGGGAAGTTAATTTCCAATAAAACAAAAAATATATAGTTAAAAACTAAATTTTTTTAAAAAGAAATTAAATATAGAAATTGACTGGAGTTCTGATCTGAATTTATATCATTTATGATAAGATGAGGTCACTAAATGAATGAAAATGTTTTCTTGTCGTATTGACACCTGTAAACAGTCATTTAAATGAGTAAAAATGCACATATTTATATTTTGATATTTGCTCTCATGTTTTTTCATTCCTGTCTGAGCCTCTGTGTTATCTGTTCTTGATCAGCTGTTCTCACTTAGTTCTGGAAAACAATTAAAGCTAGAAAAGAGGATAAATGTTAATTATTAAATCACTGTTTTATTATATCAAACAACACAAGGCCATACACGAGTAATTCAACTGAAAACATGTGGCAAGTTTGCAAAAATGCTGCTAATCAGCTGAGAGGAGCCTCAGGACTCTATTATCCTCTACTATATTATTATTATTATTATTATTGTTGTTATTGTTATTCATCTAAAGGAAGCATTTATGATGAAGTACATGATGTAAATCACACAGCAGAGATGTGATCATGTGATTTAATGTGGACATGGACATGCTGTCAGTCTGCAGCAGCAGGGAGTGGCCTTCATGTGTGAGCGTCAGCTCTTCTTCATCTCTCTGCTTTAATTAACACAATAGTTACACAATAGTTTTCATTTCTCTCCCACGACTAAAGACTGTAAATGTTAAATGACGCCATGAGCTACACATCTCTGGCATAGTTATCAGGTTATTCTTGTAGAAGAATATTCTTTTAGAGCCAGATTGTGCTTGAGCCGCCATACTGCAGTGCTGTCTGTTTGAGCTCCAGCCTTTAAATAAGTGTGTACATTTATAAGTGTGTATCATTACACCCGTGGATAAAGTGTGTCTTTATGAGATGCAGCTCATTAGCATTCACGTTAAACTTGAGAACGTGGCACTTTTCTCACATTAGTGCCTCATGCAGCCCCTCTTGTCTCCGCTGCTCTCTGCCTCACTAAATGAGAAACAAATGTCGCCTCCTCCTTCAGCGGCGTCGGCTTTGATTCCCTGACACGTTGTTTCCACGTGAACCACGTCAGTGTTCCTATAGAAAACACCGAACACTTGATATTTATCCCACAAACACTGCCGCTGCCGCCGCCGCTGCCGCTGCTGTCGCGGCGCGGGAACGGACTCCCCGCTCCACGCACAGCGGACACGTATGTGTGAGTGTTGTCGCTTCTTCCTGCGCGCCGCCATATAGAAACTACTACACGGGTGTGTTTCAGGCGCGAGCGCTCATGGCACACATTCTATACAATATAGCAGCTAATCCCCTCCTCCTCCTCCTCCTCCGTCTCTCGAGCAGAGAGCTGCGCCGCGCCTCCCTCCTCCTCCCCCCTCCTCCCTCTCTCTGCTGTAGTAACTCCCGAGTATAGTAGTTTTTAAGCACTTCATGAATGGAGCCGCTCACGCGCTTCGCTCTAGTAACGCGCAGAGGGCGCGCGCACACGCGAGGTGAAGGTGACTCCTCATTAAGATCATTAAGAACACTCACCGTGATTATACGTGTATGTATGTGAATGTGTGTGAGTGTGTGCGCGCGCTCATGTTATATTTATGCCAAGCGTAATAAAATGGCGCGCGCCTCTGTGAGCGCGCACGGAGGGAGGTGTGTCTCCCTTTTTTTCTACTGCGTAAATTTGACTCCCTTACTGAGTGGATACAGTAAATCACAGCTGTGTCACATCTATGTGCTCCTCTCTGTTTGTCTGGTCACGTGTCCGTGTTTCCTCCTGCTGCTGTCGTCATCAAGGTTTGCTTTATAAAAGAAACCATGACTTGATCCCATGTTCATGTAATGGCGCATGTGTTTCTCCCCCCCACCCTCCTCCACCTCCTCCACCTCCTCCTCCTCCTCCTTCTTCTTCTTCGTATGTGCGTTGCTTATGTTCCCACTTCTTCTGGCGAGTTCTCTCCTGTCATGTGACCGTGCACTTCATTGTAGTAAATGGGCGTTGCCTGCCCAAGATGGCCGCGTATTGGTTCTCACATGTATTCTCGTGTGTGTGTGTGTGTGTGTGTGTGTGTGTGTGTAAAGACGGGTGAGGCTGAAGGAAAGCAGAACGTGGCTGTGACCCCACTCACTCACACACACACACACCTGTGGACACTATGGAAACAAAGCACAGTAACGTACAGAACAAAGTGGGACGTATGTTGTGTGATCACCGTCCTCCTCCATGAAACCTTACATACATGACTTAGGTGACATGTTTAATCACTCGCTGTACTGTGACACCATTGTGTCTCACATAACTAATGTGTGTAGTTATAATGTTGTAATGACTCAAGTATGTGACAAAGCAGATTTATTCACGTGGTGTGAGTTGAAACGCTCGAGCTCAGTGTTTTTTGTGTAGTGTTTTTCTACATGAAAAAAAAATGCAGCAACAACTCAAAGCCCATGAGTCGTTAAGGCCCAGTTCCGTTTTTAAATGAGAACCTTGGCTTCATCACACTGCCTTCCTGTGCCATACCCCCGCAGCGTGGTCATATATGATTATATGAAGTGGCTGTACACGCAGCACAAAATGGCTCACACACACATGGAGTGGAGCATATGATTAACAGAGTGTAAGATTATTATTTTTTTTAATACGTAGATATTCTCAAAAAATAAATGTGTGACTGATGATACATTGTGTCAGTCAGGGTGAACACATGAATCACGACATGAACAAGACACGAGCACACTGCCATGTGTGTGCCCTGCATGACACCTCGTCACAAACGACGTCCCTCAACTGTCAGTAGACCTGAGGTTCAACATGAAACACATTTAAATAGATTGTCAGATTACACACACACACACACACACACACACAAACAGACTGCAGTAACGAAAGTGCTGATAAAAATCAGTGTTAAACGTGTTTAGTAAATATCACTTATTGAAAGCGTTTACTCACCTCAAGATAAAATGATGACTACACAGTTCATTAGGTTATTTCTGTGTTTACGTGTCATGATTAAAATGTTGAAGTGTAGATGACTGAAACTATCGTTTTAATGCGGATAATCACATCAGATGAGTTCCGCTGTTCCATGCACTTCTTGCCCTCCCTGGCGTCTCTTTTCCCCACATTTACAAACCAGAAGAATATAATTGAAATAAAAGATGGCGTGTGTGGACAAAGAAAGTGTAACTTTTGTGCGTATGATCTGAAACCTTAATAAAAACTGTAATCTGCGCCACTTCTGCGACTGGACAGCGCGGCGCAGCGTCAGGCTGCGGGTTGCCAGATCGTTATCGCTCCTCCTGTCATTATCATGAGCCCCAGTCACCAACGCAAACGCCTGAAAATGCACACATTTGGCAACTCACAGGACTGGCAGTTGCAACTCGCGCCAGTTCCCCGCCTCTGTTCACACTAACGGGGTTCAAGAGGAAAACAATGCCGCGTTAAGACGAGTAAACAGCGGCGTGGACGAGTGAGCTGTGGACGGTGACGTAGGTAAGTGCACGTGACTACTATCACACCCACGCCCACTGTCACAGCGGTCTACTCTGTTCCACCTTGTTCTCAAAATGGAGACCCTCGCCTCTCCAAAATGGAGGTCTGTGTCGCACCCGCTGCAGGCGGGGTCAGAGTGGAGAGTGGAGCCTGAACTTTGACCCAAACCCCCTCTGTTCCCTAAATGAATTCCAGAGCTGAGGCCTCTCTGTCTGTCTCTCTCTCTGTCTGTCTCTCTCTCTGTGTCTAACATGTCGCCCACCCCGCGTTACATCGTCCCACATAGAAGACACCACCCTTTACGTGTTGCTGCTGTATGTGAACCATGTTGTATTTAGTGATATTCTACGTTTGTGTTGAATGTGCGTAAACACAGGCGCCAGTTATCATGTGACATAATGTGAGTAAAGGGGAGTTTATTTAGCCATCAGGCCTCCACCACACTCAACTGTATATAACTGAATAATCTTGATTCTGAATTGTAATGAAATTAAATAGAAAATTGTCATTGAAAAAGCCTCAACTCTCCATAAACCCGCACTTTGTAGGTTTATATTTTATTGTGTTTTACATTTCGTTGTGTGTTAAGTGTTAAGCCTTTCGTTATCTTTGTTATTTTATTGTGTGTCACTACAACATTTCATTATGTCCTCATAATAATTCTTGAAAACAAGTTGCTATGTAGATATTATGAGTGATTTATTCAGGTCATAGTGAATAATGCTACTGTCGTCTTTTCTGCTCTTAGGAATCATTTTAAGGAAGGGTGTGTGTTATTACTCTCTCTCACGCTCACACACACACACATTGAGTGGCTCTGTAGTTAGCATCAGTGCTGTTGCTCTCCTGTGGTCATGCTTGCTTTATTATTTTGATTGGATAAAAATGACCCTTCAGTAGCCTGTAGGGATTTGTTCAGGGGCCTTGTTTGTTTCTGTTCTTTTTTCCCCCTCTGCTAATTCTTATGTCTGTCGTTTGTCACTTTGACATTAATCGTATGGAAGAAAAGAACTCTTACAGTTGCATGAAACGTGTATATCAGTTTAGTTTGACAGTTGGCTGCTTGCAGCACCTCAGAGGTACTGATGGATGGCACAGTGTCCAGGACTTTGATGATTCAAATCAAGAAAAATCAAACACATAATTGTCTTTCAGATACATATTTGAGGAATATCCATGTGCAGCTTCATTATGAGCATCCTCTCGGGTTCGTACACACATGATATCTGGAGCCCAAAGTTAACCTTCGCTGTTAAAGGGCGAAGTCACGCTTGTGTAGAATCAGAACTGGGTTTTTTTTGTTATTATTTAAACTGACTATGTGAGTGTCTTGACTTTTATTCTGATGTTTCTATACGTTGGAACAGGTGTAATTGTTTTTTAAAATAATGAAACCGTGTCCATCGAGTGCAGGAGTGTGAAAACACACTTGTTCTTTTCCTTCACACTGGCTCATAATTCACAGCTGGCCACCACCACCACCACCACACTCTCCCTCACCCTGCGCTCACGTAAACCAGCGTGCATTCTCTCCTCCTCCCTCCCTACACTTCCTCCTCCTCTTCCTCTCTCATTACTTCTTTGTTTCCTCTCTCCCTGTATGTGCTGTCTATTTAAAACTCACATGAAATTCCCATGGGAACTCTGGGATTAATGAATATGTAGCACTTGTATAGACACAGACTCTGTTAACAGGCGTGTGATACATTAAAAGATCACTGATGGGGAAAAAGTGGCTTGTATGTAAATTTAAAATCCATCCTTCTACCACTTTATCCTCCACATGTTTCTGTGCCAGTCTCAGCTGACAGAGGGTGATAGTCCGGGGGTCACATCCTGGACAGTTTGTCATCACAGGGCCACACACAGACAAACATTCACTCACACTCTCACACCTTACAGTCAGTTTAGAGTGTCTGATTTACCCGATCCCCATACACACACACACACACACACACACACACACACACACACACACACACAGAGGACATGCAAACTGAGTGCTAACGGTAAATTAAAATGATAAAGTGAATGAGTCAGAAATAACTGTGTAAGGATAATGTAGTGTTACAGCCCTCATCAGCTGATTCTATGAAACGGTGTGTTCTATAAGAGACTTCCCTCTTTCAGAAATGTTTATACATATATATATATATATATATATATATATATATATACACACATATGTATATACACACACATATATATACAGGAACAAAAAATGTTCATATATATATATATATATATATATATATATAAAACATTTTTGTTCCTTTGAATTCCTCTCAGTACTCAGGAGGGGGCGCAACAACATCACCTATGAACATGAAGCTTGTCACTGAACCTTCACTCTCTGTATGCTGTAGTCTCACACTGCTGTTGCCAAGGTTATTATCCAAGGTGCAATCCCGGTTAGATTATCCAGGTAGATTAGAGAGCAGGTTAATGATGAAGCAGCCATGCTGATAATGATGTTTGAGTTAGTTAGACTTGTGTTACCTTTTACTTTCCTGCTTCACAGGACGTCAGCTCCTCTCTGCTCCATTATTCATCCTCTGTCTCTGAAACAGCGATGATGGGATGGGGGTGTTTATTGGAAGGGGAGCGGTGACAGGAAGACGGGCAGGTGGGGGTTAGACAATATGGTTATCTGGCTGGTAAGGATGTTAACGTGAATACTGAACGATGGTGTTTGGTTGCTTCTCGCCACTGGAAAGAAGAAAATGAACCTGTGATTTGATGCTTTTATAAAACATGAACCCTCTGTGTTTCTGTCATCGTCCTGCGTGCAGACAGTTTTTGCTTCATTCTAACGGACATTTGAGAGCAAACTATGCCTAGTGTGGTGTTTGACGTGGTGTGAATGAGGACTATTTACAGTCTCTAAGTTGGTTTATGTGCCCAGGTCCAGCTCTATGAAGGGGGTCCAGTCCCCTCAGTTGTATCCTGAGCCCCATCTGTTAAAGCTTGGAAGAACAAGAACATAACTGGCTGTGACACCAGTTTGACTATGATGTCATTAAATCCTCTTGAAACAGAGTAGAGGAGTGGGACAGAACATTTCATTTAGTTAAACCTCCAGCTCCAGTTCCATTCCCTCTGTCATGATCCAGAGACAGAAGGGAAACAGCAGGCAAGTAAACTAGTCAGTGAGAGGAACAGCTGTTTGTGCCTTTCGGATTTTTATGGAATTCAAACAATATTTAGGGCTCTGCTGTTTTTGTGAACATTTTACTAAGTACTCTCATTAATGTGAGAAACTGAGCGCCATTTCTCTCACTCTGCTCACAGAGTCCACTCTGCAGTTCTTTTTAGTGTTGTCTGTGGATTCCCACGTCGTTCGGTAACGTGAAACCTCTGCAGGCGGCGGCGCCTAATGCTCGGTGCGGTAAAAAAACAGTCCTTGCATTATATGCACGAGCACTTGTGCAGCAGTCGTTGGAGAAAGCGCAGCAAACGCAGCAGCAAACGCAGCAGCAAACGCAGCAGCAAACGTGCATCTCCTGTTGGCTGCTGCTGACGCCTCAAACCTCAGTCCACAAATGGTGATTGTACAACGCGGGAATATCTCCCTGCGTTAATATGAAGGCATGTTTATGTGATTCCAGCACATGAAAATTACGCTGTCGCCCACCATTTGGGTTCTGTACGGGCGTCTGAGGAAGAGGAGGTCAGTCTTTCTGGCAATGGAATATTCCACCGGGAGCAATAACGTGCAACACACACACACACACACACACACACACTTTATTCTCAAACACAGACTCTGTGCTCGTCCAAAACTTTACACGGTTGTGTGGCTGTGATTGGCATCGTGCCCGTGTCACTACATGTGAGTCACTGGGAACAGTTTTCATTGACTTTGCAGCTTTTAATCAGCTTAAAAGAAGCACGACTACTAACCACACACACGCACACACACACACACGCGCGCAGGCACTCACATATTTTTCCCAGAAACTCTCCCGTTAGTGGTGTAACTCATTAAGCTGCTCAACAGCAAGTGGCTGAATCCATAGGTTTATAGGAAAGCCTGTAAACCAACATGATCAATAAACCTGGGGTTTGTTTATTTGTGGCCTCTGGTGTCCAGAAAAACAACGACATCACAGATCTAACACGCAGCTTTGGCAGTGAATTGGACATTTATGTTTTTGTCATTTGGAGCTGCGACAATCGTTTACTGAATTAATCTGCAACTAATTTGGTAATCTGAGTGTTTTTTTTTTAGTAATTAAAACAAGTACTCAAATGTATTGTTTAGGTTCTGAAATGTAAATATTATTTGCTTCTTATAACAAACAACAAAATTACAACTATTTAATTTTAGGTTTTGGACAAAAAAAGGTTTGATAAGATAATGTCCAGTTTTTAAGAAAATATTCACATTAAAGAAGCTTAAACAATCGGAAATCTTGTTTTAATCGTGAAAAATGCTTCAAACCGATTTAACGATTATTAAAACATTTGTCGATTAATTTAGTAATCGCTTCATTGATGTTTCAGCTCTAAAGTCATGGCAGCTCGTGCTTAATTGGGATCAGTGCATACATGTATACAGTATCATGTATATCCTGTTCACTCGTATGTAAAATTTAGCCCAAGAAAGTAAGAGGTTAGCTACAGTGGATTGAACATGGTGTTCACTAAGGGTGCTACAACTAACTGATAAATCGATTATGAATTGACTTCTGTTCATTTATTGCTAACTCTTTTAATAGCACAAACATGTTTTGTGATTCTAGCTTCATACACATGGAAATCTCTGGTTTGTGGACAAAACAAAAAAATGTGTCATTTTGAAGTTTAGTTCAAATGCTGTTGGACGTCTTTTCACCATTTTCTGAATTTTATGGACAAAACAATAATTGATAAGTAAAATAATAATTAGTTGCTGCCCTGTTGTTTCAAAGGATTTTGTAGTTCACTCTGCCATGTGTGCAGTCCAGATTGATTTAATCCCTGCTGTAATCTGCGCTGGGGTTAAGTCTGTGCTTGTGTCAGTGAAGACTGCTTGTTGCAGTTAAGTGTGCAGTAGCTCCCGTTTCAGTTTAGTTGCTGTTAGTAGTGTGTATATATGACACCGTAGATCATGTGGCGTGAAGGTCGGTCTCTGAACAGGAGTTTGAAACCAGACTGATAATGAACATGAACATATTTATTACTACCACCACGACCACGACCTGTGCGTTTTCATTTAGACTAAAATGATTTGTGCTCGACATCAGAAGTTATCGGCATTCATACGAACACGCCTGAGAACACACCTGAGAATACGCCTGAGAACACATAAGAGAACACACCTGAGAACACATCTGAGAACACGCCTGAGAACACACCTGAGAACACTGAGAACACGTAAGAGAACACACCTGAGAACACAACTGAGAACACACTTGAGAACACATCTGAGAACACGCTGAGAACACATCTGAGAACATACCTGAGAACACGCCTGAGAACATGCCTGAGAACATGCCTGAGAACACGCCAGAGAACACGCCTGAGAACCGTTCAGCTTCATTTTGACGGCTCGTGGTGTGAGTGTTTCCAGTGTCGGGGTCGTGTGGATGTGCAGGTGTATCCCACACAGAATTCATCAGCCACTGAACGGTTGTACAACATAAAGCATGTTAACGTTGCTCCTCCTCTCTAAAGGTCACGTCGATACATGCAGCAACATCCTGTAGGTTCATTTTTCATGAAAGGATGAGCACAACAGCGACATACTCGCAGACAGCTCACTGTGGTCCTGGTCTGAAGAGCTCTGACCCTTGCCCTTTGACCCCCCTCCCCTGAAGCAAAGCCTTCCTCTCCTCCACCCCCTGTTATGAGGACCTCAGTCTTTTCATTCTCCTGGTTCCTCTCTGTCTCTGTCTCTCTCGTCTTTTGTCCTGCTGGAGGCCGGAGCTCACTGACTGTGGCTTTAAAGCCTTCACAGCTGAGGGAACCTCAACAGCTCATCGTCAGGTGTCTACAGGCTTTTAAGGCAATGTTGTTTCCATCTTTGCAACAGTCCCAGCAACAGTAGATGCTTCACGGAGGTTTTAGGTGGTGCATAAAACCTCTGTGCTTATGATGCTTATGATGTGTGTTAAGCTAACAATTAAGACACCCAGTTTAGGTTGAACGAGGACGAGAGGCCCAACAGAGCAGAGCGTCCTGTCTAATGTTCTATGGTTTGGACGGAACAACAAAAACGCCATTTGTGAATCACAAAGGCTGCAATTTACGTGTTCTATTTTTGATTGTTTGCCGTTCTCTGCCAATTCACAACGTGTAACTCCGAACTTCTGATCTTAAATCTACGACATGGTGAATATTCGTTGTGAAAATGTGTGATGGGATTTTTTTTGTTCAGTCCTTTGTACACGTCAAAGACACTGGATGACGCGAGGTGACAGATGAGTGAACGAGCAGCATAAGCAAATGTTTTGTTGTCCATCCAACGGCCTCATCCGCCGTCTTTCCACACCCGTCCATTCCTGACCTGTTGCTATGGTTTCAGTCCCCGGGTCGACAGGCGGTGGTGGCAAGGGTCAAACCAGTTCAGCCACGTTGGCTTGGTGGGGGTGGGTCTGTGTTTATGGTTTGGAATGGCGGCAGAGAGGATAAATGGCGGGGTGATGTGATGATAAGGTAGAAGTTTGTGTGGTGGGTGTGTGATGCTGTATGTGTGTGTAATTGAGGGTGGAGTCTGTGATGTAGCTCAGCGTTGATTGAGGATCAAAGAGCTTTTTTTTCTTCAATGGGTGGTGCTGCTGCTGCTGCTGCTGCTGCTGCTGGTGGTGGTGGTGCTGCTGCTGCTGCTGCTGCTGCTGCTGCTGCTGCTGGTGGTGGTGGTGGTGGTGTTGGGGCCTCAGGTATTCTCGACGCACAAAAGACTATTCATGTGTGCTGGAGCCTCCTGGGGGATTGGGTGGGGTTCATTCAGGGAGATGGAAATGGGGGTTGGTTGTTGTTGGGGTTTAGAGCCACTGATGCTCATATGAGTGTGTGTGTAACTAACAACTGTTTTCATAATCAATTCATCTGTTCATCAGTCTCTCAATGAAAAGATGAGTTGCTTCATCTATAAAATATCAGACAATATCAGACTAAAATAAAAATGTTCCCAAACCTAAAAATGAAGACAACCTCACATATTTTGAAGTTGCCCTGCTGGGATCAATCAAGTCTGTCTGAATCTGTTTCTGAATTCAATTGACTTTCATAGAGAATGAAACAGAACAGATAGAACAGAGAAACATAAACTCTTCATTTCTGTTTCTGTTTCAGATTCATATAATAAATGGGATTGTGGTTATGAGCTGGTGTCTTTACTCCTGTTTTAGAGCACAATGCATATCTTTTTGTGGACAAAACAAAGACATTTCACAATTTGTTTTTCACCGATTACTGACATCTTGAGCACCAAATAACTAATCGGTTAATAAATAACAGTGACAGTTTAATCTGTACAACAGTCGTTAATCCCACAAAAAGAGAAGATCCACACACATTGGAGCGTGTTGTATTCAGGGTAAAGGTTATTCAAATTTCTCCTCACTTTTACTTGTACCTCTCACTATCTAGGATATCCTCATTATTGATCACATGTGTACATCACGTGACTTTGTTAACCTGGATGTTTGGTATTTAAGGATAGCTCCTCGCTACGAGCACCAGGGCTCACCGTCAGGCTCCAGTCATGTCAGAAAGTCAATGAGACTGCTGTGGTTTCCTCTCGTATGCTTCACTGCTGCATAAAAAAATAAATAAAACACATTTTAAATAAAATATTTTATTCTGTCAGATTCTTCAGCATTTGTGCTCTCGGAATCAGTGAAGAACCCACTGTGGAGAAAATGAAAGAGAGCACTCGTGTTTTAAAATGTATGGACGAGGGGAAGAGGGTTGTCACACACGACGAGTTTGTGCAGCAAATGCAGAAACACAAATCACACACACACACACTAATCTAAATCTAATCTTATCAACTCCTGTGTTGCTGCTTCTCTTTCAGAACTGTGGTGCAGGGAGTTAGTGGAGGACAAACAACCTCTGTTTCTAGCTGGATTAGGCTGTACTGAAGATATATATATATATATATATATATATATATATATATATATATATATATATATATATATATATATTTATATATATATATATATATATATATATATATGTATATATGTGTGTACATGACTAAGACACATAAGTGGTTTTAATAGTATGGTGTCAGTACATCCTTCGTATCCCTTTGTCTCTGATGACTGTTGATGTACCTGGGCTCACAGTGGTAGTGACACACCCAGCACCTTATGGCTGATGTGTTGATAGGAGTGATGTCTCCACACGGTCCCCGCCCCGGTGTCTCAGCTGCTGCCTGTGTGAGCAGCTTTGTTTCCACAGCAGCTCCGGGGCATGCATTTATAAATCTTAGCAGCCGCCTCGTCTGACACAGCAGCTGTTTGAGTAGAACACATGGCTGTGGTGATGTGAGCGGTGACGCCCTGATCTAGATGAGATGAAGCTGTACCTGAGTGTATTCTTATTCGTTTACTGACGTCTGCTCTGTTTTCTCTCCTCAGGACGAGAAAGCTGCAGATCAGAAACATTCCACCTAATCTACAGTGGGAGGTAAGTTCCTAATGTTCCTGTGACCACACGGTCATCACACCAACAAGTGAAAAGTGTTTTATTGTCAGTATTATTTGATCTTGTAGATGCATGACAGTGTAAGTTATAGCTCAGTCTCTGATGAGAACCCACAGCATCTCGTCATCACATGACTGTAACAGCGTTGGCAGTGTGGCACGCCGGCTTTCAAGTGAAGAAGCTGCGCTTCCCTTTGTCTGTGCAAGAGCTTCACATTCATTTATGACGCGTATCATCACTGACTGTGCTGAGCGTCTGCATGAACACATGGAAACAAAAATGTTCAATTTGCACTTTTATTCAAATGAAAACAGCGTGTGCAGCTGTGAACAGGCTCAGAGAAGCCGCTGCCTGCTTCACCGTGATAATAAACGTTTGTTTTTTTCCTGTAGCCTTAAAATAAGCCCTTTATATGTATTTTAGACAACCACATAATAAACCAACCAAGAAGAAGACGCATGTTTACATCCTTTATGGTATGGGAAGGCAGTACAGGCTCAAACAGAGGAGGATTTATGACAGATTATTATGAAGACAGAGCTTGCTGGCTGTTGCTGTGAGGTGGGCAGCGACAGGTTAACCAGTGTCAGCCGGTCAGCATACAGGCCCCACACTCGATGTTAATTGTAATTTGTGAATTGTTATTTAGGTGCATGGATAATCACACACTTTGTTGTGAAGCTAAACCTTTCAAATATTACATGGAGCTCAACTGTAATAACCACATGCTTGTGTTCAATATACTCAAGTTCAGAAATTTAACAAAAGAAAGTAAAGAAACAATAATTATATGTATGTATGTATATATGTATACATACATACATATGAATGTAAAATATTCACTTCTTTGAGTCGAGGGGGCATAAAATCAGTCTCTCCGTCTGTCCAAAAACATTCTACCAGCTTGAGTTTTGCCATTTTTTGTCACTGATTTTGTTCTACTGTGTGTCCTCGCTCCTGCTTTTATTTGCGGGTTTAAATCCTGGGCTGAGAACTGGTGCTGCATGTGCAGAGAAGTGTAAAAGACAAAGTGAGACTGCTGTGGGTCAGAGAACATGGTCTCTAATGCAATGCTAATGAGGGCGGAGGGTGAGGGCCAATCCATTCATCTGTCCATTATTTCCCCAATGAATCAATATGTGGTTTGGTCCATAAAATGTTCACATTTAAGCAGCTGAGAAATCACACAGCTTATTTTAATTATTATAATAAACCTTAACCCACAGGGAGTGTTCAGACCTGTTCCTGTAACATCTGCAAACAGACCAGATCACTCAGTACAAATAGTAATGAAAAGTCTGAATGCAGTTCTATGGCACCTTTCCCATTATACAGTTGCGGCGCGGCACGGCGCGGCACTACTTGTTTTATGTTGCTTTTCCATCAGTGACAGTACCTGGTACCTGCTGCTGTTTTTGGTACCTGGTCTGTTGAGGTTCAGCTGAGCCGATACTAAAACGTCGACACAAGAATCAAAGCGAACAATACTGAACTGTAGATCAGTTAAAAAGACTTCAAAATCCTGAAAACATGCGTTAATCTCCAACATTTAGCAAAGGACATTTCTAAAATCTAACGAGGGTCTTTCTGTTGTCCCCGTGTGTGTGCGTGGGTCTCCGGTTTCCTCCCACAGTCCAAAAACATGCAATATGGGGATGAGGTGAATTGGACACTCTAAACCGTGAGTGTGAGAGCGGACGGTTGTTTGTCCCTGTGATGGACCGGTGGCGCCCTCATGTCGAGGATGAAGCAGTAGAAGATGAGTGAGAGTGCGTCTGGACGCGTCAAACCGAGTAGAGCCGAGCCGAGCCGTGCTAGAAGTGTATCATGGAAGGCGGCGTTAGTTTGCAGCATGAAAATCCCAATGTTTAGAGGTTGCCATGACACCGAGGATGATCCCTCTGCACATGTATGTAGCCCCTGAGGCGTTTGTGCATGTGGGTCATATCTGATGTGAATCATGGGTTAGAGACCACAGGTCAGGCTGAGGAGACAGCGGTCATGTGAAGCAGCACAGCTGGAGGATGATTGTGATCCTTCCTCTTTGACTTCTCTCGACTAAAAGTTAGTTACTCGTCACTCAGTCTATAAATAATAACTTATATTTATAATACACAATAGTGTGACTCATTCCTTCATTCATCTGCTGCCAACACTTCACACTATCACGTTCCACGAATGATTATGACTCATAATTTGCACAGGTGAACACCAAATGCTGCACATTTAGACACAAAAGACAAACATAAATAATCTACAAGGATTACTCTGCACTAGAGAAAGCACTCCAAGAGCAAAAACCTTTGCCACGGTTAACGACTGTTCCTGGATCTGTCTCTGGATCGCCACCAAAACTTAATATATTCCTTCCTTTGTCTCAAACAAACATCCCAGAAAGTGTCATCAAGCTCCATTGCAAAGATTTAGAGTCGTGTAAAACACCGGCGGGAGAAAAGCAAAGCCATGCATGTGTGTCAGCATCAGGGAAGTGGATCCTGCAGCGATGTCACAACGTCATTGTAGAGATTCATTTCATCTACAAACGTGTTGCTGACAAATCACAAAAAAACTTAGCTGTCACTGTAACCTGTTAATAAAGTACACACACACGTACAGTATGTATACACACAGGAATACAGCAGAATCAGCACGGTGTGTGTGTGTGTGTGTGTGTGTGTGTGTGCGTGTGTGTGTGCACGTGTGTGTGTGAGTGTGCGTGTTTGTGTTTGTGTGTGTGTGTGCCAGCGAGCTGCTGCTGCTGCTGGATCGTCTCCATTTCTCCGCTGCACCGATGCTGCCAACTGTGTCCACAGGAGGGCGACATGTCGCCGTCAAATCTAATAAAGAAAGTAATGAAGTTAATGAAGAGGGTTAAGTGTCAGGCCATTCTGAAGATAAGTGGACAAGCGTACATGATGGGATGTCTTCACTCTGAGGGGAGAGGGAGAGACAGGAAAGGAGATGTTTTTCTCTCACTTCAAAATAAAAGAACATCCTGTTTTACACACACAGGATCTTTAGTACCTCACAACATAATGATAATAAAAGACTCAGAATGAAACTAAAGTAATGATGAAAACAATGCACTGCGTTTAAATTGTAGAATGAGTGACTTGTCATCTATCGCCATGGTCTGCTCGCGGTCACGTGATTTTTCTGCCGTCAGCAGCAGATCATTAGTGTCGTCCAGCTCAGCCTCTGATGACATCACAGCATTAATGTCAAATCTGTGAATGAGGAAAAAAGAAAGACCGTGGACCATATTTATTAAACTCTACTTTAGTTTATATCAAGTCAGTTATTTGATGTGTGTGTGTGTGTGTGTGTATAACTGCTCGCAAACAAATGATTAATCGATTAGTTTCTGATTACTGATTAATGTAGAGAATAAAGTTTTATGATATTTTATTTTGTTTTCTGGTTTCCTCTCTGACAGTAAATTGAATATTGTTTTTTTGGGGGGAAAAGTCAGAGTCAGAGTTGAGAAGCGGTGAAGTCCTTTCAGTTAGTGTGTGCATCACTAAGTTAGTGTAAGTTAGTGTACTTTAAGGGAATCCTTTAAAAAGCTCTTGCCCTTCATTTCCATCCTAACCTCTTGTTCTCTTCCTCCTCCACGTGGACTGACGGTGTTTTCTCTGGTCTTCTCGTCTCTCAGGTGCTGGACGGTCTGTTGGCTCAGTGTGGAACTGTGGAGAACTGTGAACAAGGTAAACGCCGCCGAGTCTCTCCTGCTCTCAACGCCAAACACGTCTGATCCACATCCTCATTCTCTACATTACAAAAAGTGCAGCACACTGTGATATTCCATGGCTACCAGTGCAGCAACATGTGGCAGTTTGCTGCCCCCGTGTGGCTGCAAACGCTAACTGCTATATTCACACCTAAAGTTGATTTCTCAGATTTTTCATTCCCATTAAGTTATGGAATAAGATGCTGCACTTTTCAGATGTACTGTAATATGTTGAAATATTACACAACAGTTCAAGGATCCACAACAGTATAGATATTGTTATTATAATAATAATAATAACAATGATAACAATTGCAGATGTAATCTATTCATAATTAGTTAAAAGGTGGTGGGATACGAAGCTGAATTCTTAATTTTCATTATCATCACTCAGAGTGATGTCATCAAAGTTATACAGTATGATGAGGATGTGGTTAACTCCCATAATGCTTTGCCTTGGAGCCGTTGGCTCTGCCTGAATGCTTTTCCACGTTTGTCACATCTTCCTCATCTCTCATTGGACCGTATGCAAAATGTAAT
This sequence comes from Solea senegalensis, assembly GCF_019176455.1. Classification (NCBI taxonomy): domain Eukaryota; kingdom Metazoa; phylum Chordata; class Actinopteri; order Pleuronectiformes; family Soleidae; genus Solea; species Solea senegalensis. Next base: position 2,497,076 of record NC_058038.1, on the reverse strand, counting down.
ATTAGGTAAATGAAGTCATCTTTTATGTGAAACCTAATCAGTGAAGTCTTTGTTTCTTGTCTTTTTGTTAAATCCATTTTGAAACCAACACGTGCGTCTTTATTTCTGTCTGTCTTCTTTCCTTTCTTTGTTTCAGTGAATACAGACAGTGAAACTGCAGTGGTTAATGTCACATACGCATCCAAGGAGCACGCCAGGCAGTAAGTTCTTCATCCTTATTCAACATGATGTCTCTGTTACTTCTATTACATGTATTTTTGTCATAATAAAGTAAACCCATGTAGAAAATATCCGGATGTAGATTTCTTCCTGTGTGCATATTTTGCATTAGTTTGTTTTTTTAATGTTTGACCAAAGACCAAATATAAAAGTACAGAAAACTATAATTGATGTGATTTCCTATTGAGAATCATCACTGATGCCACTAAAACAACAAGCTGCGAGTTCTCTGCCCCATTACTGACATCTAGTGGACATTAATAGGAACTACAATGTAAAACTTGCTCTGTGCTCTGAAAAAAGATTCAGTGAGTCTTAACTCATTCTAAAAGTATTGTTGTTTAATAGCAATGCATCAAATATCATATTTTTATTCATAGAATCATGAACAGTTAGAAGTTAAAATGCAGAAAGTGCCTTTGGATTGTACTTGTGTACAATTTTATACTGATTTAAATAATATGTATATTTACATATACAAATATGCGGCAGCCTGTGGAGCAGTGGGAAGGAATTGGGCTTGTAACCAGAGGGTGCCGATGCTAGAACATTATCGGCTCTTTCACCAGCTGCCTGTAATGTAACGTTGTGAGCGCTGTGTGTCTCCTCAGAGCCATCCAGAAGCTGAACGGGCACCAGTTTGAGAACAATGCCAGCGTCCTGCACGTCTCCTACATACCTGATGAGAACTCTGAGCTGGAGGGCGACCAGCGGGGGCCCGACAACGGCCGGCGCTCTGGTTATGGGCCTCGCAGTCCTCGCGGTGGCCCCCCAGGCTCGGGGATGCCCTCCAAACCTCCACACAACGACATCCCCCTGAGGCTGCTGGTGCCCACGCAGTACGTCGGGGCCATCATCGGCAAAGAGGGCGCCACCATTCGCAACATCACCAAGCAGACACAGAGCAAGTGAGTGGAAGTCACCTGTGTTTGTGCTGGTTTTTATGTAAGAATAAGAATAGAACCAAAATAACTCAAACACTCTGGGCCGTACTGTACTGTACCAAACCGTACCATGATGGAAACACAGCATCAGTTACCTATGATGGTTATGGTTAATGTAGGGAAGTGAGCTGTGGTTACAAAAGCATCATCTGCTGTGGTTAAGCTGTCCAAGTCAATGAAAACACGCACCTAACAAGCAAGTATGTGTGAGGAGTGTCTGTACAGTACATGAAATCAGTGAAAGTGCTTTGAATTTGAATTTTGTGTTTTCAAGTTTAAATGTACATGTACTTTACACGAGAGAAACTGTGTTTAAAGGTGAAAGAAATCCTTTAATACATTTCAAATCAGTAACAAGGCGATCAGAGATGGCTGACTTCAGTGTCAACATTCTAAAAGGGTTATTCTAAATTGTAACAAGCCTCTTTCGGCCTGTGCGGAAACACACACAGACACACACAGACATCACTCCCAAGTAATAATTAGCTTGGTTTTAAAGGGGAATCTGACAGAGGTAAAGATGTTTTGCAGTAAAGAAATTGGAAATGAAAAAGTCATCAATGCTTCACACTCTGTCTCGCCGCTGCAGGATCGACGTGCACCGCAAAGAGAACGCCGGTGCTGCAGAGAAGCCGATCAGCATCCACTCCACCCCCGAGGGCTGCTCCTCTGCCTGCCGCATGATTCTGGAAATCATGCACCAGGAGGCCAAAGACATCAAGACGTAGGTTTTAAAGAGTGGTGGTGAAAACGTATGAAGCGTGTCGCAGGATCCTGGACACTGTTGTTTGTTTGGACGTGTGTTAGTGAAGTCCTGATGTGCTTTTGTTTTCACTTACAGCATTGAAGAGATTCTGCTGAAGATTCTTGCTCACAACAACTTAGTCGGACGCCTGATTGGAAAAGAGGGACGCAACCTGAAGAAAATCGAGCAGGACACAAACACCAAGATCACCATCTCCTCGTAAGACCAGTGCTCACACACACGCACACACACGCACACACACACACACACACACACACACACACCCCTGCTTCACCTGCGATGAAAAATACTGAGCGCTGTCCCAGGCATGGCTATCTACTGTACACAGTGAGTGCATCAGTAACCGCCTCCTCTGCTCGTGTGATCTGCACAGTCTGCAGGATCTGACTCTGTACAACCCGGAGAGAACCATCACAGTGAAAGGCTCACTGGAAGCCTCCGCCCAGGCTGAGATGGAGATCATGAAGAAGCTCAGAGAGGCGTACGAGAACGACATCGCTGCTATGAATGTAAGTCTGAACAACCTCGCTGATGACCTGTGTCCACTTTAAAGGATTTTACACAGTTTCAGTCTTTCCACCGGCTCTACTCGCCTCGACGCGGCACGACACGGCACGGTTCGGGTTGCATCTCCACTACAAAAGAAGTACCTACTCAACGTGGGCGGAGTCATCACTGCACGGCTGTGTGGAACTGAAAATAGTCCCTAGTACCGGGTTATTATGCGAGTGGAGCCGGTTTGGTTTTTATGAAGTGTGGTTGTGTGAGGTGTTTGTGTTATTATTAACACTTTGACGACCGTGCTGCTAAGTGTGAACCAGCCTGGGACCTGGACACCAGCTGGGACAGACGGTGGACACATTTTAGAGGCAGAGTTGTATTTCTGTGCCGTGGAGCGAGCATCCGAGAGGAGCTCAGGGTAGAGCTGCTGATTGACCATGATTGACCATGACCATTGACCATGCTGAGGTCAATCAGGGAGGAGACTGGGCACTCAGGACTCGCTGGAGAGATTACATCTCTCAGCTGGCTTGGGAACACCAAGGGATCCTTCCAGAGGAGCGAGAGGAAGAGTCTGGGCTTCTCTTCTGAGACTGCTGCCCCTGTGACCCAGAGAAGCAGAAGACGACCAGATGAGATGAGAAGGAAAGGCTCACCGAGCAGTCGTGTGCTTCAGTCTTTGGAGGCTTTGTTCTCACTTTTCCTTTTCCTGCTGGAAACTGAAGTTTGTTAACCGCCTAGAGATAATCAATCATTTTTACATCATGGCACAAACGAGCGCTTCATTCAGATTTCCCTCAGTGACACAAACCTGTTAGATGACATCACTCACTGACTTCAGTGGCTATAGATGTTCTTAGTTGAACCTTTTGCCTAAAATGTCTTATTTGTGCTGTTTCTGCTGGCAGCCATGTTATCATTACACACACACACGAGTGACTTGTAAAGCAGTTGTTTTCAGTGTAACTGAATCATAAGAATCAGTGAATTAACAACATTTGTTGACTGGAGCACAGACGGAGTCTGTGATGCTGCTCGCTGTCACTAAATACACCAGACTCCTCTGTTAAATATTGAGATTTTAGACATTTCCGTGGTGATTGTTGGAGATGAAGCCACGTTTGTGCGCTTTGATTCTTGTGCCTCTTCCTGTGCCGTGCCGTGCCGAGTAGCACGAGTGGAAACACTCTCACACTGAGAGATTGTGTCCTGATGCCAGGCTGGTTGGCACTTCAAAGAACCTGAACTATGTCTTTGATTTTCATTGATTTTCATTGATTTTCATTGATTTTTATTGATTTTTTTGTTGTTTATTTTCTATTGACATTTATACAGCATGTAAATAAAGACCTGTGCTGTCTCGGTGTCTAACCGACATGATTCTTCACAGCAACAGACCCACCTGATCCCTGGACTCAACCTGGGAGCTCTGGGTCTCTTCCCCTCTTCCTCCAACATGCCCCTACCTCCGCCGGGAAATTCTGGATCCGGTGCCCCCTATGGCTTTGGGGTAAGAATACTTACTGTTTAGGTTTAGCACTTGAAAGTTAACAGTGTCCAGACACTTTTGTCCTTTTCTACAACTGCTTTGATCTGAAAATGAACCCACAACTGTAACACAGGCTACATTGTCGGTCGTAACGTAGTCGTACACGTCGTGGATAGAGATCGAGGCTGGAGACGACTGATGAAGAAGAATAACGCTGTGCTGTTTTGTCTGTGTGTCCAGGCTCCAGAGCAGGAGACGGTTTACATCTACATCCCAGCGCAGGCAGTGGGAGCCATCATTGGGAAGAAGGGACAGCACATCAAACAGCTGAGCCGCTTCGCCGGGGCCTCCATCAAGGTCTGTACGAGTTCCTGAGACCACATGTTCAAACAAGCACAAGTTTCTCAGACATCAGGAGAACCTTTTCCATGTGCTGTCCACACAACTCACACGACCACGAGAACATTCATTACAGAACATTTCAGACAGACCGCACACACGTGTGTCACAGGACGTTTGCATAAAAATCACTGGGTTTTTTTGTAATTGTGAAGTAAAATAATAACTTCTTTAGACAATTTAGACCGGGCGTGTCCAAAGTCCGGATTGGCTCGTGGTCAGATTTTGTTTTACAATGAGTGAAAACCTGAGTCCCGGGTTCACAAATAAACTTATATCATGATATCTGACTCCAGATATGAAAGAAAGGCAGCTTTACTTTCACTTGTTCTCTCCTGCGTGGCTTAGATTTGGTTACATTGTGGCAAGGAAAATACAATTATTTTAAAGGGGACATATTATACCCTTTTTCCCCCATTAAAATAGTTCCCTGGTGTCCTAATGAACATGTCAGTGACATGCTTTGGTCAAAATACCATAAGGATGAAGAATCATAGTAGTTCAATAACCCTGCTAAACCCGCCCCTTTCAGAACGCTCCGTTTTGTGCGTGGTCCCTTTAAATGCAAATGAGACACAGGCAAACACACACCCACTTCTTCCAGAGGGTTTCTGATTTGTCCTCTTTACAGCGCTCACTCGCTCAGCTCCTGTCCCCTCCCCTCATTCGTCTCCCCCTCCCTCCACTAGTTCTCTGACAATATCAACATGGCAGCGTGAGCAGCGAGAGTGCCGTCACAGGAAGAGACGTCCTACATAAGGATTTAACTGTAAATCAGTTAAAAACACTTAGGGACAGCACCGCTGATCCACCGCTGATCGCTGAATAAACTGCTGCTGTATGTGACTGTATGTGATCAGTGGTGGCGATCAGCGGTGCTGTCCCTAGGTCTTGGTCCTTGTGTCAGATGTCTCTTCCTGTGACGGCACTCTCTGTGAAAATCAGGCGCAGGGAATTCAACATTGCGTGTTTTATCGCCCATACTTACACTAAGGGGGACCACGAAAACATGACTGAGTATTCTTTTTCCACACTTTGACGACTGGTAGGGCCTCCAGAGTCCCAAATATAAGTATTGAAATGGTTAAAAAGTTGATTTTGCATAATATGTCCCGTTTAAAGCAGTTGCTGTTGCTCGTCTCGCTTCATGTGCACCACATGCCTGCTCAGCTGTGATGTAAGATGCTTTACCGTGTGCAGCGTGGGAATGTCGAGAGTCGGTCGTTCTAACCGGGCTGAGATTGGTGCTCGTGTGTGAGCCGGTTATTTGATTACAGGAAACAGTGTGGTCGTACAGAGACAGTGGAACATGCTCTTCTCTTTCTTATGGTCAATTCAATGAGGTCAACGGTTGTTTATTGAACTGACTGACCTGAGGCTTTCATTCTTCAATAAGAAGAAGAATCATGATTTTCATAGTTCAAGTGCTGTGTGAACCCGTTTGACAGTTATTTGAATGAAACAATAATATAATTTGTCATTATACTGTATTTAAATGTTACACATTGCAGCTTAAACCAGCAGTTGTGTAACTATATCAGGTTTATTTGATATTCCACAGAATCAGGCAGCATAAGCCAGGTTTGGTGGAGTCCTTTGACACAAGAGAGGAGTTCACATCAGGAGGTGAACATGCACAGAACTGTCACAGATACAACAGGGCTCCAAGCTGTCTCTAAGTTGTCATCACAATCAACAGTTTATTTTACATGAAGTGTTGATTGTGACATTAAAATAATAATGGATACTAAACCTGGATGACAGGAAACCTCTCTCCTTCCTCTTCTATGGGGTTTAATGTCCACTTTCATCTGTGATGTTGCATGACTGCCCTCTTCTGGAGTAAGACATCTTCATATTCTTTCTTTGCTCTCATCTCCTGAACATTTCTCACCTGTCTCACCTCTGTCCTCCCCTGCGTTTAAATGCAACATCACTTACAAGTGCTTTTATGTGACGTTGTCCTTTTATGTGGTGACAAATGATGGTGCACTGTGTTCACAACAATAAAAAATCAATTGAAAAAACAACACGGCATCCAGCACACGGTCAGAGTACAGCCTGGAGCCCTTTAAAGAAAGAAACACAATCCTGAACCCTAACACTGAATGGAGATTATTAAATCCAATTCAAAGTATGGAGTATGGGACCCACAAGGTGAGAATCTAGCATCCACTTACTGTAATTAGTCAGATTTCTTACATTAATTAGTCAGATTTACATATGTTTATCACACTGCATCTACAACAGTCTCACGTGACTGAGTTTGTCATTAATGGTTCCTGAATATCTGGATTTCCTCTGGAGCAGACAGACAGACAGACAGATATAATTTTTTATAAATGTTATAAATTTCAGTACATTTATCCACCCTTGTATAAATCCTCCTAGTTAGTCGTGTCTCATTTTGTGAGTAGTGATGTTCAATCCTTCCTTCTCATCATCTCTTGCCAGCACGTTTCATAAATACATGGCACAATATCACACGGATGCGTTTGTCTGCAGACGAAACGTGTCGTTATTTTATGATCCATCCTCTTCCTAGTACTGCGAATACTGTCAGAATGTACTTGTACAGGTGTTCACGAGTCATTTTTGTCATCTGCTCTGTCCCCACACACAATCACAGCAACGCTCTGACACGTTATCACAAACGAGAACATTTAGAATTTAAATTTACATTTAAAATGAATGTTTTCTTTGTTATATGGAGCAAATAAACCAGCTAGTGCCTTTTTTTAAAAACGTTATTAATTTTTTCTATATTACAAGACCAGCATGTGAAAAATGGAGAGTGACGCTGCAAACATATACAGATGTGATAGAACACTAGATCCAGCCCATAGTTGTCTTTCTGTCTCCCCTCTCCTGTCCTTCCCTCACCCTCCCCTGCTCCGGGCATATACAGTAGCTTCCTCCTCCTTCCTTTCCGTCTCCCCTCTGATCCTGCCCGTGCAAAGATACATCACAAACCCCCCAAAGCTGGTACCTCCCACATGGCTGACCGTACCAGCAATCTGCAAACACTGATCCACAACAGGCCGCGCACAGCAACGACACCAGGCGGGACGTGTGCAGAGGCAGTGAGGCAAGGCAGCGAGGCAAGGCAGCATAGCAACCAACTCAAATCCCCAACCTTTAACCACACCAGTGCAAACAATAAGAGAGCGTGCACAACACTTGAAACCGCTCCAGCTCCATCCACACGACCTGGTTGAAGAGGTGACATCAGCCGCTGAGGCCTTTCATCTGAGTCAGCAGAAGCCTTTCATGGACGGAGGTGGTAGTAATGCAACATTACTGTATGCTCGTTTGGATTCTCAATGGCGAGAGCGGCGCCTGGCAGCAAATCCTTTTCACAACAATGAGCCAATGCAATGAATGGGCAAAAGGTTAGCAGCAACTGAGCAGCAACTGAGCAGCAACTGAGCGCTTAGCGCACTGTCGTCCTTTGACCTCTGTACAGAGACGATGAAGAAAGTGCATCAGGCCTCGTCGAGTTAGTTATGTCTGTTGTTACAAAGCATCTGAAAGAGATTAACATGAAGCTGCTGCAGCCGCACAGAATGAACGACCTCACAGTTGTGGGGGTTTTCAACCTGGGCTCTACGTGCATGTATGTGCATGTAAAAACTGATCCAGGAGATGGATTTGATTTGTTTCTCTTTGATAGAATCACTGCAGCTTTAGAGTCTCCCTCATCTCTCACTTTATATTCTTAAAAAGACAAAGTGTCCAGTCTTTGTCATCGTGTCCCAGAAAAAAGTCTTTCTCTCACACAGTCCACCCTCCTCCTCCTCCTCCTCTTCTCTCTTTCTCAAAGTTTTTACTGAGATACATTATCGGAGGCTTTTATAAAACAAACACTTTTACTGGACATAAGTGAATGTCACAGTTTCCCTGTAGGATGACACTGTTGCCGCTCGTTGTAAAAGTTTAGTAATAACGATTCATTTACTGTTTTAGATTGAACATAAAGCCTTGACTGAACAATCCTGGAATTCTCCTTTAACTAAGAACACAATCAAAATAGACACAACTGTGATAAACAGTAGGTGGCGTCACATTCACCTTTTGTCGACGCTCCAGCTTTTTAAAAACCTTTTCAAATGTTCTGGGTTTTTTTTTAATGCAAATCCAAAGAAACATAAACCTTGTGAGTGAAAAAGTAACTTTAGTCCCCGAAAAATATGACTTGTGACTCCATCACCCCACAGGAAACACACACACACACACACACATGCACCCCTAATGTGGGTCTGATGGTGAGACAGCAGCTAACTCCACTCTTAACGTATTCTTAAGATATCACACACTCAGTGGCTGAGATTGTGCGAGGTTAGCCACGGCGCGTCACGTGACAGCGTCATGTGACACGTTGATCAGACGTTGATATTATTTGAAATGACGTGAATATTCCGCACGATTACAAAAACCCACAGCATGTACAGGATGGGTGGGCGGGGTTTGATAGTGTTTCTTGGCCCTTGGCAGAGGTCCCGCCCTCTTCTTTGAGCCATCATGTTTGTGTGACTGAAACTGGAGCCTCATGTTATGTTTTTTTTCCCCCCTCTCTCTCTTTAAAGCTAAACCACAGAAATTTGTGTTGTGTCAGCTGCCATCACAATGGGAAGTCCTGCCTGTGCACCGTGGTCCAAAGCCTCTCTCACATCCCAACAGTATTGCAGTTTATACAAACAATGGGCCGAACAGTAACCTCATCTATAAAGGTTACATTTGTCCGTCTGTTAACGCACAGGTGCCCTTCTCCACGCTCATGCCACCAATAGAGAAGCCAATAAAAGAGCAGTCTTACGAACAAAAGGTTCAACAGCTGGTGGAGAAATTCAAAACTAACGAGGCTGCGGCACAAACTCTGGCAAGAAACTTTGTCCATCAAAATCAACTTAACAGTAAAGACGTGGCAGAGGCTGTGGCCAGAAGCGTCTCAGAGCATCCCGGTCAGCTGAGCAGTAACCGACAACCTCAGGCGCGAGAGATCTCAGTGAGCAGCAGCAGAGTGGCCGAAGCTCCGCCTGTGAACGCCGCAGAGAATCCAGCTCAGCTGAACAGTAACAGAGCGGCGGGAAACATTCCAGAGCATCCGAGCGTCCTGAACAGTGACGCGGCGACAGCGAGCGCCTCGGAGCATCCGGGTCAACCCAACAGCAACAGAACTGTAGACTCTGCAGCGAGCGACCCGTCAGCACAGGAGGATGACACAGAGACAGGCGCCATGTCAGGCCCGGAAGGCGACGCATCCACCAGTAGAAAAAAGTCCAATTATCCACTTCCTTATGATATCATTGACGAAGGAGAGAGTTTCCTCCTGGGATCAGACCCTTGGAAAAACACAGAGGATGAGGACCTGGTAGACATGTTTTTCATATAAGACACATCTATTCTCTCAGGCACTCACAAACTTTGACACACGAGGGAGGAGGGTTGATAAGAATCCAGACGACTTACGGTTGCAGGCGCAGATAAAAGCACCTGGTGTTGATACAAACGAAGACGTGCAGACATGCCTTTTTAAAAGACTCATTCAGGTTTTATCTTCCTGCCAAAGCATAGCTACTAGAAAATAAGAATAGAATAGAATAGAAATATATAATAGAACAGAGGTATTTATTGTTGTTGGGAGCGATGGCCACAGAACTCAGGATCCTTCATCTTTCAAACTCTGGTGAAACCACCTCCGTGGTCACTGTTTGACCTGTGACCTCACGTGTAATGGAGAACACAAACGCCGCACAAGAGAACCTTCTCCAGAGCCAGGTTAGGTCAAGTCAGCTGTCTGTAAGGAGGAAACCAAGCAGCTGAGAGACACCTCTTTCCCCCTCACAGGGCCCAGCATAGCATAGCTGTTTCACCTGTTACCCCGTGTGTTATTACCACCTCTTGTTAGTAAACCTTCCGTACACTTAGACACACTTAGACACATTTATATTACAATTACCAAACCGAGGAAACACAGCAGCCATGTGGTCAAGACACCGTCTTTGATTCTGCCGTCGCCATTCCTTCGCTGACCTGACTTGACCTTTGGTCCGCGGTCTCACAGACACACATTCTCTCGCAGATATCCGTGTATAGTAACATTCATAGATACTGTTGTTATATACTTTGATGTCCCTTCAATAAATGTTTCATAAATGTATAGATGCGTCTAATTAATGGTGAATATTTAACCATTGATGTGCCACTGTGGCTCATCAATTATTCAGTGCATTCTTAATTATAATCCATATGTATAACTATATTAATGAGACGGAATCAGTGAATTGGCTTTTTTATTATAATCAATTTTATTGAAGTTCATCCATCGTGGGACTTATGTTATTAGCAATATTATTAAAATGAGTATTATAGAAATGCACATAATATTATTGGTGCCTCACCTGATCCACGGCACTGTCCCAACACCGTGAAATGACTTTAACTTTTTTATTTTTTATTCCTTGTTATTTTCACGTCTTATGTTAAATTCTCGACCAGTGAGGGCACCAGTGTGTGCAGAGACGAGACCACCCTCACCTCCCTTTGATCTGTATGCGGGTTACCATGGCAACAAGGACACATTTGAATGTTCTTTGTTAAAAGAACATTCAAATGCCTGTCGAAGGCGTCGCTTGACAGGCTTCAAACTAAGGTGCAGGTGACGTGACGTGACCTTAGGTGACGTGACGCGGTGGCCTCAGGTGACGTGACGTGACGTGACGTGAGACGTGACGTGACGTGAGCGTGAGGTGACGTGACGTGATCTCAGGTGACGTGACCTCATGTGACGTGACATGACGTGGCCTCAGGTGACGTGACATGACGTGGCCTCAGGTGACGTGACGTGACATGGCCTCAGGTGAGGTCACTGCCCCACTAGTCTTTCAGAGAACTGGGTAAATTCCTTAACCCAAACATCTCGTACAACATTTGTTTCACCTCCCCGTGTTTCAGAGACCCTGGGGATGGTTCCTTAACCTAAGGTTTGCTGCCGTCTCGTTTTTTTTTAACTAGCGTAGCTCGTAGCTCCGTCAGTCACTCTGTGTCTACACAGACATGAAAACAAAACTCTGCTATACTGATGAACACAGAGCGCTGAGTGTTTGCATCTGACAGGCTTTTCATCTGCATGGTGTGAACTCGTTTGACAGTGGTTTTGAAAGTAATGGACTCTTGTTTCAATTCGTACCAGACTGAACCGAACCGAACCGTTACGCTGGGTTTTCATCTATAACATTGAGTGTATAGTTTCTTCTTCTTCTTCTATGGGGTCTTCTGGTTTCTCAACAGAGGTTAAAGTTCCTTCAGCAAAGTACAACGTTTCTCAAAGCACTTCAAAGTTCCATCAATGCAGCTAAATTCAAGTTGGTCTTCTTCTTCCAATAGGTTCCACCAGACTTATACACTTTCGTGCAGTTCTGCCTTCCATAGGTCAAAGTTCCAAATCACATTTTGAAGTCTAAAATCCTAAGATTATAATCTAGGATTTATAGATGAAAAACTAAAAAAAAATCAAGATCCTCAAAGAGGAAGAATAAATGAACTTGTTTTTATGCACATGTGTGATACTTCAAACAAACAGAGTGCACACTGATGCATCCTCAGGGTGGAGAGAGACAGTCAGCTGACGCTTATTCACACACGCCGACACGGTGTCATTACAAGGGAGTGGAAGCAAGATCCAGGACACGTGAACCGTTGTACTCGTCCACGTGTGATTTCACCACAGAGATCGTCTCAGTTTGGCTGCAAAGTCTATTTATCACTACTTTTGTCTATATTCTGCAGCTGTTCATTTATCAGACAGTAATTCATATGTCTCTATGGTTAGGGTTAGTGGCTACCCACAATACCCTCTCTGACGTCCACAGGGCTTAATGCACAGGACATCCAGCATCATCAGTGATGTGTCTCTCTCCTCTTCTCCCTCAGATTGCTCCAGCTGAAGCTCCAGATGCCAAACAGAGGATGGTGATTTTGACCGGTCCCCCCGAGGCTCAGTTTAAGGTAAACATCGACGAGACGACACCAGCTCAACGGGCCGTCTCATCCGAGTCAATCATAAAACTGTTAACCTGTTTATCTCTGTCCCTCAGGCTCAGGGCAGAATCTACGGCAAACTCAAGGAGGAGAACTTCTTTGGGCCAAAGGAGGAGGTCAAACTGGAGACTCACATCAAGATGGCCGCTGCCGCTGCAGGAAGGGTCATTGGAAAAGGAGGCAAGACTGTAAGTTCGACTGTCATCGTCATGACGATAAAACTGACATCACTCAGCATCCTGAAATGACCAAAGCGCGTGTGTGTGTGTGTGCAGGTGAACGATCTGCAGAACCTGACAGCAGCTGAGGTGGTCGTCCCCAGAGAACAGACGCCTGATGAAAACGACCAAGTCATCGTCAAGATCATTGGACATTTCTACGCCAGCCAGGTTCTCTCTCCACTCTCTTTGTTCTCTTTATCACGCGAATGAGCGTCTTTTCCTTGCAAATGCTTAACATGCGCATGGTTCTATTTGTTTTAAAGGGGACATATTGTGCAAAATCAACTTTTTAACCATTTTAATACTTATATTTGGGACTCTGGAGGCCCTACCAGTCGCCAAAGTGTGGAAAAGAATACTCAGTCATGTTTTCGTGGTCCCCCTTAGTGTAAGTATAGGCCATAAAACACTCCATGTTGAATTCCCTGCGCTTATAACGGCAGCTTAATACGTCCCCTTTAAAATAAGGGTTAGCATCTGGACTCAATGATCTATTCCAACATATTGAACTACCTAGAACACGCTCTCCAAAAACTGCTGCTGTAAAAGTCAAACTAGGTCCAGTGTGTAAGAACTAGTGACACCTAATGGTAAGGCTACAGATTGCCACACATGGAAAATGGCTATTGCAGGAAACTGTGATACCTTTATGTACCAGAAAGGATAGAAACGCTCTTCTGCAGTCATCTCCTCTTTGACTCTCTTGTCGTCTTTGTCAGGTTGGACATGTTCTCCAACATTTATGTCGTAAGCTTCAAACACAACATGCTTTCTCCATAAAACAAGGCCCTTAAAGAGCACATGAAAGGATTATTCATACAATAACCACGTGATTTTTAAGGGATTATACAATAATGCAAACAGACTTACAGGTCGTACAATAAAACATCCTTAAATGCCACAAATTGGACCTTTTAAATGAATAAATGCAGCTTTAATTTCTTTGTTTTCTTACTCACCAACCCTTTATGTGTCGTTCAGTTGGCTCAGAGGAAGATCCGGGACATCCTGAACCAGGTTAAAATGCAACAGAAAGGCGGGATGGGCGTGAACCCCAGCCCTAATCCGCAGGGCTTCACAGAGATGGACAGTCCCACGCAGGGGCTGACCCAGAACCACCAGCCACGCAGGAAGTGAGGGTCCCCACATCCTCCTCAAGCGCCGCGGGGCACCCCTGCCTGACTGACTGACAGACAAAAGACGTGCATGGACGGATAGACGGACGGACGGATACACAGGAGAGCGACATACGGACCCAGCGATAGACAGGGAGAGATATAAAGAGGGAGGGAGTACGCCCGATAACCAGTGAGAGATAGGTGTTTGAGAGAGATGAGATTAATAAAATCAAAAGACGAAACGAATAAAAAAGAGGATTACGATTAAAAGAGTCCAGAGACCAGATGCCAGGCCAGAAGAGACACTGATTGAGGATGGATGGATAAAGGAGAAGAGGGATGGAGAGAGGGACAGGTGATGTCCTCCTAGTGTGCCTTAGCAGGGCCGTAGCCAGCTCATCCTCGGGCCCTGCGTTACATGTAAACAACATGGCAACATTAGTCAGATGAAGCCTCGCTGCTGCTGTTCACACCTGTCCAGGAGGCTAAAGCTGGCTACACCAGGCACCATGCTAGCAGGGGCCCATTTGCCCCTCTGTCGCCCTCTGCTGACCTCTCCAGCCATCTGCAGTCAGTCTTATATTTTAGGGGTGGTTTTTAAAAACAAACAAACATAGAGATATATGTATAGAAATGTTTTATTCAGAGCTATTATTGATAATATGCAGTCAGGCAGAGCCGGGAGAGGGAGCAGGGAATCTGCTGCAGCGGCACAGAGGGTCAGGTCACAGCTCTGGCACTAAGCCACACCCACTCCTACCCTCTGAGCCAATGAGAGTCTAGAAGAGGGGCCGTAGATGTTAACACTGCTCTTTAAAAACCTTTCTGAATAGCAGAGAGATTATAAAAAAAAGAGAGGAAGAAGAAGAAGAAGATATGAGGTTGTAAATATAATCTTCATCTAAAATTAAAAAAAATGCCTGCCTGGGTCATTGCCTTTCTTTTCATGGGGCTTTCTGTACATTTCCCAGGCCCTTGTCTATGACATGTAGCACACTGTAGTCTACAACAAGGCCGGGGGCTGGGAGGCACTGAGGCCCCCCCCCCCACACCACCACATTTACCTGTGTGGCGGAAGGCGCAGCGAGAGACAGTAAGGGGAGCTGAGGTTGCAGCTGGTCCTGCAGTTCTATTGCAGCGGCTTAGCTCACACACGTGACGGCCACACAAACACAGACAGCAGCTATGCTTGCTGACTAGCGACCTGCACCCTAAATGGCATATTTTATATATATTATATATATATGATATGTGAGTTAACCCGGCCCCTCTGGTGAATGTATTGACGGCAGGGAGCTAAAGTCCCGCAGTGACAGACAGACCTGAACAGAGGTGGCGCTCGGTCCTCGTGACCGTCTGTGATCTGAGTCGTCTTCGTTCGCCGAGAACCAAAAACAAAAGAAAACAAAGGCGAAGTCTTCCGACGCTCCCTGCCTTGAGCTCAGAGAAGGTAAAATCAGACCGAAGGGAAGCAGTTTCCTTGTTCTCTCTCCCGATCTGCCGAAGGCCTGTGGGCGGAGCCTCCAAACCCTGCCTACGTATGATAATGAGGGGCGGGGTTTACGCCTGGATGCTCTTGCCAAGATTAGAACAGATTAGAGAAGAAATGAAAAAGAAAAACCTACCTCAGGGTAAACTTACCTCAGTATTCCTAACCTTTTTTTTTTTTTTTGCT
The DNA here is from genome assembly GCF_019176455.1 of Solea senegalensis. Taxonomy (NCBI): domain Eukaryota; kingdom Metazoa; phylum Chordata; class Actinopteri; order Pleuronectiformes; family Soleidae; genus Solea; species Solea senegalensis. Next base: position 2,481,704 of record NC_058038.1, on the reverse strand, counting down.
TGCTGGTGTTTTATATAAGATGAAAAAAAAGAAGAAAAGAGCTGATAGTCCTGAATATTTTTATTTTTTTAAGGAAAAATTAATTTTTTTAGGTATTGTCTTGTTGTTTTGGTTATTTTTTTCTGTTTTTTTTTTTGAGTGTGATGCTGGTTGAATGAGCTCAGGATGACGGGGAGGACATGTTTTTGTTTTGTTTTAAACGCGAAGCCTAGACGAGACAAAACGCAGACGGGGAATGGGCTGAGTGCGATTTTGCCTTTCTTTTTTTTTTAGGTGTGAAAACATGCTCTCCGTCCTCCTGAAGTGTGAGTGGTGCAACTGTTGCCTGAAACAGGAAGTCGGCCAATGGGGAGTGGTATTAACTCGAGAGAAGGGATGGGCGGGGTCCTAAAAGTGCACACTTTGGGGGTGGGTGGGTACTAAGGGTGTTTAGCATTATGGGATGACACATTCAGACAGCTGCATCCTCAGGACGCATTAAGTCACTGTGTGTCTCTAATCTCTACGGTCCAACCTAGAGGGACCCACATCTCCTGCCTTACTGTGATGACATCATCATCAAGCGCCAAACATTATGACAAAGGCTTTAAAACGTGTTCAAAAGCAACAGCAAGAGGACATGACGTGAGATTTCATCACATTATCTCGTCAGATCAGAGTTGTGTTGAACGCAGCAGCAGCAGCAGATCGTCCATGTGCAGCGTAACTGTGCATGGACACACACACCGCCATTACACGCCAACACAGCACACACACACACACACACACACACAGAACAGCTCGGACTTCTCTGAATGTGAATATTTATTACCCGCACTGACCATGACACCTCAGATGCTCCCTGTTGGCTACATGCGTGCTTGGTGTGTGTGTGTGTGTGTGTGTGTGTGTGAATGAGTGAGAGGTCACTGGTTTCAAATGTTCATTTTTGTCATGTGTTGCTGGGTGAAACCGCTTAAAACAATTAAAAAAGATTTAAGAAGAAAAAAAAGCAGAAAAAAGTAGGACAAGAACCTATGGCCTCTCTGTCTCTGCACCATGTGACCGAGGGCGGAGAGATGAACCCTGTTTTTTATAAATAATGGAAGCAAAAAAAGAGAGAGAGTTTAAACACAACAGTAACTCAGCTGATTGATAGATCTAAACCTGTACATTAAAATACTTTTTGTATTTTTGGAGGAAAAAAGTATAAAAATATCTGAATGGGAAAAGCTGTTGAGAGAGAGAGAGACAGCAAAGATTACAGCGAGCCAAGTCACTGAAGGACACTGCCAGATAATTCACTATCTTTCTCCTGTCTTACCTGCACACGGCAACAGACGCCATCAGCCGCCATCATACAGGTCACTATCGACTCAAAGTCTCTGCTTCCATTTTCGTGCAGAGGGGAGACCGGGGAGACCGTGGTCACAGCGGCTCACCGCGGCTCACCGCGGCGGTCCTGTGTCACGTTTCCACCTCTTCACCGAACCATAGAGCTCTGTTCATGACCACCAAGACAGTCAGGGCCGGGTCATACTGTCCACGCACACGCGTGTGCAGAGGTCTGCCAGGGCTTCCATGTTAGAGGTGACGGAGACGACGGTAACCGTGGAAACGTACTTGGTCACCTGACAGTTTCACCGCGAGGTTAGAACTGCCACGGACCCTCACTAAATGTGAAGTGGTGAATCTGACCCGGCCCTTTAGGATTCGCTATTCATTTGGATTTGTTTAGGATTCATGTGTTTTAATTTTTTTTTTTTACTATATTTAGTTTTTCATTTTTTTCATTATGATAATACAGCAAGCTTTATTTGGACGTGACATCTGGGACGTACTGTCGCACTCATTTAAGAAATATGTCGACGGCGTCAAAACTATGAAAACGACTTAAAAACAACAACAACAACAAGAACAACAACAACAGACCCCTCCTGTGTAAACAGGAGGAGGGTAAAGAAGGATGGAGGGACGTGTGTGGGACGGGAGTGGGTCTCAGTTTAAACGTGGAACCCTTCCCTCCCATTCCAGCAACAAGTCACTCCCACCATCGTTATGGTAGATTTCTCTTCTGTACTCGAGCAGAAGTGTTTTTTTACGTTGATTTAAAAACAAAACAAATGTATAACATTTCTGGAGCGGGCGGGACACCAGGGTCCCTCCCCCTCTCTGGCGCTGGTCTCCACCGTGTTCGTTTCGCTCACTTGTGTTAAAAAGACCTTTTTTGATTTTCTTACTTTAACCACCTTTTTTTTCCTCCTTACTATCATTTACTTTTTTTTTTTTTTTTTAAAACGAAATTGAAAATAGATGAACCTGATAATGTTTTCTGTTATTTTTAAATCCACGACTCTATTAACGAAAAAACAAACAAACGCAGTTACTAAACACAACGGGCTGCTAGCACGTAGTTCAGTACCACGACCACGACTGTGCCAAACACACAGGAAGGGCCTCGCGCCACAATGCAGTATAGACCCTGAAATCACACAACTTCACACTCTTCATCTTGGTTTTTTGGATGAACAGTAGAGAGAAAACATGTTTAGAGTTGTTGTGACACACGCACACACACACACAGACACACACGCACACACACATTACTGAGAGCAGCCTCCAGATCTTCATCATTTCTGGGCCCAAAAGTGAAACACTGTCAGTTTCGGATCATTTGTAGTGGACAGTTTGGCAGCACATAGAAATATACACATATATATGTATATATATATGTATATGTGTATATATATATATATATATATAAACTATGGAACCTATATATCATTGCCACATACTAAATTTGATATTATTTAAGGTAACGCCATTTCTGTTTTCATTTACTTGACTACGATATGACGATAGGAAGACGTCGTGTAGGTCCCAGCCAGGACCTCCACAGTGGGCTCAGCAACAGTCCACCTTTAGTGTCGACTCCATCCACTTTTAAAGTGAAAATACGAGCTGAAAACCCAGTCACAGGATCAAATGTTGCCACGCGCTCACACTTCTGAAGCAAAATAACATCACGTATGTTCATGTCCGTGTGACTTTTCCTCGTATCACGTGTTAAAATAGTTAAAAACCTCCACATGAACTCCATGGTTCGACTGAGAGAACAATGATTTAGAACGTGATCGGCCTCAGTGTGAAGTGTCACTGATAACTCACCATCACGCTCACTTTCTTAGCTTACAGCACTCGGACACACACACACACACACACACACACACCCCTCATGTCCCTCAGCAGAAACACACGCAGGGGGACACGCTAAAGAGACACAACAACAACAACAACAACAACAACAACAAAAAAACAACCTCTTGACACATAACTAGGAACGCTACCTCAGAACTCAGCTAGAAGATTGTTTTTATTTTCCTCAGTTACAACAGGACGAGATCAGTCAGTGAGACACATGTACATGCACAGATAGTCTCTGTTACAGTCACATTACTTTCATTTGATTTCTTTTCCTCGTTTTTCCACTCTTAATTTATTTTTCAGTATTTGAAATTGTACCTCTCCAGTTTATAGAGGTGGGACTGTAAAAATAAATAAGTAAATTAAATAAAATGACAAAAAACAAAGAAAAAAAAAGAAAAGGATGGAAATAAACCACCAATATGGATCCATTTGTGGTGCAGGGTGGCCAGGGCCACTGGGACCAGGACTTTGATCACACGTGGGGCAGGATTTAAATCAGTTTCTCACTCTGTCACTAATGAACACCGCGTTCTCCTCTCACCTGCCTCCGACTGCTAACACGACCCACGATCCTCGTCCAGCGCCGTCGACGACACCCTGTCGCCGTGTCATTGTTTTGTTGATCTACCTCTTAGGAAAAAAATAGGTATCTTTTTTTTTCTTTTTTTTTTTGAAAAAGGCTTAAAATAAATATTAAAAAAAAAAAATCATTAAAAAAAACAGTTGCTCGAAAGAAGTATAGGTAAATGAATAACTGGGTAGCGGCATCTCCATATACTGTAGTGGTTAGTCTATTAAAGGAGAAATCTTTTACTTCTTCCAAAGATGATTTGTTTTCTTTCTCCATTCTTAGTTGATTTTTGAAGGGATTATGAAATGGACTAATGACAGAAATCTTCTTTAAACCCCAACATTAATGCGATTTCTTCATCCAATTTTACATTTTGATTTTCCCCTCATTTCATTAAACGTACATGTTTTTGCTTCAAAGAAAATCTCAATACTCTTCATGTTTCATTTCTAATTTTCTCTCTCTCTTGTTTATTTTTTTGTTTGTTTGTTTATGACAGCAGATTGTATCCATAGTGTTTGGGTGCATTTAGCATTTTCTTTCTCTCTGTGAAAAGCCTACAGTTAGAGCGCCCTGCGAGGACCTGCTTCACTGATTGATCTATTTTCTCTTCTGATGAGTTGTTTGAAAAAGCAAAAAAAAAAAAGGACCTGTTGTTTTATCTGACCGCTGGTGCCGCGTGTGACAGGAGGAGGGAACTCAGAGTCATTCCTGTCCCGACGCTGCACAAAACAACAACACAACAACACAACAACAACAACACAACAACAACAACAACAACGACATGTGTGTGTGTGTTTTTAAAGTGCAGCAGTGACAGTGAAGGCTTTGTGTCCCAGATACGACCTGAACGGGACTGAGTCTCCCTCCTTCCACCAGGTGGCGCCTTCGGTCTTCACTGTAAATGGACTTTCACCTTTTGCCTGCCTGATTCCTTTAGTCCTCATCAACACTTGTTTTAAACTCCTTGTAAACAAAACAGAGCATAGATATGAATGTGTTATTAAAAGATGAGAAAACGGATCCTGGCGTCTTCTTTCCTTTGTCGCCGTCACGTTGTGTTCATTTAAAATTTAAGGAACATTCATAGCAAGGTTTTCACCCTCAGATCAGCCACAGGTTTAAAACAGCTCACTGGTTTTTATGGGTTTTCAAGTCATTTATATCTAAACATCTAAACACAAAAGTGTTTTAAATCACAGGACTTTCTTCAAAACAACCGTGCGGTTTCCTGTTTTATTGTTGTGGCTGATCAGTGATGAAGCTAAAATGCTAAACATGTGTATCAGAAATTCATTTATTCATTTATTTACTTATTCACCAAATCATCGTAAAAAAAAAATCTGAACGATTTCAAAATTGTCACTAATGTGCAAAGAGTGAACAAGTGGGACGGTAATAAATATTTTACTGAACCATGTGAAGCTTAATTGATCTGTTAACGTCCAGTGGTAATGAATTGACGGGTTCACTTAAACAAAGAAACTGTTCAACAAAACTCAATCATACTCGTCCGTACTCGTCTGGACTCGTGTACTGAAAACATCATCACTCTCAGTCCAAGTTCTGTTCCAGTTCTCAAGCACACGGACAGCGAGTACGGTTCTCAAACCCGGACGTGTAATGATTCTAAGAACCACTTAGATTTATGATCTTTACCACAGACATGTTATATTTAGAGAAAGGGACAGTGATGCCTTCTTTGTTGTGAACCTCATTTGACTTCTATCAAATAATAATCTATCAAATCTAGTTATTCATTTATCTCTGTGTCTATTTACTCATGACTTTATCTTTTCTTCTTTCTAATATTCTCCTCTGTTTAAACCCATTGATCTGAATGCTTTGTGTGTAAATGTGTATCTGACCACTAGATGGCGACCTTTAGCAAAGACTGTCATTGAGATGGCAGGGCTTTTACACAGTGAGGGCTCCCCCTTGTGGTTTCAATTAACCACTGCACATTATGGCAGTGATCTTGTTCTCATATAAGATATATAATTATGTACACAATTAATTAATTAAACATGTACAATACAACACTGTATAGTAACTATTTTCTGTTATATATATATTATATTCTGCATTTAAAACATAATCCAAACAGAAATGATTGTAAAAGTCTGATTTCTTTTCATCACATGTGAAATCAAGACATGACACAAATGTGAATAAGACGCAGTCATTTATAACATGGGTGAGTTATGTGAAGTGAGGATCAGCGTGTCCGCACACTGTCGCCCTCTGCTGGCCTTCACTGGCAACAGTGTGTAGTACCTGCATGTTGTTGTTGTAGAAAAACTATTATCACTCAATCACACAAAAAAGATCTAATAACAGAAGCTTTAAAGCTGCAGTGCGTAACTTCTGGTGTTTGTTGTTGTTGTTGCTGCTTCTGTTTGATGTGTTTGAATATAAACTATAATGTTACGCTGTGTCTCTGTCCAGCAATACTATCAGACCTGACCGAGTGTGCGCTTGTGTGTATACAGCAGCAGCAGCAGCAGCAGCAGCAGCGCAGGGGCGGCTGTAAAAGTTACACACACCAGCGTAACGACCCACATACATATGTTTACGTCTTGTTTCCATTTCACTGTGTTGATAAAATGATCAAATGCAGTTGAACACAGGATTCTGTGACATAAACACACACACACGGTGAATCCAGTTAGAAATGGTTCACTCCTAAAGCAACTTAAAGTCATCGTTGTGATTATTTAAAGTGGTGTTACATACAATAGACAATGACTGTTTGTATGGTCTTTGAAAGTACAACACAAATGTGATCTGCTTCATCGTAACACAGCGTCTGTGCTGCTGTGCTTATGTGTATGGAGTCATATGAAGACCAGTAGACCTTCTGTGTCACATTAAATCACGTCCGAGTTCTTCCACCTCACTCTAGCACCAGTGTTGACGAACCTCCACCCTAATCCCAGAATAAATGGGGCAAAAGTGAGTTTGTGTGTAATGTAGTGACTCATTTACGATCATGTCTATAACACGTGAATGAATGATCTCCAGAGAATCCTTGGTGAATTCATTTAAACGTCAGCATACACACATGAATCTTCATTCAAAAAGTTGCTTGGGGACCCAATATAAATGTCTTGTGAGCCCTCTGCGGGTCCTGACCCAGACTTTGGGAATCACTTCTACACCTATGTAAAAAACACTTTACATCTGAGAAAATATTGAGCTCCGTTTATTAATGATTCACTCACTCACTCACTCACTCACTCACTCACTCACTCACAGACGATGTTTCTTTTGACGTTTTATGACAAAGACACTTGTTTAATTTCAGGGCAGATTATTGCACATTCAGCAGATATGATCAGTCAAAGTTATGCAATGACAACACACACACACACACACACACACACACACACACACACAGTACTGTTCATAAACCCTAGTATTAGCAGAAAGATCAAACTTTGAGAATCGACACAGTCTCACATGAGCTTCAGTCACAATGATCCAGTGATGTTGATCTGTCTGCTGTAAACAGCTGCTCAGGTCTTTCTTTCTTTCTTTCTTTCTTTCTTTCTTTCATTCTCAACAGTCAAAGTATGGACATGTTCAGACATGTGCTGAGATGGAGTTCCTCTCATGTCCAGTAGTTGTTCCTGAACTGAAGAGACAGTTTGAGGGAATTCTATATTTTATGTCTCATTAAAGCTGCTCTATGTGACTTTTGTCTCCTGCAGGACACACTTCCCTCTCAGTGGTGTTAGTGCTTTAGCCTTTATTATCATTATTATTATTATTATCATTATCCTTATTATTATTATTATTATTATGATTGTTGATGTCCACTCATGACAACAAGCTCCACGTCTTTATTACTGCAACGTCAGACACTCTTCCCTCTCATAACAGCCATTTTGGCTTCACTCCACTGCTTCGCCCTCACACTCCTGCCTGCTCTCTTAGGTCAGAGGGGGCGGAGCCTTTTCTGTCGCTGTGCTTAGACTTTGAACAACTGTCCATTTTTAAAACATATCTTAAAAACCCACTTTTACTCTCTGGCTTTTGACCCAGTGTGAGACGTCGATTTTACATGTGTGTATTGTGTCGCTGTTACATGTTCCTGGAGGTGAACAGTGGTTGTGATGAACATCTTTAAATGTTTCCCTTTGAGTTCAAACGTGTCCTATAGTCCTGTCTGCATGGAGCTAGCATGTTCTGCCCGTGTGAGTGTGGTTGTTCCTCCCACAGTCCAAAAACATGCACTATGGGGATTATGTAAATGTGACGCCTACAAATTAACTGTAGGTGTGAATGTGAGAGTGAATGGTTGTTTGTCTCTATTGCCGTGTTTCCACCAGGCTCGCCTCGCCTCGCGCCGCACGGCACGGTTAAGTTGGGTTTCCACTAGCATGGTACCTGGTACCTGCTCTGAACAATGCTGAACTGTAGATCAGTTAAAAAGACTTAAAAATCCTAAAAATGTGGGTTCATCTCTAACAAAAAAATCAATATTTAACAGAGGAGTCGTGTTTAGTGACAGCACTGACTCTGTCGCTGTGCTTCAGTCCAGGGACTCCGCCTACGTTGAGTTCGTACTGTTTTTGTAGTGGAGATGCCGAGGCGAGGCGAGGCGAGGCGAGGCGAGGCGGGACCGTCGTGGAAAAGGGCCAAACGTGTCCCTGTGATGGACCAGAGTCCAGAGTTTCGGCTAACATTGGCACAGCCTCCATCACGACCCTCATGTGGAGGGTTAGATGATAGATGGATGTTTGTGTCCTATATAATTTGTAATGTGCAGTAGAGAGTTAATATTAAAGGGCGTCGCACAGCAGACAAGTGAGGTTAGAATTCCTTTTTATATGAAGCAGTGAAGTGATGACTTCTTTACTCTGTGATGTTAACAGTATGGATGTGTCGTAATTCAGGTCAAAGTTATTCGGCTAACATGAAAAATACAGATTTATATTCCTGAGATGAACGTATGAATGATGCTAACGCTAACCCGTGTCTCACTTCCTCTTTGTGCTGACAAACATAAAACCCCCACAATGGCAGATTGTAAGAAAGGCTGTATTCCAAGGCTAATATTGATTTATTGGTGTAGTTACAAAGGTCAATGGGATTTTGAATCCTGGAACGTCCAGTATCACCAGTAACCCACGTCTTCATAAGAAGATATCATTCCTGGGGACTTTCCCAGATTTTGATGGCTCCATAAATCGACCGAGCCATAATCACAAACATTTACTAAATGTCTCTTCATTCAAGTGCAGCATTCAGTGTTACCGCTGTTGTACCGCGTGCACGTGTCCTCACTCCTGTCATTTCTTAACCCTCTGGTTCTCGTCCGTGGCAGGATTAGCTCCTGTAAACATCTCTGGGTTCTCTGCCAGCGTGGTGCGCACCTTCTTCTTCTCCTTAAACCTCCCGGAGTGGGACACTTTAACGTGGCGCCCCTTGGAAGCTGCCGTTTTGTCCACGATCCTCTCCAGTCGGGCGTCCAGCTGGGAGCCGTGCACGCTGACCTCTGCGTGGGCAGCGGCTCCACCTGCTGCTTCTGACCCGTGCTGACCGCTGGAAACAAAGTCTGCAGGGATTTCATACAGAACCTTAGGCTGAGATTTCTGTCTCCTCAGAAACGTCAGCTTCCACCAGCTGGAAGACGATGAATCTGTCATGATGGATGGATGATGGATGATGGATGATGGATGATGGATGGATGATGGAGCGCTAAGGAGAGGAGGAGGAGGCGGAGATTTTAAACAAGGTTTGAATAAAAGTAAACAAAAACAGAAGGAACCTATAAAATCGCTGGACATAATCCTTCAACACACAAACTTGTGTCATTGTGTCACTGACGTGTTTGTCCAAGAGACAAAGAGTCGTACACACACACACACATAAGGTCAGGCTGTATGTGTGTGTGTGTGTGTGTGTGTTTCTGACCATAACACAAATGGATAATGTAGTTTCCACAATCCAAACACTCTGTGATTACAGAGGTTTGGGTTCAATTCCTAGCTCCGTTAGTCCATGGGCAAGACGCTCAACCTCCTGTTTGTGTAGGTCTGACAGATATAGATGCACTTTGTGTGTTGTGTGTATGGTCTTGTGTAAATGTGAATTTCTCTGTGAGATGAATAAAGTATCTATCTATCTATCTATCTATCTATCTATCTGTCTGTAAAGGGAACGTAATGTCACTGCAAAAAATGCCTCTAAAAAACAAGTAAATAGAACCACTATTAGGGGAAAATGCTAAATGATCTGCCAGTGCAGAGAAACAAGAGAAAATACTTTGAAACTAGTCAAATTATCTGAAGTATCTTCAGCCTTAATAGTAAATAGGTCCAAACAAATGGTGTGATGAGATAAATCCAGTCGTTTTGATAGTGGTGAACTTCAATTTAACATAAATTTGTATGGTGAACATGGAAAATTCTGGGTGGAAACACTGATGTAACGTCACACAGACACTAAAGCTGCAGACAGCGATGTCCTCTCACTTCCTCCCTTACATTTGACGAGCGACCTCACGAGCAGAGAGCGCCGCCTCTTTGTGGAGTTCAAGCTCCTTACTGACTAAAACGTGTGATGCTGGAAAAGGATTTGAACCAGCAACCCTCCGGTTACTGGCCAAGTTCCCTTTCCACCAGACCGTGCGTTGTCCCATTGAGATACAAACACAGCGGATGATTTTCTTAAACCACAGTAAGTTTATCATCATAATGTATCAGGAGCTTCACGTCTCTGCAGCATTCACACACACACACACACACACACACGCGCTGTACACATGAGACGTGAACATGAACACATGAACAGCTCAGCTCACGACTGCCTCCTGCTGCTCCTCCCTCCTGGGGCGACTTCCGTGTGCAGCTGAGCAAACAGAAAGTCAACCACGTCGATCATTTCCTTTCTTCTCTCGTTCTCTGTGTGTTCCATGAAGACACGCTCAGTTCAACGGATTATTGTGTGAGTCCCTTTGTCTGGTTATAACGTAGCCTCTGTGCAACTTTAAAGTGTCGCTGAGTATCCACTCCCTCGCTGCTCTGCCATCGCGTGTGTGCGTGTGTGAGTGCCGCGGACGGCGGCCATCTTTGTGCGGGAAATAAGACAAACTCTGTCAAATCACGGCCGGGTTCGTCATCAAATCATAAAAGACATAAAAATCTCACAGAAAATGCTGAAGAACCAACATTATTCCATTTTATTGAGGTTTTTCGTTAAATGGAGGAAAGAAAATATTCACATTTAAGAAGCTGAAGCTCAGAGTGATTGAAAGTGGATCCTTATTCATAGTTATGTTAGCTCCATGCACTAGTGGCAGCACATGGTTACTAACTATTAACAAAGTCATTATTAAGAGACGAGGCTTCACTTAGAAACAGGCGTCAACTATTTTTACATTACGAGAAGAACATTCTTATATATGTGCACATGGCAGAAACAAACAGCACTAACCAGCACTAACCAGCACTAACCAGCAGCACTGATCCAGAACTGATTGCTAAATGAATCGTATGGTTTTAAACCAGAGAGTTTAAAATCGGACTCATTTTTGTGCCGATGAATTGAGAAAATGATGAGCAGATTCACTGATGATGAAAGAAGAATTATTGTCTCGATCTACACACGTGTTATTCGACCATTCCCTCTGATGTCGTCACAGAATCATAGATAGATATTCATTCAAAATCGTTTCGCTCTGAGAATGACGTTACACTGTCACCAAAATGGTGAAAATGATGTTTTTGTTGTTCAGCAAAGCTGGAGAACACTGACACTCACCTGCTTTGGTCCTCACTAAAGTGTGTGTAAACATATATGTATATATATACTGTATATATCACTTGAGATTTAGTAAGGTGACACTGTTTATGTAAACGAGGTGTATATAACTCATTAAGTCATTAAGTCATTCAGTCATTTAGTGAAACTCTTTATGAGCATGAGTCATTTTCACATTATGGCACTTTGAAACACACAGTCCCTATTTCCTGGTTTGCCTTCTTAACTGTGGATTATTAGCCTAATTATTTAGGGGCCTAAATGAGAAACCTATTGTTAGCCTTCAGATTATTATTGTTATTATTATTATTGTTGTTATATTTGTTATGATATAATTTTTGAGGGGGTTAACATACATACAAACTCTTCAGACTTTGCATGGAGGTCAGTTCAGTTCCCGGACCTGTGCGATGCTCAAGGGCTCTGTGGCGCCCACCAGATGTCAAACGTGGATGGAGCACGCCAAGATTAAGTTGCACCGAATTTCACTTGGTCAACAGGAAGTCGGCCATTTGGAATTTGGCGTCCATCTTGGCGATTTGCACGCCTCGTGAATGAACGCGTTTATCGTACGGACATAAAAAAATGGATGTATATTGTTGTGTATCATCAACCTACACTCCTACAGGACAACATGTAAACTGTTTACATGTTGATGTTCATTGATGTGTAATATTCATTTTCTAAATAAATGAACTCCTTTCATGGAGTTAATGCAGTTTAAACCCAGATTATCTAGTAATAACTAAGACTCTTGATGATAGAGTCCAGTAAAAGTCCTCGATGATGACGATGTCTTTGCTTTGTTGTCTTTAAGAGAGAAAAGGTTGACCATTAAAAGTAGATGTTGACTGTGTCACTAAAACACTTTTAAAGTTACAGCAGACTCTTAATCATTCACTGAGGAGCAAAACAAATATGCTCTTCATAATTATGGGAACATAGTTAAAACAAATCAGATCACAGAATGACTTTGAACCAAGTCCAAAGTGTAAAGTAACATTTTCTTGAAATACTTTGCACTCTTTACTTTTTTGGTGAAATATGACATTATTATTTTGAATTATGAGGGCGTTAAATAGCTATTTTCATGACTCTAGTGTGAAACTACAGATATTAAAATGCAGGTGGTTTAATCCTCAACAAAGCTTTGCATTTACAGGCATACATGTTGTGTGACGTAACATCATCTGCTGTATAACAGATACTTGATCAGTACACGAAGCACAATAAGGTACAATGTACCTGCAGTGCTTGACTCACCTGTTTAATACAGATTAGGAGCGGCTGTCGTCTCCCTCCGGCTGTGTTTCAGCTCCGCAGAGTTCACTCCAATCTCCCAATTTCAGCGTTTAACGCTCAAAACCACGGCCGCTTCTCACTGCCCTGTTATCCTTTAATCTCATGCATCCTTACTTTCAGTGTTTCCTCATCCTTTGAGTCCACAGTCGCTCTCTGTCTCCTCCCGTATGTGCTGTGTTTCAGGTGCAGTGGTTAGCCCTTCCCACTGACACACGCACACCCTGTACAAACCCTACTGTGATGGTGAAGCTCCTGATTCAACTCGAAACTGACTACAATTCACTCTTATACTTTCTTATCTCAATCTAACCTTCATGGCAACAGTGACTCCACCCTGGTCTCTATTGTAAGTGTTGGCCTGGCCGCTCATTCAAATACTCGTGCAGAGAAACGTTTACAGTCAGACTCACCCTGGACAAACAATGATTCAAAAACCTATGAATATAGTTCATTCAGCATGTTCTCTGGGTGTATTACTGTGAGGTTCATAGGCACCGTCACCTGTCATAACCTACACACAGAGTGCAGTATAGTCTTAGTGTGTGTCAAGTCATAAAAGCACGTTTTAAACTTCAAAAATAGGCGGAAAGTCAGGTTTTTTATAAGCTCAGAGCCGATTGTTGAAAGGTCATTGTTGACTGTGAAGTTCTTTTGTCGTGGCAACACCAGTCATGACTCCAGCCCTCCATTTATTTGGAAGTGTACATGCTCAAAGAACACATGAGATCAGGTTCCAGTTCCCTTAAATCTGCTTTGAGATGTTTGATGACTCAGCCTGTACTCGGGGAGTATATAAGATTACATGATTCTTTCAATGTCTTTCAATGCCTCGCCCTGACCCGGCCTGACCTGATACTGTTCACATGCATGGACTCTGAGGACAGTGTGTGTGTGTGTGTGTGTGTGTGCTCTCTCTCCTCTGCAGCTTTATGGCATCGCACATTGGTTCCCTCCAGAAATGTCCTCACCATCATCATCCTCTTCATCAGAGACAGATGCAGTGATGAAAGGTCCTGCATGACATGGAGGTAGGTTTGTCTTCCATGTTCAGCTATGTGTTTGTGTTACTGACCACTCAAAACACCAATTAATATGCCAACTAACAGACCAAGGACATCCAAAGACAGTATGATGACATCATCAGTGTGTGAAGCAGCAGGGCTGAGAATCAGGAGGCTTTTAGTAGAAGTGAGTCTTTGCCCCAAAGTGAAGGACTTTAACTATCTTGTTGTGGCAAAAAGGGTCAATCTTCATTTTTACCCTCACTTATGGTCACGAGCGATGGGCCGTGACCAAAAGAACAAGACTATATGGGCACAATCAGGTTTCTATTACTGTAAGAGGCTTAGTGTGGTCCTTATTACAACACTATTACCATTGTTTTTACCTAAATGGAGATTTATTACCTCCTTATTACAACATTATTACCATATTGCTATTGTACAGTGATGTTCAGTGTTACCCTTCATGTTCTTTCTTTCACCAGGTTTGCATGGATGACGATGGAAGTGTCGAGGAGCAGGAGAGTGTTTGGATTCACATGTTTGTTGCTTCAGACAAAGAGCGAGAGATAAGTCCAGTGTTTATGTTGCTATGGCAATACCAAGATGGAGAGTTCTACAAACTTCTCTTTCACACCTAAATAACTGAACACACTGATTTCTGTGCTTAGAACAGACATGAAGCATCTCTGCTGAGTCTGCTTCTGTCACAGAGTTCTTCTGTTAAAAGGGACAATTGCTTTATTTTTTATGCTTTTATGGCTCGAGAGGTTTTATGTTATCTGGTTTCATGTGAACATGATATAACTCAAGAATTTCAAGAGTCAATTTGTGATTTGGCACAAACGCGGCTTGGACTTGAGGTCACTGATAACTCAAAATCATAATATCTCACGAGCGTCACGAGCGTCACGACGTTATTTTTTCAAAGTCAGACTCACAGATTTACATTTGGATGAACACAAGTTTGTTTTGTTCCAGTCATAAGTGCATGTTTTATGAGTCTGGACAGAGTCTAGAGAGTATTCTAGAGTCTTCTCTCTAACCCAAACTAACACTCATTGAACCACAGCCTTTCCTCTCCTGTGTGTTGCCGAAACTGAGACACAGTTTGGAAACAAGCCCGGGTTTCTAGTGTGACAATCATATTGCAGGTGTGATTAATTTTTAACTTTTATTCCATGATCATAAATCATTACCAATTCAGAGGAAATGGATGGTTTCCAAACAAAACACACTAAAAGGCCGTTGATTTCTTTTTTATGTAAGTTTTTACTTGACTGTTGCTGAGACCAAATGCTGTTCACTGCTGTTTTATTGAGCCAGGATTGTTTAATGGAACAATCTCTACATCCTCAACATTCTTAATCTTTTTCTTAATCTCCAAATGTGTTGTGAAGCTTGAGTCCATCAGTGAGGTGGTGTTTGTGTGTTTTCTTGCTCTTCAATCGTTCTTTTCTTCATCAGTCGTACACTTACACTGTTTCATTCAACTTCAGTATCGTCACTCTGCAAATGAAAACGAGGCCACTTTTATGATTTTACTGCCCTCAAATATTAAAGAACAAGAGTGACAGTGGTTTGATGTTAACAGACCTGGCAACAAAAATACAACTATAACTAATATACAGTTTAATTGTTACATTGATATCAATAACAGCCAAGCACCAAGTGGTGTCAGCTTAGGGCCCCATAGAGGCTTGAGCCGGCCCTGCTCTCAGGTCTGACCTGTGAGTTCCGATGTGATCGGGATGCACCACATTTCCTGTCTTTAGCGGACGTCGTTTTTGTATGAAGATTGACACGTCGTTAGTAATAACACAACATTTGAAGCAGGAGAGACTAGAATTTAAAAAGTCTCTGGCAGACAGCTGAGAGATAAGAGAATGATGGATCAGGAGGAGGAGGAGGAGGAGGAGGAGGAGGTGACTGGATAATGAGGAGGAGATGAAAACAGGACGTGTAAGAATGAGTCTGTGATTGAAGCCTGTAACTGAACTGAGTGTGTAAGTGGCTAAATATTGTTCCTCACAGCAAGAAGGTCACCGGTTCGGACCCTAGTTTGACCAAGGACCTTTGCGTGTGCATGTGTGTGTGTGTGTCTGCCTGGTGTTGGACAGGTCACATGTCCTGTGACCTCGCTGGGATTGTCTCCAGCTTCTCCACGAGCCTCACATGGAGGACAAAGCCGGAGACAACAGGACAAACTCTTGTTCTCCACATCAGGTTCTCACTGGAGTTTATCTCCTGCTCTCATTACATGAGTCCTACAATAAATAAATGAATATGATCATGATTGTAGGATTAGGTATCATAAACATTAGCATTAAAGTGAACAATTATTTAACTGGGAATGTCTCTGGAGTTAGAAATCTCTTTTATGAGGGAGATAACCAGTTGGACTGCAGTTCAAATGACACACAGCACTTGTTTAAATACTTGTTTACTGTAGCTCTGGATTCCACTTTTGGTCAGAATCAGAATCAGAAGCTGGTGACCTGCTTGGTGCGAGGTTAGCCACTGTACCACCATGTGGCCCCATTTACACATTTGCAATAAGCACTTAAACATTTCATTTTAGTTTTCTTCTATAAACCTGCTTGAGAACAACACACATACATGAGCTTGATGAGGAAATAATGAATAATCAAGTGCTCATGTAAACACATGACATTACAGTCACATGTATGTCTGATAGTGCATCTGCTTTTTTCTTAGATTTCTACCTCGCAGTTAACCTGACATCACTCTGACACCTGATCATCTTTTTGTTTTTACACATGAGACTGTGGGTCTGTAAATGAATGACAGTGTTGCTCTTTGTACAGTTAGTATTCATATCTGCTGCGACTGCTCCAGGATATAGGACAGAAGTTAATAAGTAACCAAGTTATGATCTTCATTGGAAAACACACACACACACACACACACACACTGTGACTTCATATCTTTAAATCAGGCTCACTGTTGTCTGCACGTCAGCTCTGTTCATACACAACAGCACAATAATAATAACAACAATAATAATAATAATAATAATACGTTTCAATTATGGACACTTTTCAAAACAACTGAGGACACTTTACAAGGCAGAGTTAAATAAACAATAAAGCAATAAAAGTATAGTCAGATAAAACAATGTACAATACAACTGAACGATATATTTAAAAAAAAAAAAAGCTTACTATGTGTTAAAATGTGTATAAACAGAACCCTAACCCTAAAACCAGGTCTATAAAGTTGTGTGTATCTTTGTGGGGACAAAGATATTTGTAAATATTTGTATTTACATGATCAACTACTTGTGTGTCTGGTGCGTTGGTTTCCATCAGGTCCAGGGTTCAAACCTCATTGACACCACGACTGTGCTGTTACGACCCTGTCGTCACGCACCAAAAGTGAAGTTTGCACTTTTATCAGGAGAGAACATCAACGAAATGAGCAGGTGAGAGTGTGTAACTTTACAGTGAGCAGTGATTTGTGGTGGAGGTGTGATTCACCCGCGCTGCAGCTGGCACAAAGAGCTTTTGTGTAGTTTTGGTGAATAAGAAAAGGTCTGGCTCATCAGGTGTCCGATTCAGGAGGAAGAGGAACAACAGAAAACCCCCAAAAATAAAACACTATTGTGTTGTAGACATGTAAATAAATAACCCATAATCAGGAGCGTGAGCTCACACACATAATAATAGCAACATGCAGCGTGATCCTGGAAACTGGGTTGGGAGGAGATAAGTGGACGTGAAGCACATTTGAAATATATCTAGATATCTTTATTTACATTTGTATATCTGAATTAATGCAATTTATAGAGTGATCTCTATCAATAATACAAGCACCGGTGACTCCCAGGGGGTGGAAGGGGGCTCCAAATCAAATTCAGCTTGGGGCCCCCTGATGTGGAGACAGATTTCTACTGGATTTCTACTTTTCTTTCTTTTTTGCTGACTGTATATTGGATTGAAGAAGAAGAGGAAGAAGAAGAAGAAGAACTGACTTTATTGAAGGACCAAACTAAATGATTCTGAACCGCCTGCTCAGGCTGAATCTGTGGTGCAGGTGGAGCTGATGAAAATGCTGATCAGTGCAGTATTTACATCTTTGGGAGGAGCATAAAAACCACACAAACCTATGTTTGTGGGGACATTTTGTCTGGACTCCACAATGTAAAGGGCTTTTTCAGGGTTAAGACTTGGTTTAGAATTAGGTTAAGGTTAAGGGTTAGGGTTAAACATTTAGTTGTGGTGGTTAAGGCTGGGGTAAGGGGCTAGCCTATGATGTGTCCTCACTAAAATCTAAAAACAAGTTTGTGTGTGTGTGTTTCACCAGTGCATGATGCAAATCTAGAACAAAAGCACTGCTGAGATCTTAATCCATGGACGTCCTCCTATCTGTATCCAGATGACTGCCGCTGTCGTTTTTCTCTGTTTTTTGATTTCCTTGTATTTAAATCCGCCTGATAGTAAAGGATTCAGAGAGGAGCGCACGGTCACAGATAAGATTATTTATTACAGTGGATACAGTCACAGAGCCAAGGGTTACATGTTCTTATGATGTTAGGGGCAGCATGCATATTTTAATAATAAACGTGTGGTCATGTGGTCGGAGCGTTTGTGTGTATACAGCAGCAGTGCAGGGGCGGACGTGTACAAGAAGCGTTCATTCCTGTTGTAAGAAGTAGAATGTCACTTCCTTTGTGTTTTCAGTCGTACTCCAGCCTGTTTTCAGCAATAAGAAAAAGCTAACCGTGGACGCTTGTTTCAGGTTATGTTATGACACTTTTCCATTATAGCGTTCTCGCACTATTCTCCTCAATTAGACTATAGTCTGTTTTTTTTTATTTCTTTTCCATTAGTGACAGTATCTGGTACCTGGTGATTTTTTTAGTACCTGCTCGAGGTTCCAAGCAGATACTGAAATGTGACATCAACAGACTGTTGGTCAAAGAGTGTCGTCACTGGACGAGTCATGAGCGTGACGACCGACACAAGAATCAAAGCGAACAATGCCGAACTGTAGATCAGTTAAAAAGACTTCAAAATCCTGAAAACATGTGATAATCTGAAACATTTAGCAAGTCATGGAAAATGACGTGCCTGAGTCGAGTAGTGCTAGAACTGTACAATGGAAAAGAGCCATTTGAGGGTCCTGCAGTCCCCACACATACAGTCAGTGCTGAAGTGGACCCTCATTTCACCTCTGTGAGGACACACACTCTAGTTAAAGGTTAGTAAAAGGAAGAACATGTCCTCCAGTTCCTGTTTCCTGCACTCTTCCCTTCATGTCCTTTCATGTCCCTTCATGTCCCTTCATGCCTCTCACATGTATTTCTCTATATGGGTCCGTCCACTCTGTCTTTCTATCAACATCTTCCTCCCTCCGTCATATTTCTCCATTAGGCAGGATTTTTAACCACCTCTTGTATGTCCTATTAAGGAAAGTTCTGCATCGTTTACCACGAGTGGCTATCAGTCACTGTCACAGAGCTACAGCCCTCACACACACACACACACACACACACACACACACACACACACACACACACACACACACTCGACATTCATGACTTGAGGGGACATTGCATTGATTTGCATTCATTTCCTGGAGACTTACTCTACCCTTAACCACAATTACTACTGCCCTAACCCCTAACCCTAACCGTAATCCTAATCCTAATCCTAACCTCAGCCTAACTTTAAAACATATCTTCACCGTCATTTACGTTATAGGGACATGATTTTTGTCCCCACAAGGAAGACAAGTCCCCATAATGTGACTGTGTAAACAAGGTCCCCACAACAAGTCCCCATAATGTGACAACAGGTTTAGGTCCCCACAACATTAGTAACACCTGGACACACACACACACACACCTATATAGATATAGATGCACAGACGTATGTACAATGTTTAACTAAGTCCACACCCTATGTACACACACACACACACACACACACACATTTGTCTCTGTGGCAACACCTGTGTCCAAAGAGAAAATGGATGGAGAAATGCAAATGGAGAAAGGAAGAGTAAGGAGGGAACTGAAGCAAGAAGGGAAGGAGGTAACAAGGTGGATAATGAAGGAAGGAGAGAGAGAGAGAGAGAGAGAGAGGAACCCAGAGAGAGTTGGATGAGCATTAAGGAAAGAAGGGTCTGGGGGTTAAAGATGGGGGTGTGGAAATGAGGAAGGACAAAGGGATGGAAGGAGGCATGGGAGGAGGAAAGAGAAGGTATCATTAGTCCTCTTTAGCTTCTATTATGAAGATTAAAGTGAAGACTGCCTGTTCGTCTTCCTCTTTCCACAGCAGAGACGTGTGAGCTCACTATTCTGAGCCAAAATGACCTTATATCCTTACATATGTAAATGTGAATCACTATGTGTGGAGGCGCTTTTGTCACAAATGAAGAAATGAGCGTGAATGTGAGGTGAAGGCACAGTAAAGAACCTGTGCTCTACAATCTACACAATATCATCGTCTTTCCCATGGTTCTAAACAGTAAACATGTAAAATAGTTATGTTGGATCTGGTAGAGCAGACTCACTGAACACACCTCAGGTGAAACAAACACAGAGAAAAGTCCACAGTCTGCTTCAGGACAGAGAGGCTCATCTTAAATCTACCATGTGACTGTAGGAGCGCCATGATGTCATGATGCACAGTCCCTCTGTGGCAATGTTCTCAACAATGTTCAAGAACTGGAGAGGAAACGGTAGAACTGGTGCAAGATTGATTATGTAGTCTGGGAGATTCATGACCATTCAGCCATATGGCTGCACTCTGTCCACTGGGGGCGTGGCTTGATTGTCCACAGTGTCTTTGTTGAACCTGCACTTTTAACGCCTTTACAGTTGGTGTGGTTAGAGTGAGTGAGGGAGGATTGATCAAGCAAGTCTTTATACCGTATGCAACCAATTCAGTGCAGGTGTGCACACACACACACACACACACACACACACACACACACACTCTGGTTTCCATAATTCCAGAGGACATTACATTGACTTACTCTTACCTTAACCATAACTACTACTGGCCTAAGCTGAACCATAACCACATCCTCACCATACGACATGTCTACACCTTCATTGATTTTTGTGGATTTTTGTCCCCATAAGGTGACTGTGTACACAGATTTAGAGTATAACACACACACACACACACACACACACTTTGTCCCCCGTCAGTCAGATACACACAGACACACCAAACATTTTGAGACACATCTGTACTGTAAGACTCATTAAAAACATAATATTTGTTCTGACGTCTGTTGTGTTCTTTATGTATTTGACCAGAACAGAGCTGATGAGGTCAAAGATGCATCCAGGATACATTTTAACACCATGTGTGAAAAGTCCTGTCTCTCTGCATGTGATTGGATTTGTTAAGACCAGGAGTGAATGTGGCCACAGTCTAACTTTGACTTACCATAAAAACTACAGCCAATCACAACCAACTTCACGTCAACCACACAAATGTTGTGACTCCTCCGTCATAGGTCCATAACTTTGTCAATGGAGGCCAATGTTTTATTGTGGAATGGAAGTGAAGTGTAGTTTCACCTGTGTTACATTCACATCATGTGTTACATTCACTTCATGTGTTACATTCACTTCATGTGTTACATTCACATCCTGTGTTACATTCACATCATGGGTTACATTCACTTCATGTGTTACATTCACATCATGTGTCACTGAACCCTAAAGTGAAACATTACAAAGCACAACACAAGGCAAATTATTTGGGCAACAAAATGACATACAAAGTCAAATAGACACAAATGTCTTGTTGCCCTTGTTGGTGTCCCACATTCTGTTGTATGTAGGTGTTCAAATGCATTCATTAATACAGACACACACTTTTTTCAACACATAATCACACACATAGAGAACACAGGCTCATCTACATACAAGCAAAAACACACACAAACCACATAACACCTGACAGTAGGATGAGATGGAGATTTCTCTGTCTCTCACACAGACACTCTAATACATGCATACAATTACAGACACACACGCACACACCCACACACGCATCTAATGTAAATTAAATCCTTGTGGGCTGCACAGCTTTGTTTTTGTACACTTATGCAAATGACCCGTTAATAAATGTTGGCTAAAGAAATTACTTCATTATAGGGCTGTCTTACACACACACACACACACACACATGCATGAGAATATAGATGTAAATGTATCTTTTATAGAAAAGACAACCTCATTTTTTGATGTAAACATTAGCACAAGATTCTCTTTGATATCTTATTCATACAGTGAGTGTGAGAGTTATTTGACATGTGATATCACCTGTGTTACCATGGCACTGAACACCAAGATCACACTTGGAAATTGAAAATTCATTTTCCGATAACTAATTATTCATCTTTGTCAGGAGCTCAGAGGCCCTTTTTTCCCCCTCTGCAGACGTTTACAAATGTTTGAAAGAAGCAGGTGTTACTGATGACTGATGTTAACTTCCTGTAAAGTCAGGACAGTGTGACAGTGAAGCTAAACTGAACTCAGCCATCATTCATTTGATCATTCATGCCGGTGCGTTTCCTTCTCTCACTTGTCAGAAAGTCCATGGTGAAAAAGGCCCACATTTGTGATGAGTGATTAAGTTCATCAGGGGATATTGTATGATTTATAACAAAATGCAAGATGCTTGTAATAAGCCCGCCCATTCATGGTAAATCTTTTCATAATCGTTGGATTTGCCTGCAGTTCATCCCACTGAGGACACTTTGTTTAGAACAGTATGAACAAGAAATACAAAAACATATTGTGAGGACAATAAGTTCAGATGGTTATAAAAGGGACACTCATATATTTGTGTTATTTCGTATTTCATGTTATTAATATTTTTGTTATTTCATGTTATTAATATGTGTGTGATATTTCATATTTTATGTTATTAATATTTTGCTATTTCATATTCACGTTTTTAATATTTTTGTTATTTCTTAGCTCATGTTATTAATATTTTCTGTTATTTTATCTAAAAGAATCACTGTGCTCTAGTTTCTGCAATCAGGCAATACAGGGGTGTAGTGGCGCCTTTACACCACAAGAGGGAGTATCCCCTCAAATGAGCAACTCTGTCGAGGGTAAACACAGCCGGTGCACGCGGTCACGTTAGCCGCCGGCCAAGTTAGCGGTCATGTGTATTTTCAGGTAAGCAGAAGGGAAACTGTTAAAATAGACATATAACTGAGTAACATCACAGAGTTATAGAGGTGCTGATGAAGTTGCTATCTTATGTTATGTTTTGTTTTGTTGTAAATTATCCCTGTAACTCTGAAGCTGACGCTAATGCTAAAGTTAAGCTAACTGTACACCTCAGTCAAGTTACAAGTTACAAGTTATTTTATTGAAGTGTGCAACAATATTTAACAAATAACTTCCCTTCTGTTGTCTCTCTCTCTCTGGTTGTCTCTCTCTCTCTCTCTCTCTCTGGTTGTCTCTCTCTCTCTGGTTGTCTCTCTCTCTCTCTCTGGTTGTCTCTCTCTCTGGTTGTCTCTCTCTCTCTGGTTGTCTCTCTCTCTGGTTGTCTCTCTCTCTCTGGTTGTCTCTCTCTCTGGTTGTCTCTCTCTCTCTGGTTGTCTCTCTCTCTCTCTGGTTGTTCTCTCTCTGGTTGTCTCTCTCTCTGGTTGTCTCTCTCTGGTTGCTCTCTGGTTGTCTCTCTCTGGTTGTCTCTCTGGTTGTCTCTCTCTCTGGTTGTCTCTGGTTGTCTCTCTCTGGTTGTCTCTCTGGTTGTCTCTCTGGTTGTCTCTCTCTCTCTCTGGTTGTCTGTCTCTCTCTCTGGTTGTCTCTGTTGGTGCCGTGATGTGTGTGAGCGCCTGCCATCCATCAGCCCATCAGTATTTAGACCCCGCTTGATCATCCACTCATTAGCAGGTAGCAATAGCATCAGCCACTTTAGGGGCAAACTCTCAGAGTTGCCCTGCACACTTTATCTCCATGAGCGTTTGCTTTGACTGAACCACTGTGTCCTCGTTTGCTCAGGAGCGCCCCCTGCTTACCTGCCCGTGTGACGTTTTAAAGCTGCATGAGGCCGGATTGTTAACTGTTGTGCTTCATCCACAGTTTGTGGCAGCATATTAACAGTAAAACAGTGACCTTTAGCTTTTAAAACAGTTTAAGAGATTACACGACTGTGGAACACAAACACAAACACATGCTGTCCATAACTCAGTCTTTTATCATTTATATACCCTGAACTAGGTTGTTTTTTTCATGCGTCAGCAACAGGCGGAGATTGAAAAGGAAAGTAGCGCAGAATTATCACATGATAATAACAATAAAGGACTGTAAAAACAATAAATGTGTTAAATATCCACGACAGAGGAAGCGTTAGTTAACCATTGGCTGAGGTTTTCGTAGTAAGGCTTTTTAGATCTGGTATTATTGGCATCAAGGTGCTCACTCTGCTGCATGTGATGTGGTAGATGATGGTTTGGTTTTAATTCAAATTAAAACATATACACAACTTGTGTCTGGCAAATCAACATTTCTTTTTGTCAGTTGTACCATTGTTAGCAGTGAAGCCAGTGATTTTATGTCTTAATAAATAATACATTCACATATACTACGCCAGGGTTTCTCTAACCCTGGTCCTGTGGACTCACTGCCCGGCCTGTTGTACATGTTTCCACAGAAGCCTCACAACGTGTGTTGGAGCAGGGGAAACATGTCAAACACGCAGGGCAGGAGTTAGAAACCCTGTAATGTATAATACATTTTCTTACTTTGTTGTAATCAATAGGATGTGGTGTCATTTGTGTGTAAGTCTGACAAAATAACTACGACTACAGAATCATCCCATCTGTAAAATATTAGTTACAAATGACAGGAAGTAAAGAAGTGAGTAGTATTTTGTGTGATTTTCTCTGAATATTTTAGATTTCAGAAATCACTTAATATGTCTTATCTTTTTCTTAATTATCTTTGCTTTACATTTTCAGCATCTTCTTTCTGTCTGTCATTACAGAGGTGTTCATCATGGAGAGCGGGTCACACATGGATGTGGACGCCAGACTGGACGTGAGCTTCTGCAGGTACAATGTGATGAACATGAGAAGACTCTATATTATTCATAAAGCGCTTTTCTAGTCTTGATGTAGTGTGAAATGTTTTACCAAGAGCTGACACTAACATAACCGATTAATCGTTTGGTCCATAAAATATCAGAAAACCTTAAAAAATGTTGATCGTCAAACCTGGAAATGATGATGTTCTCAAAGATGAACTTTTAATGATTTCTAATCATGAAAAAAGCTTCAAACAGATGAATCGATTATCAAAATACTCCCATTCACTCACACTTTCAAACATCTTCCTAACCCATTCACACATCCTCTGCACATAACTGCGGTGCAATAAATGTAAATACTCTGAATTTAAATCCCTCTGAAACGTGCACTAATGTATTCATTAAAGCAATAATAGTGGAAAGTTTGTTAAAGTAATGAAAAGTCCTCTTCCACTTTGACATATGAAGGTGAGAGCCAACACCTGCCTCTGAACTTTTCTTTGAATTATGACGGCAATTAATATGTTTTAATTTATTTACTTCCCCTCCAAACTCCACACATAAATATATTTCTTTTTTAAAACACACTTTTTTTTCCTTATATTGTTGTCGCTTGCGTTTAATTACCAGTTAAAGAAAAAGCGGTGAGCGATGGGACCAGTGTGGAGCGCAGATAACACCCACCTCATGTTTCACCCCCGTTGGTGCCATTAATATGAAATCCTGACAATAAAATTATATTTAAAGTGTAGCAGCATTTAAAAAAAAATCTCTTTTGTTTGTGGAGGTGAGAGTGTGTGTGTGTGTGTGTGTGAGAGAGAGGGGGTGGGAGGTGGTCAGGGGCTGTTAATGCTACGAGCCACTGAATGAGACGGCGTGGGGAGTCGGTGAGTGCAGATAAAGCCCTCCTCATGTATCAGCCTGCTCACCTGTCTGCAGCCAGACCCTTGTAATGGATAGACACGAGCTGCAACCATCACTCATACTCACACTGCCTCCCTCTCTCTCTCTCTCTCTGTGTGTGTGTGTGTGCGTGTGTGTGTGTGAGCGAGTGTGTGTGAGAGAGAGAGAGGGTGTGTGTGTGTGTCTTGTGCAGTTGGGAGGTGGTGGGAGTGATTATATGTCTGCATGGGTGCATGACAGAGAGAGACAGAGACAGAGTGTGTGGCTGTGTATGCATTTATGTATGTGTGTGTGTGTGTGTGTGTCTTCAGTTGTATAACTTCTGTCAGTCACTTTGATTGATACTTCTTACACTGACACCATTTTGGTTTAAAAAAAAAAATCACTCTTTCTCTGCGTTTCTCTCTCTCTTCATCTGTGTGTGTGTGTGTGTGTGTGTGTGTGTGTGTGTGTGTGCGACTCACTGCTGACTGTCCAAACTGACATGACAAAAGAGGTCAGGGCTTCTACGTATATGACCTGTCCATCGTCAGCTGATTGTTGCAACAACAAAAAGAAGGAGAAGAAGAAGAAGAAGAAGTTATTTGAAGTTTGCAGAGGTCAGACAGTTGCCTGGTTCTGCCACCGGGTGCCGCTAAGCATCAATTCACACGTGCATACATTTATATGTGAGTGTGTCTCCATGTCCACACAACACACACTGGACACACTGTGCTTGTTTCAAACCAGATGTCCTCGTGTCATCCTTTTCAATCAATAGACATGATTGCCAGGCTGACCTGACCTTTGCAGGGGTCAAAGGTCAGCCTCCCAGCCTACTGCTGTTGCCACAGCGCTGAACGGCATCCTGAGGAGTGTGTGTGTGTGTGTGAGAGAGAGAGAGAGAGAGAGGGAGAGAGGGGAGTGTGTTAATGCATCTGCCAGAACCTCTGTGTGTGTGTGTGTGTGTGTGTGTGTGTGTGTGTGTGTGTGTGTGTGTGTGTGTGTGTGTTGAGAGTCAGAGTATATGTGAGAGTCATAATGTGTAATAGAAGTCTGATAATTTGATTTGGGAAGTTGCAATGTGATTATGGGACAGTGGCAGGTCCTGTGTGCATGTGGGTCAAACACAGGGGCCCCCCACACACACACACACACACACATCATAGAGAACATGTGGGACACACATTTATGCACTGAGCGTCACACAGAGGCTCCTTGTGTCTGTGTGTCCAGGGGTGAGTTTGCCCTCAGGCCGGAGGAATGACATCACTGAACGTGTCAGAAGTCCACGCACCAGGACAACAGTGCTGTGTGTGTGTGTGTGTGTGTGTGTGTGTGTGTGTGTGCTTTACAGGCAGGAGAAAGGTACAATAAATCTATATGGAGCTTCTCTTCCTTTAGATGAATGCATTTTATCATTTAAACACATGTTTAGACACACGTGGTGGCAGATTCAGAAAACCACCGCTGACACAATCCTCTCATATCCTGTTCCCATTGTTGAAATAGGCCATTTAAATACAGGTTTCTATTAGGAACACAAACCCTGGATGATAACACTCAGTTCTTATTTGTCTTCTTTGTTTTGGGCAGTGATGCAAAATGCCAGTTTCATGTCTGGGGCTCTGATGTGTTTTAACTTCCAGCTGTAAACAATGAATGTTTGGAGCGAAACTTACTCTTTACAACTCAGTTGAAAGATGAGAACGAGCGACTGAAGTAAAACATACAAAACAGTGACCACTGTAACATTGTTTTTTAACATCTTCTTCCTGCACATTTGTAACGTCACATTTCACGTATCGTAGAATCAGGGGTGAAGTTTGAGTTATGTATATGTATATGTATATATATATATATATATATATATGACGTCTTTAGGTGTGGCAGTAGTTGCATCAGAGCTGTACATGGTTAAACGTCCTCGTCCCATACACACCCAGTCTGTCCCTGAGGTCAGCTGATGGTTCAGACCTGGTATTAACATTTGTCCACAGTGGTCCAGGTCTGTCCTGAATGTGTCCTCAGTTCCCGTCACAGAGACCACATGCAGAGGTGGTTTGAGCCACAGTCCACATTCATGAGCTGTGAACAACGCTGTCTGTCCTCAGGACACATCAGAGATGTCGGTGTGTATTTGAACAGGAGACACATCAGGACACATTGTCACAGTTGTAATCTGCCAAAATGTCCTCACAGGCAAAACAAGCCAAATACCAACGTCCTTAGATGCACTGGAGCTTTCAGAGAAATGACAACATGCAATTATCTAACATTGTTTATGATTACATGAAGAGAGAGGGCAACGTTTCTTAGGAAACACCTCAGCGAGTATGTACCTGATAAATACATTTGACCTTGCTTTATGTTTTCTTATGTTTTCTGGATTCTACTGATTGATGTAAGCATTTAAAACACGTATGCTATGTTATTATTGTACATGCAAATTAACAAATGATCAAAATGATCAGTCAGGAAGTCAGAATTTACTGAATAGCCTCCAGGGGGCGACTCTACTGGTTGCAAAAAGAAGTATGTTTTAATGGGAACTACAGGACAAAGAGCTTCTGTTTCTTTGTAACGTCACTAAACATTGTCCTGAGCAGTTCATGGTCTCGAGCTCCACGTTTCAAGTCTTCTGCTTGTAAATTCTGTTCCCGTAGACAATAAAGTGGACACCAGTGTGACTGACAGCTGATATCATCCAACAGGAGTCGTGAATGAGAGTTCAGATTTTTATAAACAGAACCCGTTACAAGCATTAGCGGCGCCAGGATTTTGATTGTGGGCGGGCCTCCAGAAAACTGGAAAATGAGTTCCCCCGTGTGGCTCTTGTGTCGCTGTCCTCAGCTCAGTGCTGAAGCGGACACAGACATACACTTTAAGACTCACTTCATTTATCTCTATTGAACGTTCACAGAAATACTGAAATTATATATTTGGCCTTGCTTTGCTGGTGTGAGGGGGTGTGGCTACTACGGGAGGACTTGATGGTAACGCCCTCGTCACTCGTGATGTTACTTAAAGGAGCAGGAGTTTCCTCCTCCTGCTCCTCGGAAGCATTTCTCTGTGAAGTGAAATGAAAACAAGCTGCTTTGCTTTGCCGTGTTTATGTTGACGGTTCATATTGGCTCATAGCTACCGTCTGTGGGCGGGTCCGGACCTAGTAGCACCGCGGGTGATTACAAGCATCTCAAACTGTTAATGGATCCTTTAATTCCTGCCATATTTCATCAAGCAGTTTCTGAATATCTGCTTTAGCTCTTATCTTACGCTTTGCATTGCGTTTTACTACTTGCACTTTTATTATAATGTGCTTTTAATTTGTGTAATTATTATTATTATTATTATTTTTTAATGAAAATCCCTCTGTGCTTTTGTGCGTGTGATACGTGTTGTGACAAATGTGCAGAGAACAACCAGCAGTTGTGCAGAACTTTATCGTCTCCTTCAGCTCTGCGTGTTTGTTTTATGAGCGTCGTCGTCGTTGTTGTTGTTGTTGTTTATAGTCAGCTATTAACTACACTATGTAAACTAACAGCAGGCGGGGCACAGTGAGCGGCTAAATGATCTGTTCCCTACTTTTACAAATGGTTGTTTAAATGAGAACGTGTGATTTTAATAGAGAAGATGTTGATGATGTGATATTTCTAAGCTTTTTTGAGCATAAACCTAAACTCATTCATAGTCAGGAAAAGTATCAAAAAGTGTGTTTAAATGAGACGTGTTAATAAGTTACATGCAGTTAAGTTTGTGGTAACAGTATTTTTACTGGAAACAAAGCTGATTAACGCGTGTCCACCAATGTAAAGACTGTATAGAGTGAGGACACTTATTGGAATGTTAAGATTTGGTTTTAGGGTTGACATTAAGAGTGTAGAGTTTAGAAGTTTAGTCGGAGTGTTACATGTCATTTAGCAGTTGCTTTTATCCAAAGCAACTTACTTTGGAATTGAGTACAATCAGCCAGGGGTGGAGTTGAACTTACGACCATGATGTCTTTCACACACAGGGTACCGGTCTTAACCTCTGAGCCACTCCACATATGTATAGCATCAATAGCATCAATATAGCATCAATTCACAACATACAGTACATCATCATCTAAAGGCACTTTACAGTTATTACAGAAACACCCAACAGGAACACAATGAACACAGAACCAGAACATCTGACTCAACCAGTTAGGGAAGGAGAGAGGAGAGTAAGGAGAGGGAAGGGAAGGGGGTGAGTGAAGGAGAGGAGGATGTGAAAAGAAGAATGGAAAGGACAGAAGAAGATAGAGGAGGGATAGAGACCAGCAACTGTGATGGAACAGGTGTATTTCAAGTAACCACAACATTAATAATAGTAATAGTAATAATATTTGCAGGGGTTGGTGACCCTCAGAACAGGACAAGCCAAAGATGAAGAGTGGATGAGGATAATGGTAACGTTAGCAGTGATGAGTGTCATCAATACACAGCCCGGATTTTGGAACCCGCGCGCAAAGGCCGCGATGTGTGTGCATAGTCACCGCATGTGCAAACTGAATTTCCGCCCCACTGGTAGGTGGAGTATTAAGCCCCGCCCACCAAGCAGAAAACACTTTTCAGCAACAGAAGAAGTCGTCATCCAAGCCTCGACTCCCCTGCTCGCCGTAGCATCGTTCTCTTCTTCTTTCTCCTATTCCCTGCGTCCAGACTTGTATCGCCACCCGATGGTGAAGTGAGGCAGCACAGGACCCCGACATGCGGGTATACCAGGGCCCGCGATAGTGTATGAAACGTGCAATGCCACGCGCACTTCGGCGAGCGCGGTGTGTGCACAGAAGTATGCCAGGGCCTGAAGAGTGACTGTCATCACTCATGTGTCATCAACAAGGAAAGAAAACGTCATATTTGTTAAGATGTTAAGATTGTTAAGATAAGATAAGATAAGATAAGATAAGATAAGATAAGTTAAGATAAGTTAAGATAAGTTAAGATAAGATAAGATAAGATAAGATGAACCTTTTTTGATTTCCCAAAGGGGAAAGTTTGAAACGGAAGCTATTGTAGTGAATCTGTGAGTGAAACAATTATGACATCAACCCTCACACACATGCATATCAGCAACAAAAGCCACATGGATTCTGACATGACCGTGACCATGACATCACTCATGCTCCACTTAGATGTTGGATATACTGTATGTCTGATCATGTGATTTGTAAATCAGATCTCTGTGTCACATCAACAGAGAAAACGGGATATGAGTCACTTCAGCCTTGTAATCTGAACGTGTCCTCACAGAGATAGAACTCTCTCTCGTGTGTGTGTGTGTGTGTGTGTGTGTTCAGTCAGCAGGAGAGCGGGAAAAGCCACTGCAGAGATGCACAGTGGGTTTGTTCACTAAGAAAATAGATATCATTAGTGAGGTGCCACACACACACACACACACACACACACAGAGCTAAGGTATCATTAGCTTGCTGTTTAGTATTCATACCCATCCTTTCTTCCCCTCCTGTGCACACACACGGTGAGGCAGAAATTATCCAGCAGCACCTGACACTCCATCATGATGTCAGAGTGAGATTTGGGTGTGTAGTTGTCCGTGTGTGTGTGTGTGTGTGTGTGTGTGTGTGTGTGGACCAGAAAAGCAGTAAAGTAGAGACTGAGAGACATAAAGAGCCTCCAGTCATTAGCCGCATAACACCGTCCACTTCCTGCAGGGAGACACACGGAAAAGCACGGACAGACAAAGAGAGACGGAGGCTGGACGGACGCTCACAGAGGACAATATGATGCGCTTGATTTTATGTTTCACACTGAATTATTCAGTAAAACATTTTAAAGAGTCACAACTATGCTTTTGAACCTTGGAGGCTGCACTTTAGCACAGCGGTGCTTTAGCCTGTTTCACATTCACCATGTTCACCACATTAGTTACTGAAGCATGTTAACATTTGATCATCAGTGAACAAAAAGTCGGCTGAATAAAGTATAGTTTTCAAGAATTGAATCATAAACTGATTCGAGAAAAGTCTGTAAACATTTGGTTCTGATGGAAGTGTGGATGTCTGAACCACATTTCAACCTTTTTTACACGCTAGCAGTTCATATAACTGTTTGATGTTGATAGAACTCTCTCCACATACCAATAACTCCAACCTCACAGGACGAGGAGAGAAGAAAGAGAGAAGAAGACAATAATGCTACATCACAGATGCTAACGGCCATGAAACATGACTCAATAAAGTGATTTTAACTTTATTTAAAAAGATCTTTTCCACGAGTGCATGCCAGAGCAGTCACTAACAGACGATACAACACACATGTAAATAATAAAGAAATGAAATAGTATTCACTGAAATAAAAGTTCAGCTATAAAACACTGCAATAAAGATTAAAAACTGAAGGCATGTACAAGAATGTTCGTTTTAAAATACGTACGACCAAGTCACTGGACTTGGAGATGATGATGCTGGTGAAGATGAGGTGGCACCAAAGCCATAAAAATATGCATCTAATGTCTTCATCCAACAGATGCAGAGATATTTTAGTCTGGACAGAAATGATGGAGCAACAGAAGAGCAGGACTCCTGCAGAGCCGCGCCATGAGCACAGCTAAACCCTCTGGCAGACGCTCCATCTTTATTAAACTGGATGTGTTCTTCATCTCCTTTGTCTGAGCCTAATGAGAAGCTTAATGAGAAGAAGAAATGATAATAATAAATAATAAAACATACACTATCACAGACTGTGTGACGTTTAAGCAAACTAACGCTGAGTAGACGCGGACTGACTTTCAGAGCTGGAGGATCAGTGTTTACATGAGTGAGAGGTCATGGGGGTCACATGGTACTCATAATAATGATGTGTTGTATATATATACATGTATATATGTATATATATATATATATATATATATATCTCATTACATATATATACTTATATAGATATATATGTACGTATATACATGTACATATATACATATGTGTATATATACGTACATATATATATCTACATATATGTAGATATATATATTAAACAGTTAGAGTCAGTGTTCTTCTAAACCACAGGTGTCAAACACAAGGGGCCAAATCTGGGCCAAATCTGGCCCGCCATGCTGTGTCCTTCCACTGACTCTCTGATTAGTTCCAGGTTACTTTGCCAGTAAAATAAATAAACAAATTAAATGTGGACTTTCAAAACAGAGGGGGTTATTTATATCTGGCTTTCTGTCTTACTGTAACTTTATACAGTTTTTACTCATTTTAAAATACTGCATAAGTGAACTGAGGAAGTTCTCTGTGAGCAGCAGAACTCGGATTGTGATGACATTTTCTGTGGATGTAGGTTATGACCCGAGGAGGAAATGATTAGATGTTGGTCAGTGTTCACATCATGGTGAGATGACCAATGAGTTTACTGACAACAGCTCAGATCTGAGGAGAACAGAGACAATGTCAGACATGAACAGCGAAGCATCCTCTCGAATTCTGCCAACAATGTCCAGCGTTGGATAACTAAGGAGGAGGATTCACAGATAACGACCTTTGTATAGAGAATTTATGAAAAACAAGGTCACACAGAGACCTAAAGTGGGAGTTTGTAAGTTTATAAGTTATAGCTGGTCTATAATGGACATTAGGTCTGCTGGGTCTAGGAATGTGTGAGTCATTAATTTAAAGAAGGCCAAAGATTAGAATTTTCTCTTATAACCCCCTTTATTGATTCACACAATCAATAAACTAGTTATATATATTAACCCAGGGAGATCACTCACCATGAATCCACAATAGACACCATGAGCTGTTTCCAACAAAACACACTCAAATATAAATATACAATAATCATATATAAACATCAATGACACAAGACGGAAGGATTAAAAAGACACTGTGTTCTAATATGTTCAAAGCTCCATGTCAGTGAGGAAAACACTGATAATAAATATAATAAATCTCTTTCCTCTCTTTAAGTCAAAAGTAACACAATCTCATACACAACATAAATAGTAATATATGCAAAGAATGGAATATGCAAACACAGACAATCTTAATAATAGAGAGGTTCTTCTAATCCAAGTCTTCAGTCTTCATCATGTTTACAGCACAGCCTAATTACCTTTAGACATTTGTATTTATTGTTTTATACGCTTTATGTTTTAAATCCCCACTCTATATAATGTGTCCATGTAGCTGGAGTAGGTGGAGTATTAAGCCCCGCCCACCAAGCAGAAAACACTTTTCAGCCACAGAAGAACACATTGGACGTAGTACCCTCAAGATTCTAGCATACCTCTGTGTCTCAGTGGATTTCCCAATAAAGAACTATGAAGAACAAGGTTACACAGAGACCTATAGAGAGAAGTTTGCGAGTTATTGCTGGTGATTAATGGACATCAGGTCTGAGTTTAGTGTGAGTCGTTTGTCCCTCTGTTACCTGCAGTTTCTGACGGTTCACTTTGAATTGTAGGTGATCACAAGTGGAGTGTGTTATCATTACATTTTGGCAAGAATCTACTCACCAATGATCTCACACATATAAATGTGTCTGCAGAATCAGGTTCATTTTAATCTTACAGATTTGACAGCAATTTAAATGTAACATGATTATGTAAGACGGTAAAAGCTATAAGCAGAAAACATTCTATACAAATCCAGAGGAGGTCTGTGCTCGTGAGTGAGGAGCTTCTATCGATGTGTCTCTGTCAGAGCTGCAACTAACGATTATTTTCATAATCGATGAATCGTTTCAGCTCAAGTCTCTATGTATAAAAATGAAAATGAATCCAAACCTATGTTGTCTGGCTATCAATGTGTATTAGAGTCATTGAAAGTGTAAACGCCTCTCAGTCTGACCCCACCTGCTGTTCTTATGAAGAATATTGAACCATTTCCTCTGCATTGACGTCTGCCTCCAATCAATGGCCATCTCTTCAAAATCCTCCAAGTGGGAAGGAGAAATTGACATGTTGGTGGAGAATGAGCGACATAAGTGAATTAGTAATGATATTATAAATCAGAGAGGAGAGGCACAGTGAGCCAGGAAATATAACTGACAGCGGGTCAAAGGTCACGCTTGCCTCTCAAAAATAAAGGTATAGACGTCAAAGTAATAATATATTACAATGCACAGAGGCGGGGCAAAGAGACAACTGACGGTTGCCTTTAATAAATGGATGAACATAAATGGAGTATTATTTGTCACATGGATGACACAGAGGTGGAGCTGGACATATACAACCACACTGTGAATGTCACTGAATGCTGGAGTATTATTGTCCCAGCAGCTACAAGTATGAAGCATTTTAACCAGTGACACACAGTTAGGCTTTTATTTTGAAATAGTCACAGGAAAGGAAACGTATCAGTGAGGTTTAGTTATTTTTGCACACACAGTGTTTTTATGAGTTTAATGAGTATAATGATTATTATTTCTTTAAATATATATATGTATTTATTTGTTTACTACATTTACGTCAGTGTGGCCCTCTGGGAAATAAATGTCCCTCCGCGCTGCTGTAGACACACAATAACATACAGTGTGTTCACAATGAAAATGTCATGAACAACACATCAGTGATTAGATATTAATATCTCTATGATTGTATTCCTGTATTTTGTACAAATGACATTAAAGAACACATGAATATTGTCATCATCATTAAAGTCTTTTAACTTTCATCTTTTCTTTTTTCTGTTTTTTATCGTGGAAAACACTGTGGAGTTAAAGTTTAGTCATAAATAACGTGACTTCACTGTCCGCTCAAACAAAACACACAAGATTTCACACAGACCTCAAGTTGTCAGATTATTAATTAACGTTAACATTAAAACATGAGCATGGAACACAAGAGTAAAGCCAGTGGCCTTCATTTAAATGAAGCGCTGCAATTTAACTGTAGATGAACTGTAATACTCACATGTGAAGTCATCGCCTGTGTTTCACAGCGTAAAAGTTAACATTTCGATGGTTTCATGCTCGATTGTGTCCGTGGAGCGAGCCTTAACATAATCTTCAACAAATCCTCCAGCCCTGAACGACACCTTTGGTTAATTGGTTAATATATAGTTTAGATCCTGGACCAAAGAACCAATACTATTGTTTTTACGGTGAGATCAGTCTCCACTAATGACTCAATGAATCAAACATATGTGTATCAGAGACACATGGAGACAGAGCGAGAGGAAAAATGAATCTCAGTCAATCGCTAAAGACCAACAGTTTGACTTCACTGTATGACTGAGAAGAAGAGAAAGTGTCATCGAAGTAAAAGAGAAAGACAAGAAAAGAGGGCGATATTGACACTTTGATGGAATATTGATGTCTCACCAGACAAATGATATAAGAGCACTGGTAACAACATTAGCATTTTAGCCGCTTGTCATTGCTAATAGGTCTGGATTGATGCCATAGTGAGTAGATATTGATGCACAGGAACCAGAGTGTTGCTCTTTTAATCACACTGCTGCAGCGCTGCTCGTCCTGGAGTTTGACCTTTGATGACGACGTCAGCGATGGCAGAATAAATCTCTGTCTGTCAATTCTCTCAAGAACTCATCATCCGTAAGATTTCACACTTCAGTCCAAAATCAATACGTGGCACAAATCACAGACAGGCACGCAGACACACAGACAGGCAGGCAGGCAGACAGACGATGTTTCTGTTCTATGTAGATGTTTTTGTTTCATTTGCTTTCCAAATGAACTGAAGTAGTTCTGATTATGTTTGTAGTGTGACCTTTGGTCAGTCTTGTAATCACAAAAACATCAAATCAGTCATTTATCAAAATAGAATTTAAGTTATAATAATAATAATAATAATAATAATAATAGTTAGTGGAGAAAGCATGTAGAGAGCACGGCTGCTCAGATTCTCACAGTGTTCAGTGTTATTTAATGTGATTAAAGTGTTATATAAGTGTTATATTTCATATAAAGCACATGGAGTTGCCTCTGTGTATGAAACGTGCTGTACAAATCTGAATGTGTCAAAAACAAAATAATAATAATGACCTCATCATGAGTATTTAAGTTTGACACGTGCTGGCAGGTGATAGAGTTCCTGTGGTCGTCCTGACACAGTGTGACAGTGGAACTGTGAGTACTTCTCTGACTGTGACCTGTCAAAACCACGGTTTAAACTGACTGTAGGTGTGTGAATGTGAGCGTGACTGTCTGCAGCATCGAGTGCTTATTAAACAGCTTTTACTCGAAACACATATTTGAATTACAAGTTGAAAACCGTGTCAGGGAAAGTAACATAAAACTAATTTGACTGGAGTGAGAAACACGATGAGTTTAGAAACAAGCCAATCTCTCATCCTCCCATCCAACTCTGTATCCACTCATCCATCTTGCTCTCTATCGTTTTCCTCTGTCTGTGTGTGGCTGAAGAAGATAAAACAGCCGTGACAAGGAAGTAAAGGAGACAATAAAGGAGAAGAAACTGATAGGAAAACGCAGGCGGGGAGGAGAGAGATGCGGGAGTGACACGGGGCTTTCTGCTTCTGCTGCCTGGTGAGTTTATGATGAGAGCGTGTTAGAGAAGTATAAACCCCAACATGGATGTGCACGCACACACACACACACACACACACACACAGTCACTGTGTGTGTGTGTGTGTGTACAGCGTTGGCACAGCTGCAGCTCTGGGTGGGGGTGCTGATGGGTGCCGAGCCTAACTATGTACTGCCTCAGGGTGAATCTTCTGTGTGTGTGTGTGTGTGTGTTGTACTGTCTATGTGAATGATTTTGATGCTTAACACAGTCTTGTGGGTGTGCACAACAAGGTGTGTGTGTGTGTGTGTGTGTGTGTGTGGGTCTTGACCCCCATCAGTCTCACTCAGAACTCACTTAACAGCATACAGGGGGCCTCCAGCAACACAAGCTCCAGGGGTGTGTGTGTGTGTGCGTGTGTGTGTGTGACAGAGAGAGAGGGGGTTTCTGAACCACAGATCAGGTGACACCCATTAACGACGAGCAAAAAAAAGTATATATAATCTGTAATATATACTGTATATATGCAGTATATATATATATGTGTATATATATATCAATATACTGTATATATATATATATATATATAAATATATATGTTGTGTGTATATATCTATATATGTATATATTACTGACCCCATGTGGTGTGGAGTATAATAGCATGTAATCATCACAGAGATTGTTTATTAAATTCAAAAGCAGACCTGTTCTTAGTGCATGAGTTTGGGTCTAGATCTCCAGAGACCCATCACAACCTCTAATCCCGACTCAGATCAATGATCTTTTTCACACTTATTTCATAAACAGGCAGAAATACACTTGAATTCAGCCTCTGCATATCAAGACGAAGCTCTCTTTAAATTGTCTTCAATATTCATAATAATCCATGCACATGAATGTAGAAACTAAAAAAATGAATCATCAATGTTGAATAGGTGTTAAAAAACAGACCTCTCTATTTATTTCCCTTTTCACACTCTCTCAGTCTCAGGACTGTGGCTGTAACACTGGGGAAACTTTTCCACTTATTCACAACACTTTATCCAATCAGGAGCCAGAACTTCACAAAGAGGCGGTCCTCTCTGATGGAGAGGTTCAGATGATTTTTACACTTTCAGAATAACGTTCAAGTATTATATCTGTGTACATGTGTGCGTCCAAATACTGTAGAACAAGCTGTTACTTTGAGAGTAACAGCAATGTCTCTGTAAAATGTGACTCAATTCATTTATGTGTGTTTCACCATCACTCATTCACACACACACACACACACACACACATACACACAGATGTAGAAATGTTAGAATGACATGTAAATGAAAAGCCCCAACAAAAAAATGAATATCTCTGAACCCCCACTCTCTCTCTCTCTCTCTCTCTCTCTCCCTCTCAGGGGGGTCGGTAGGGCAATCAAAAGCTCCCTTTTCTCTTGCTCGACCATTCTGTCTTCCCTGGTATTGGCGAATTGACCCCATTTCTGCATCCTGATTGGTTAACCCAAACTCTCTCTCTTTTCCTCTCTCACTTTTTGTCTCCGCCCACTCTGTCTCTCTCTCTCTCACTCTCTCTCTCTATCCACCCCTTTTCCTTGCTCTCTCACTTTCTCTGTATAATTCTGTCCAATCATTGTCTTGGCT
This sequence comes from Solea senegalensis, assembly GCF_019176455.1. Classification (NCBI taxonomy): domain Eukaryota; kingdom Metazoa; phylum Chordata; class Actinopteri; order Pleuronectiformes; family Soleidae; genus Solea; species Solea senegalensis. The sequence goes on along the minus strand of NC_058038.1, from coordinate 2,442,844 downwards.
ATCAATCAGTTGTGACAGAATGAATGTGGCCCACATAGAGAGAGAGAGAGAGAGAGAGAGAGAGAGAGGTAGAGGGAGGGAGAGAGGTAGAGATAGGGGGCTGTCCTCTTGATCACCCTCTGTTTCCCTGTGTGTTGTTTTTCTTTTTGTTCTGGAAAGTGAGAGAGTGGTGTGATGACGTGGTGGACATTAATCAAACTAACACCGTGGGCCTCACACACACACACACACACACACACACACACACACACACACCATTCATTCCCTGTAGACTTACTATCTCTAACCCTAACCTAACGCGTCTTCCCTGCATGGAACTTCCTTTTGTCCCCACAAGTCCCCGTCAAGTGTCTGTGTGGACACTTGAGGTCCCGAAAAGACAAGTAATACCTACACTCTCTCACTCACTCACTCACACACAGTCACAAGTACACTCTGAAAAACAATGTGTGTGTGTGTGTAATAGGACAGATGCTCTCTCTCTCTCTCTCAGAGCTCAGCTGGTTGTAGAAGTGTTTTCAATTCCCCACAGAAGCACAGAGCAGCTGGCAGAGCTCCGTGTGTGTGTGTGTGTGTGTGTGTGTCAGGGGACATGGAGTCTGGTGGTGGTGGTCTGGCTACATACCACCTGACACACACACACACACTCACTCACACTCACTCACTCATAGATAGATAAATGTGTCAGTAAAATGACGCGTGGAGCCATGAAAGTGATGCACCGCGGGTGATGAGCCTCCCTGCTATGCTCAGTATAGTGGGAAGCAGACGACGGGGGGCAGGGGGGAGGAGTTTGAGAGGGAATGGAGAGAATGAAGGAGGTGGAGAAATGAGAAAAGCAGGAGGAAGATAAAGAGAAGTGAAAGAACCATAAGTGATATGATAGAAATGTCATCTTATGACTGCAGCAGGCTCTGCAGGTGACATCACGGGGTTTGGCAGCCATGTTGAAGGTCCTGGGCTGCACAGATTTGAATGTTGCTGCCAGATGCAAATAATTGTGATGATGAAATGTGAACGTTCAAGCCAGTAAACAAAACTGGGGTTTTTCAATTGTAGTTGAGAAATTGTGGTTTCCAGCCTGCTAAAAACGTCTTGAAATAAACACTTATACAACATTATAGTTGTATATCTTGTCATGTCTCCCTTCATACTCTATATTATACTGTTCATCCTTTTCTAACTGAGTAACGTAACACTTTTCCTCAGCTCACACGAGGTTTACAGTTTTTCTTTATCCTTCTTTAGGATTCAGGGTAAGAACATGTCCACCTTGTTAAGCCCCATGAGTGAAATGGACTATAAAATGTAGTTTCATTGATGAATTAATTAATTGATTGATTGATTGATTGATTGAGACACCCATAAGTCTACTGCCCAGATTCTACATGTACATGGACAGCACATTTTCTGACTGATCCTGAAACTTAGTATGAAGCGTGTTTACTTCCTTGAAACGTTGAAATCGTGTGAACAATAAACAACGGCAGCTCCCATTCACTCCGTGTCTGGAATCAATAAATTCAATGTTGATTGGACACATGGTCACGTACCTCTGGCTTGTAATTATGTGTGTGTGTGTGTGTGTGTGTGTGTGTTTATTCCTCTGGTCACAAAATCCCTGTTATTAATACATCATTCCTCACAGACAGTACAACCACTATCTCCAAACACCTCCAAACACTCTCAATCAACTAAACACTATTATAAAGAGGAGGAGAGAAGAAATAAGCAGGAGCCACATCAGGTCACAGGACACACACACACACACACACACAGTCCTGATAGTGGCATGTTAATGGATTAGCCTCATGTAACAGTGACAGTGATCGTGTGGCGTGGGTGTGTGTTTACGCGTGATAAGCACATTCAATGGACATATTGATTCTGTAACACTGTGCAACTACCTGAACATCCATTTGAGCCTTGAAATGAATGGATCTCTTCTCTAAAGGAGCTTATTCATCTTTTTAATGGAACAACCTCTCAGCCTTTACAAGACCTACCAATAATAATTATTTATAAGAGGAACCCCCCGCCCCCTTAAAAAAAACCAAAAAACCTTAGAGCAACTTCCTTAACAATGTTAGAAAGAGAACTGAGTTAGTAGTAAACACTGGGAAGAATACAGTGAAAATGAAAACATAAAACAAATACAGGAAAGCACAGCCATGCAGTGACATTCAACAAAGTAAAGATATAAATTATACATTAAAATCTATTAAAATCGAGCTGTGGTTAAACTCCTGTTCACTTCCAGACTTCCTGTGTGGTATTAAAACGTTCTTGTCATGTATATGTTGGCTTTCAAAGAGATGCAGACTGGGGTTTGGTTCTTTGGAGACTCTAAATTGACCACACATGTGACTGTGAGTGTCTTTATATTGGCCTTGTGATAAACTGATTGTGTGAATCCTGCCTCTGGCCAGCTTGGATTGGCTCCACTGGTCCTCCCTGTGACCCTCCAAAGTGGTATATGGTTAATGGATGGATTTGTCTGTAAATCCCATCCTCAGGCAGGTAGTTTCTCAGCTGATGGACCCTGACAGCAGCATGTTATATACACCTGTTAAAGACAGGAGGGTGGCATGTTTACAGCACCACAGCACACTACACTTCCTCTCTGTCTCTCCTGTGCTGGGTTTGTCTCCTTGCTTTATATTGCTTTATCCTGGAGATTGTCCAGGATGAGTATAAGTGTATAACCTTTTTTACTTTTACCGACATTTATTAAGAAATAAATCCGGATTAACCTGTTGGTCTCCAAGGAAGCGCAACTTGATGACGTACATAGCGAGAAAAGGCATTTTGTTCACCACCAGTCCAACGTAAAGCAATGCTGACACAGAGGCAACATCTACCAGCTTTCATTTACATCCAACATTACACATTACACATCACACATTACATATTACATATTACACATCACATATTACACATTATATATTACATATTACACATCACATATTACACATTATATATTACATATTACACATCACATATTACATATTACATATTACACATCACATATTACACATTATATATTACATATTACATATTACATTATCATATATTACACATGACATATTACATATTACATATTACACATATACACATTAATACATACACACACACATACATATTACATATTACACATCACATATTACACATTATATATTACACATTACACATTACACATGACATATTACACATGACATATTACACATGACATATTACATATGACATATTACATATTACATACATATTACATCACACATCACACATCACACATATATATTACACATACACATACATTACATATGACATATTACATATATATATTACATATACATATATATTACATATTACACACACACATACACATATATTACACATTACACATTACATATTACATATTACACATGACATATTACACATTACACATCACATATTACACATTATATATTACATATTACACATTATATATTACATATTACATATTGCACATTATGTATTACATATTCCACATTACATATGACACATTATATATTACATATATCACATTACACATCACATATTACACATTATATATTACACATCACACATCACACATTACATATTACATATTACATATTACACATTATATATTACACATTACATATTACCTATAACACATTACATATTACACATTACACATTACAGCTTTCTTTCGATTTGGTTGTAACTTCCATTTTAAGTGACTTACTCCAAGGAACTCCCTACGCTCTGCAAATGTCATCGTGATCATTGGTCTGATTGGTTGTAGGTCGTTCCAATTGTGTACAGAGGTATTAATTTCTACGTTCCTTAGTCACGCCCTCAGTCCCTCTCTCAAATCATCGCTCAGTTGCTCCAATTAGTTAAATAATAACATTATCTAAAAAAAACATCAGGGTTTAAACTGGTTTTTTTTTCTTACCAGTGGGAATGGGATATTTTTGTAGTAGTATTTTCTTCTTGCTTTTCTCTGTGATTTTTTCATCAGGCTTAACTTCTTCTTCCATTTCACTGCTAAACGTCATCCTGTATTTGCTGAATCTGGTGTCATTGAACTCATATTCCTTACACCTTTTTCACATTTTACTGTGTATAAAATGATACCACTTATAATATGGACTTAAACAATTCAATACAGTTTAACTCCTCAGAATGAAATGTAACAATAAAAGTGTGATAGTTTCACACACACACACACACACACATGCACACAGTGACTCTTAATAATGGTGTCAACAGAAGACATGGTGACAGTGACGGATGGGGTTGAGACCTTTGGGGGCCAGAGGAATGACCTCTCCACCAATGAGAAGCCAGCTGTGTGACCTTTGGGCCAATCACAGCACTTCCAGGTCAAATGTGACCAGAGGGCGACTACCAGGACAATCTGTCCATCTGGGAATGAATGGATGGAGGGGGAAATCGAGGGAGAGGGACCACCAGAGAGAGAGAGAGTGAGAGACATAGAGGCAGACGGAGAGCAAGTGTCCTACATTATAATGTGGCAGTAAATCAGCGTTATTATTATTTATGTATATATTCATTGTCCGTCCACCCTCTGGAAAATGTCTTGCTTTGACATGCAGATAAACCTGGTTTAACTGTAAACTCTGCCAATCAATAGAATGCCTATAGGGTGAATTCTTTGTTTCCAGAAACTCTTTTAATCGTATTTGTTGAAATGCTTTTCACGTCCTGGTAGCCATCAATAATTATTATAAAGAAAAAAACAAGCGTTTCATTCAGTCCACATGGTTGACCAATGATTGGCTGCCATACATTTCTGTACAATGAACAATGGCAGAGAAACTGCAGCAAGAAATACAACTTTCACCACAGAAAACATCGTTTTTTTATTCAAGACTTACAGACTGTAGCTTTAACTTTGTTAAACATCCGGTGGGAAAACGTTGCAGCACACGGGATCTTTAACAAGGTATGTCAAAAATTGAATATATAGACTTAGGTACAGGTCGGGTCTCATGGACCGCCATCTTGAGTCCCCATGTTTCTGCAGAAGCCTGAATGGACAAACTAACCACAGCAGAAGCTCACCATGGAAACACACTTTCTGCTATGTGAAGGTGAGCATTTTATAATCTGCATTCTCACCATTACATGACAGTAATTCTTACACAGTGGACCTTTAAAATATAGATTTGTTCTCAGGCATGTTCTTAGCACGTTTACAAGTCTTCATATGGCCACAGAAAATGAACCTGTTTCATCAACTAGTTCCTGGCTGCAAACTAGACAAGGATTCGAGACAATCACAACATCTTACTCCAATAGGACCGCTGAACCACTGTAATCTTTCAACATGAAGTCAGTGGTATGATTCCCAACTGTGCTGGTCGACATGCTGATGTGTCCTTGGGCAAGACACTTAACCCACGTTACTCCTGACGGCTGTGCTAGGAGCATTGTGAAATGTGTGTCATAGAAGATGTGCAGCACATAGAGAGTGATTGGATGTGAATGGGTGAATGGCACAAAAGCTTTTACACCGTCAATAAAGAGCATTTACACCACGAGCGGGAGACAAAACACACGCTAGCTAGCAAGCTAAGTAACACTAAGTCCCTTAAAGCTTGTGAGCCTGTTATTTTACACACTTTACACGTGGGATTCTGAACATGTAAGATTGAAATGGATCTTGTCATTGTAACAACAGTGAAGGAGGCTCTTGTGAAGTTTTTTACTTTCTCTACTTACGTGAGAAACAACTAACTCACAACAACTTCCTTGTGTAGCATCGCTGTATTCCTTCTAACAAACAGGCGAGCACATTTTGCCATATATGACAGTTAGGTTGAGTAAGGTAAGTTTAAGTTATACAACTAGACACAGTTAATGGGTCATATTAAAGCATAACCTCTACACCAGTGGTTCCCAACCTTTTTTCCTTTCTTGTGTCCAGGACAAACCAGGCCCCCCCGACCCGAACCCTTGTCCAGGGCACACACACAAAAAAGAACAAACTAAAAGGTTCATATGCAAAATTAAACAGTGGTTTTTGTTCCTATTCTCACAGTGTGTATAGATACAAACTGTCCTGTGCTTCCATTAAATCAAAACCAAGGTATCGGCTTGTTTTCTTTTTTTTTGATCCCGCTGAATCTTCCGTACTTTGACCGTTTCTCACACAACAGGAACGTGATCAAGTGTTGGTGATAAATAGCTTAATAAATAGAGTAAATGATCGTTTTGATTTGGGTGATACTGACCTCTAATTATCCTGTAGAGTGTCTGATTGAGATGCACAAATATACAGTAATTACATTAACCTCACAAACTCAGAGCAGTCAAAGCTCTGCGCTCCCCCATGTGATCTCTGGTGCCCCCCCAAGGGAGGCTTGGACCCCAGGTTGGGAACCATGGCTCTACACTATAGCCTATGCCATTGTTTTTCATAGTTGTACTGATGTAACATTAATGTAACCAGTGGTCACATGGTCAACTGAAGCTGAGTGAAATGAAAGCTCCGACATGCATGTGAGTGAGTGTGTGTGTGTGTGTGTGTGTGTGTGGAAGTGATCGTCACCACAACAGACATGTGTTAAACATTACACCACACACACACACAACCACACACTTCCAGATTGAGTAGGCAAATCACGGCTCATGGATTGTGGCGTGGTCAAAATGATGGATAGATGCCGGGATTGCTTTCCTGCTTCCCATTCCACACTAGCCATATGGAAATGACACACACACACACACACACACACACGCACACACACACTCACACACACAGAGAGGTCTGTTTATTTACAGCCAGTGTCAAGCATGTGAGATTGATTATAAATGAACACTGGCCCATGATTAGCTTGAACATGATGGCGCTCGTGTGTGTGTGTGTGTGTCTGTGCGTGTTTGTGTGTATGTGTGATATATGAGTCTCAAAGAGTTGTGAGTTAATTACCGACTCTCCGTTTATCCCGGGAAGACTGACTTTCTCTGGTGGCGGCGTGTGATATGTCATAAGAAGAGATGCAGACCTCCGCCTTTAACAAGCGGTTGCAATTAGATGTACTTTAAATTACACACACGCACACACACACACACACACACACACACAGCAGAATACACGACACATGCGAGACGTCAGTGATCCCACACACACATGCACTGGGTTGTCAGTCAGGCAGTCAAGATCCACCACCATCATCATCATCATCATCATCATCATCATTAACCGGACCTGGTCAAGTTACTGTTTGTGCGTTTGTACAGTTAGTTAATAATATAGTTCATTTATACCTGTCAAAACTTGTTATTCACATTGCAACAGTACCATGTAAATAAAGTCATAATTCTAATCACTGTATATCGTGATGATCACTGAGATGATGCTGTAAACAGACACTATATGAGGTTAGAATGAATAACATGCAAAACAAAGATCCTGATTGGATTTATTGCACTGAGGAAGTGTAATCTTAACTGCGTCTAGATTATTTACAATCACGTTTGCACGTTCAGTATTAACATTGTGAAAAGCTGCAGTTTATTTATTGTGTCATATTAATCATCGCTGCTGTGAAAAACACTGCACTTGCAAGAATGTGTATGTCCTCTGTGATGAGGGTGTTTTTCACAGCAGATTATTGTGGCACAGTATCAGCAGTGAGTCGAAGAACCTGCATCTGAACTGGAGGAGCTGTACGTTTCACACAATCTGTGTTTTAGAAAGTCTTTAAATGCACTTATTGTTGTTTAAATGCACTTATTGTTGTTTAAATGCACTTATTGTAAGTCGCTTTGGATAAAAGCGTCTGCTAAATGACATGTAATGTAGAAACACTGGGAGGTTCAGAATGGAAACTTCATTGTAATGTATTATATGCAGCTAATACATTACAATGACATCGTAGCCCAACTCTCTCTGGTCCCTGCACTTACTGATGCTTCATCATAGTCTTCCTCTTCTAAACTCTTCAATGTTGTTCAAAAATGGCAACTTTAACTCATTTCATCTTTTTTCAGAGGCTCTGAATTCTGCAGGAAGTTGTTGTTTTTATAGAAGAGTAATTCATTTAAATGACATTATTTAAAAAATAAATGAAAATATATATTTGGAATTCATCCACTGGGCTGGATATGAGTCTTTTTGGCTCATGGCCGCCAATCGCTGACCAATGTCCATCTCCTTCTCTGTTTTTGGTGTATTTCTGTAACAACGTAGAGCGCCACCTATAGGCCTGGCATATCTACTACAGCATTAGGGGCCATTTTGGGAGGTTTCGTGTGGATGAAAACTTTTTTAAATGACAAAGAAAAACATTGCATGGGTAAAGTAAAAAAAAAAAAAAAAACCTTAAATAAGTCTGCTGTGTTTTTTTCAACACATGTGTTTTCCAACAAATGATTTAAATATTTAAATATAATAAAAACTTATTATGGTGACCACAACATTTTGTAGTTATTTCAGGCACGGGCAGTTTATGGTTAGAAAGTGGTCATAGTCTGGTTTAACAAAAGAAAAAGAAGCAAGAAGCATGTATCCTGTCAAACTGCAAAATAATTCACGCCTGAACCTTTTTGTGGGTGCTCCATTTGTTTTGACATAAAATGAATCACTTCCTGTGTGCAGTGTGGACATGTGTGCAACACAGAGAGAGTCTTTATGGTTTGAATGTAACAAACATTTGTTTATATAAAAGTTTGGCAGAGATGGAATAGAATAGCATGTGTATGTTTGTATAATTTGTCTAAAAATCAATACTGTTTGGGTTTTTGTGGCCTTAAAGTAATAAACATGTGTATCTATGGAAACTTCATCAGCTGACAGGGAAAAGGAAGGAATTGTTTCAGTCTCACCGTTAGATGTCATTAATTCTTACACACTGGACCATTAAGATGGAAGGATTTTGACGATGCATAAAAATAATAAAATAAATGAGGAGCTATTACTGTTATAAGACGAATGAAACATTTCAGGGAACACACACACACACACACACACACACACACAGTTCCTTGACGTAAAGCCCACATCTGTGTTAAAGGTCATTCTTTCACCCAGTCCTCCTGTGCAGTGTCTATGGCTCTCTGGTAAGCCCGGGGTTTTTATGGCATCCTTCACCCGACAATGGAAGCAAACCTGGCAACCTCACAGTGATGACAAGACTCTGTGACGGCTGCACACAGACCAGTAAATCCTTCCTGCACAGGACTGAAATAAAGCCGCCCTTATTTATTAAAGACGGGCCTAGAGCCATGGCAGTGGCAACACCAGTGTTTCTGGGTAAACAAAACAAATGCACATTTTTTAGCCTGATTCAGTTCCAATTCATTACGTATTTTGAATATGAGAATATAAGCGACTGCAGCATCATCAACCCATTCATTTATGTGATGGCAGTTTCTGACCAGTAATAACAAACATGTGACTAAGTTGAATAAAACACTCAATTAAAATTATATTTTATTTCTTCAGATATTTAGAGCAAAGGATATAATTGAGGCAACGACATGAAAAACACAATATTTATGCTTTAGGGTCACATGAGAATGAAGACTGGACGAAAGTTAAGGAGATTTCATTCAGTGCAGTTTAATGTGAACGTGGAGTGGAACATTAAAGGTGGAGTAAAACGTCGCTGAGTCTAAGCTGTCGCTCCATCAGCGTGAAGCAGCCATGGTTTCAAGCATCATATCAAATCAGTTGTTGTCTTTGTTACACTGTTGAGTCTGTGCTGCTCAGCAACAAACACAAACACACAGTGAGGCTCCCACTCAACACACACAACACACAACACACACAACACACAGCACACACAACACACAGCCCACCCAGCTGCCATCACATGTCACTCAAAGTCTGCCATGACCAATCAGAGGAGCCTGTCACTCCCTCTTTGTCCTCAACAGCCTTTGGTCACTTCAGACAAGCGGAACGGACAGCTATTCAAACCACTGTGTGTGTGTGTGTGTGTGTGTGTGTGTGTACAGGCCTCCAACAGTCAGTGATAAACATTTGAAAGCCTGTCTGTCTGTGTGCGTGTGAAAATATCACTGACAACAAGTCTGTGCACTGTGTGTGTTAGTGTGTGTGTGTGTGTTTGATCAAAGCTGATCATGGCGCCACAGTTGTCGCAACAACACATAGCAACGTCATGGTAACAAAAACTGCACTGATGAATTTGACCAATTCCTCCGAAAACTGATCCCACACACATACACACACAAACGTGTCTCCGCCCCTTTAAATTCAAACCTGTCTGTCACATTGTTGGAAATGATGGTAATGATCCTCAAAAGCAAGGTAATTATTTTAATAGCATATTTGAACGACCAGTCAAAGTGATTTACTTCAAATTATGCATCACATCAAAGTTCATCACAATCACACAAAAAGCTCAAATCACGAAAAAAGAAAATCAAATTCAAATTCTTAAAATAAGGGTTTAAATTAGAAAAGCAATTAAATATTGGAGGTAAAAAGGGTGTAATTATGTCTTTAAATAAAAGGCTGTGGAGTAACTGTGTGTATAAGCAGCTTCAAATTCATCACTCCAATTAATAACAAATTATTACTTATTATATTATTATTATGTTATTATTCAACATTTGAACCACTACACAGTGAAAAACCTCCGTTCTCTGAGAATCAACGTGAAGCTGTAAAAGTGAGGGAGGAGCTGAGCATCGATCATCCGTCACTCTCTATGTTTTAATTATGTTAATGATGAGAAACTCTATCAGGAGTCCTCTGGTTCTGACTGTAAAATTATTTTGACCAAAAAGTCACCGAAATGTGATGCTTTAGTATGTTGTCCAAAATGTGACAAAAAAGTCATACTTTAGTATCTCGTCCAAAATTTGACAAAAAAGTCATACTTTAGTATGTCGTCCAAATTTGACAAAAAAGTCATACTTTAGTGAGGTTCCACCTCTCAGCTGAGCACAGTCAAACCTCTGAACTCTGCTTACAGATGAAAATAAACTTATTTTTGAATAATGTTTCACATTCTCCATGTTGGTTTTAACCTTCTGGCTATTTTCTGTTTGTATTGTTCAAGTAATTTAGTTTTAATCTGTCTAACACTTTAGAAAGAAAAACGCTGCAGAGAAGCATCATGTAATCTGTATAACTATAATCTGTGTGATAATCCTGTACAACCGCACTGTTTACATACCATAAAGATTTCCTCATTGTATACATGCAATTATTAATAGTATTAGTAACCATAATAATATAGTATTTCAACACTTTTTCATATACTTTTATATCACTGTTCTATATATTTTTATTTTATTTATTCTAGTTTTTTTTTTTAAAAATCCTACTTACCTCACAAATTATACATCAGAACAACAAATACATCAATGAAAATCTTTTTCTATGGAAAACAATGAGGAAAAAAAGCAAAAGAAGAAGACGAAGAACAAAGAAGCCTGTTTACATTATCAGGGAAATAAATGACACTTGAATACATTTACTTATTATTACTGACACATTCATTCTGTAATGAACGAATACCTACATATAATATATCATATATATATATATATACAGTATATATATATGATACCGTTCTCAATGACATGCTGGTTATTAGGACAAATGTTGTGAAGGAATGTATGAGTGTAACACGATCAGTTTACTGTACTTTACCATACTCGTTGTCTGTAACTTAACACAATGATTGTTATTTTTGATTGAAAGCTGTTTTCTCTGCACCGCCTAGTGGTCAACCAGCAAAACTACAACTACAAATGGCAAAAGAACAGCAGCCCACTTTATTCATGTTTTACTTAATAGTTGTATATATATGTGTATACATTGTGGACACATATATATATGTATATATATATACAGATATATGTACTGTAAGACTGAATATGAAGTGGTCAAACTAAATAAAACTGCAGAACCAGAAAAATAAAGAATACGATTAAGAAAACACAATATTAGCAGCAGACATATATCTATATACCTTAACATGAAATGTATACATAAGTATGTGCTTATGAAGTGGTATGACCTTTAAGTTCCATGACAATAAATATAACTCAATAATAAATAGAATAATGTGAATGAAAAGTATTTACATTGACTTTAAAATGTAACTATGCTGTCAAACCCACAGGGTTTAATATGACAGGAATTCATAAAATGGCTAAAAGCAGGCGAAGTTTACCTCATCACATCATATATCTTATAAATAACTTAGTTTTGAAGGAACTAAAAGATGAATTTCCTGATAAAAAAAAAAAAGTCTTTTCAATCATCATAGACCCTGTAACATCTCACTTTGTGTTTACGTCAGTGTGAATCACCAGGAAAGTTTGGTACAGTCTTTGCTTGTGTTTCAATACACCGTTACTGTAGGCAATTAAAAAGTAACAGAATTAATCCCAGACACTCCCCTGCTGTCTGGCTTTATCGCCCCCTCCACCTCCACCTCCACCTCCAGCTCCACCTCCACCTCCACCAGCACCAGCACCAGCACCGCTTCCCCTCTATTTTCATTAACTTGTCTCTACATGTTTACCTTCAAACTGGGATAAATGGTTTTTCTGTTGCTAATTGTGGCCCCGTGTTTTTTCTGCCGGCTGGTTTCGTGTTTCTCCAATCAGAGCTTCGGGATCCTGTGTGGAACCAGTTTGTTTTTCCAAGCACAGGGGCATCATTTATAACCCGCGCACGCCTGTGTGTGTATGTGTGTGTGTGTGTGTGCGTGCGACCCATTTCTTCTGCCGTCTCATGGGTCTAAAAACGTCCCGTGAAGTAGCAGCAGATCAAATGATGAAGGGACTATTTTCTCGACCTCACGAGCACATTTTAAAGTTAAAATGATGCTTAAATTGAGGAGGACGCTCAGGTTTAATGCAGAACTTCATCATACGTGGTTTAGATCACACTCTGTGTGTGTGTGTGTGTGTGCGCTGCATGGGAAGGTGAGATGGCTTTTTAATATCGAGTAATTCATCTTGCAGACCACAGATGATCTTTGGCCAGATGGTGACGTGAGGCCCCAGAGTTTGCTCCAGCAGAGACCTGGGTTCTATTTATTTTGTTTCTATTTATTTTAAAAGGAGTCGTGCGGCTGAGCAGTCTAAAGGCCATGTGTTGTGTTTCTCTTTTCATGCTGAATGAGGGATGATTGAGTTTGGCCATGAGGCCCGCCTTCAGGCCGCCCGGACACACCAGCAGCTTTTTATTCTTATATGTAACCTCTGCATGGCTGTAAGCGTGAAGCGTGAGCGACGTTACATACATGACCCAGACTTATCTGCTCTGACACCATCGAACCACATTTACAGTTTCATGCCTTTAATTGCTCCTCACTGTAAGTACAAAGCCAGCTCATCGGGGCTACGGTGGATCAGTGGTCGTCTTTGAGCTGAAAGGTTGTGGGTCTGGTTCCCAGCTCCACGAGTCTGCATGCCGATGTGTCTTTGGGCAAGACACTCAACTCCACGCTGGTGAGCGTGCGAATGTGCATGAACGATGTGTGATAGAAAATAAGCTGCACGCCCATGCACTGTATGAATGTGTGAGTGAATGTGCGAGTGAATGTGTGAAGAGCAAAACTGTAGCGTAAAGCAACTAGAAAAGTGCTGTGCTATAAACACAGACCAATGTTTCTACATCTCACTGCAGTTCAAACTGTTGTTGTACCTGATTGTTCTTCTCTCTGCCTTTAGAGGTCACCACAGTGGATCATCTGCCTCCATCCATGGACCTCCTCTGTTCCACCAACTGTCCTCATGTCCACAGCGTCCATGGACCTCCTCTGTTCCACCAACCAATTCTAGAAATAGGAGTGATTTTATTAACGTGTCACTAACGTGGTTGTGTGTAAGATTCCCAGGATTGACAGGTGTCACAATAAATTCCTGTGGTGTCTCGCTGTCATAAACATGTAAGAGTAAGATGTCGGTCTGTGGGGAACATGATTCTCTTCATTGTGTAGGATATGGATTCACTGATGGGAAAAGTCAGAAATCCTATGTTAAATATGTAGGTACAGTAATCATTATTATATATTATTATATATTTTATAACATTAAATGTGTACAATATTGCAAAGATATACTGTACATTGCACATATTTGGATGTATATTCACAAACAGCAGTTACTCCTGTCAGTTTTAGTTCAGTAACAAAAGGAGTGGATTTGAAGATGAAGATGAAGGTTCCTTGTTCTTTTCTTTCCTCTGTTGACGGCTGATTTCTGTCATATTCTTCATTCATGCACCTTCAAACTTCATCTTATAGACATTTCCATTAGCGTGACTTCTAATGGAGTTCTCGTGGTGTCTGAATGTTGTCCAAGTCTTCACCGAAGGTTAAAGCTGAACATTTTTGGAGATGCATGTTTGGTTTGTTGCAGACAGTCTCATGATCAAAGCTCTGTATCTGAAACACAAACACGAGAACACGATCAATCTTGTTAGTTAACTCTCAGCAAGAACACGAACATTTGACAAAATGTCCAGCTTTTCCTTTAAGGAGGTTTTCAGCGCGTCCTTATGCTGGTCTCTGGGGGTCTTCATATTTTTCTCGGTCTCTCTGGAGATCCCTGGAGGGTTCTGGGGGCCCCAGTGTCTGGCTGTTGTTGGCAGTGACTCTTGACTCCTCATGGTGTCAGAGGCTTGGCGTTTCTTGGTGCTAATTAGTTTTTACAGCCAGGCTTCCAGCTGGAGCCCTCTGCAGAGAGAAAACACACATAATTACATTTCCACATCAGATTAGAGGTGATGCTTTGCAGGCACAACAGAGACAAGGCCAACGTCAGCGGAACGCGTGGTCAGAGAGGCAAGTGGAAACTTTAAGTCTCCTTTAGGATGTTAGGGCAACGTTTCACACACACACACACAGGAGATCTTCACCATGAAACTACAAGGACTAGTCTGACCTTTGCCCTTTGGAAGTGACTTACAATAGGTAGTGGTTAAAATGTACTCTTTCTTTAGTTTTATGTGTAATACGGGGACATGGCAGAAAACTGCTTAGCAACACAGCGTGCTAACCAGTGTTAGCTTTGTGACGGTAACGTTTGGATTCTGTCAATCTGGGAAAAATCTCATAATCCTGTGTTTATTTGGAGGACATTTTAGCCCTGACACTAACTTAGAGTAGAGTACAGAAGTAGTGAAGCTAAATGACTGTGTGCACACTCACGTCCTGGTTTTCAGTAATAATCCAGCCCTTCTGGTAGACTATGAGAGATCTATAATCTGTGTCTGCAGGAGTTACCAAGTATTATAGCGGAGCTGGCTTATATTTCACAGGAAGTTACAAGTGACGCTCTGTGTGCGTATACTGTGGTCCTTTGGTAGGAGCAAAGGGGGGAAATGGGATTGAGCTTAATTCTATCTGCTCTCAAATCAGTGGTGTTTAGATTTCGTGTCACCCGGCGACATTTCTGCGCTGCGCACAGGAAGTGGTTTGTTTCATGTCAAGAGAGACGGACGGGTCTGAGACTGAGACGCCTGCAAACAGGTTGGAGTATGACACACACACACACACACACACGCTCCCTCAGTCAGGTCTGATAGTGATGCTTGACACAGTTTTCAGATTAACAACAAAAGTTACATACTGCAGCTTTAAGTTACAGGGACTTGCTTTTGTTCCAAGACAAAAATGGTCAAATTTAAATCCTCACAGCATGGTCACTCTTGTTGACCCCACCCCCTCCAAAATGGCCCCACCCACCCACTCTCTCTCTCTCGCTCTCTCTCCCTCTGTACCCCATTGGGTGTCACATTCACTCCGCCCACTGCCTCTCTCTCACACACACTCTATGTCTCTCTCCCTTTCATCTCCCCTCCCTCCAATGCTCTCTCTCTCTCGCTCTCTCCCTCTCTCTCTCTTTCTCTCTCTCTCGTTCTCTCTCTCCTCTCTCTCCCTCTCTCGCTCTTTCTCTCGCTCTCTCTCATTCTCTCTCTCCTCTCTCTATTATATAAGCTCACAAAAAAAGATCGATCTGTGAAGACGTGAGCAGTAAATGATTTATTTTTTTAGTTATTCATTTTCTGTTTTTGCCTCACTTTGATTCATGAAATCAAATCTAAAGGTTGATTAAAAACAAAAAAAAAACTCACACTCCTCCCCCAACTCCCCCCATCTCTCTCTCTCTCTCTCTCTCTCTCCCTCTCTCTCTCTCTCTTGCTCTCTCTTTGTGACATCACAGCTCAATTAGCCAATCAGAGGCAGGTCAATTTGTCAATGTCAGTGTCTCGTCCAATGAGCTGCCGTATGGTAATTGTGTGCAGCCAATGTCTGTGTGAGGAGCTCAGTTAGTGCAGCAGGCAGTGAGGTAGTGCAGGCGTGCGCACACACACACACACACACACACGCACACACACGCGCACACACACACACACACACACCTGAGATCTGTCACTCAGTAAAGACACAGTCACATGGTCATGAGAGAACGCAGAGACACATGAAATCATTTCCTTCAGTGTGCTGTTGCAGTGACTCAGTGAATGAAAGTTTAAACAGGTGGAGGATAGAAAGCAGAGTTTGATGATGATGATGATGATGATGATGATGATGGAGAACCTTTCTTTCTGCTGAGTCAGCGTCACGTCAAACACTGGTCATTTCACAACAGTCTCCTCCAGCTGCACTCGCTCTATGTCACTCTTTTCCATCTTTCTCTGCATCTGCAGTCTGTGGTGATGAGACACTGACAGAGACACAGACACAGACAGAGACAGAGACACAGACAGAGACACAGACAGAGACACAGACACAGACACTGACACTGACAGAGACACAGACACAGACACACATAGGCACTGACACTGACACACTGACACTGACACAGGCACTGACAGACACAGACACTGACACAGGCACTGACAGACACAGACACTGACACTGACACTGACAGAGACAGAGACACAGACACAGACACACATAGGCACTGACACAGACACTGACACTGACACAGGCACTGACAGACACAGACACTGACACTGACACTGACACTGACACTGACACAGACACAGACACACAGACACTGACAGACACATACACAGACACTGACACTGACACAGGAACTGACAGGCACTGACAGACACTGACACTGACACTGACACAGGAACCGACAGGCACTGACAGACACTGACACTGACACTGACACAGGCACTGACAGACAGAGACACCGAGACACTGACACAGGCACTGACAGACACACAGACACAGACAAAGACAAAGACACAGACACAGGCACTGGCACAGACACAGACACTGACACACTGACACACCGACACAGTCACTGACACAGACACAGACACCGACACAGACACAGACTCCTTAACTACTTCATTAAAGTAGTTAGGAATACACGTGTCTACATAGTTACACCTGTAGTATTAATACACATGTACAGTAGGAATACACTTGTATCTGTAATGTAAATAAACATGCATGGTGTGCATACATACAGTATGTACAAATATATCTATGAGGTACAAATACACGTCGCTGCATAGATACAACTGTAATACTTGTACTGTATATGTATAAATACACCTGTCTGTACTGTAACTTTAAATGTCTGTGTGTCTGTAATATTAATACATTTCTATCTGTATTATTTATACTTACATATTTTCATTGCAATCCAGTTCCAATTCACGCTATATACAGTATTAAGAGGGCGGGATCAGTACAGTGAAATAACATATTTCTCTTAGTGATATTATTATTGATTTTGAGACACCAAGTATCTGCTGTTAAACGTGGATCAAAATAAATAAGAGCAATTGATGTTTGAGTCCACTAGATGGTGCCAAATACCCACTCTCACATGAGCTGTGTGAGTATAATGTCAATCTAGTGACTGACACGTGACACTAAATCAAGTCAAATTGAATGCAAACACATATTAATATAACTTGAAAGTAATGGTATTTATACATATATATATATATATACATGTGTACAAATATATATACATACACACATAATCTGCTGTGATGTTAAGTCAAAGTCGATCAGCTGAAGGACTAAAACTATGAGAAAAAACCAGGACGACTGGAAACAAGGACAAATATAGTTTTATTTTCAGTCTCACAAATGGTAGATAAAGAAAATAACAGCGTCCAATGTTACAAAATTATCAATTTGTCTTTGGCTTTTTCCCCCTCTCCTTTTTCATCTAACATATTTAATATCAGTTCCTTCCTTCCTTCCTTCTTCATTCAGGTCCCTTTGATTTAGAAAATCAGTTTTATGTACAGATTTGAATCCGTCCCTCATGAGGGAATTCCACTGAAGGAAAGGTTAGAGCTTTTTTGTTTTTCCTTTTAATAAAAGTTTTAACAGTGCAAATGATTGCCTCGTCCACATACTGCTACTTGTTTAGCGTCATAAGAAACATTTAAATAAACTTTGAGCATTTAAGGCGCCTACACACAACACAACTTTATTTAACTGAACAGTTCAGTGCACAGATGATGTCACGGCCTCGTTTATTTATTGTGATTGAGTTTTTGTTGAAAATTGATCCAAAAATGATTTGGACTGGTAACATTTTATGAGGGAAAACAAATTGACCAACACGCAAATAAGACGGAAATAGGAGGAAGATCTAGCTCCTCCCCCTCCCCCTCCTCTAGTAACAAAACAAAACAATGACCAATCGTGACGTTCCTCATGTTTTCATAGAGATGAATATTAGACAACTGTCAGTTTCCTTTCATCAGGAGCACAGATGGACTCCACTATCTTCCCCCTTTCACAAGCATTAACTTCATTAATCCCATCACACGCCATCGCACAAAGTAAGAATGAAAACCCTGTGTGACTGGTTAACAGTGGTTAACCTGGTTAACAGTGTAACAGTGACATAAACAGGCCTCGAACCAGCTTTCCTTTAGTCTGTTTCTACAAAAATATCTTTGGGACTAAAAATATTCTCTGGGACGTTTGCGGCCCCGTCATTTGAGTATGGACCATTTGATCTGCTCCTTCGCCGACTGGAGAACCTGGAAACACAGAGACAACAACATGGACGTCGTGATACAACGTAACGTCAGAGTAACACAAAGACGTTAACAAAGCAACAAAAACAAACAAAAAGCCCAGTAAAATGTAAATAAAGAACATTAAAAAAGAAATTAGAGAAGACTGGAATGATTTCTTATCTGAATTATAACAATAATCCACCAATCATAAATTATAATCTAAGTAATGGGTGAGATGGGAGTGACCTGCATTAGGTTTAAAGACATTACAGATGAACTGAGCATGTAGCTAATGTACAGTTTATTGATAATAAGTTGTTTTTGAACTTATTCACAGTTTATTATATTTTATTACAATATTTAATGCCATGGTAGTGAAATAAAGAGCTTGTGTAGTCGTGTATGTATTTATATTCTCATAAAATCACTGTCTGTGCATTTGTTTGCAGTATTTTCTGTAACAGTAAACCTCTTGTCGTGTTGCAGTACCACTCTTCAACCACTAGATGTCAGTAATAGTGTAAATAGTAACACCAATACATTTTTAATAATAACATTTGAATTAAAATGCAGCCATTTTTAAGCAACACAGCGTTTCTGTTTTTGTTGTAATCACAATTAAATAAGTTGAATCTAACTAATACAGTAAATTATGTTTTTATTGTCAGTTGACGGTTGATTTTTAATCGGAATTTTCCAGCCTGTAATTCAATAAATTATTCCAAATTATATTTTTTTTATAATATAAAAAAATATTACAGTTAATTTATGTTCATTCACAAATGCAGGGATAAAGATTTAGTTTTCTTTACATAAAATACATTTTAAAGCTGTAGATGTACTCACTAGATTCTTGTCCCCACAGATTTTAATAAACACATAATTTATAAAAGTATAATAATAGTAATGAAAGAGCAAACGATCGTCTCTCTCCTTCTGTCAGTCTGTGCATTATTCCTCGACTTCCTTTCACCACTGTGGCAGTTGCTGCCTCTTTATTCTGACAGCAGGGGGCGCTTGGAGATCAGTTATTCAAACAGCTTTACTTTGTAGATACAATTTTTTACATGTGGATCTTATTAAATTAGACATTTAATATTTAATATTAAATGACTAAAGAAAACAGTTAAACAGTAGTACTACAGTAGCCATTTATCAGTATTGCACATTTCTTTGATGAGTAATACTCGTTTAAATTGACATTTTTGGGACCACGTGAATGTTAAATTGTAAATATTTCACATGAGAGGACGAGAAAATGCAACACATCTATGTTCTAGTGCTCTATTTTTACAACGCCACAAGGGGGAGCTGCATCTTATCCATTCAATCACCGGTCACCATTTCTTCCTGTGGGTGACTTCGTATACATGAAGTCACCCACAGGATCATACATATATATATATAAATATATATCTATATATATATGCATATATAGATATATATATATATATATATATGTATATATATATACATATATACACACACACACACACATATATATATACATATACATAGAGAGAGGAAAATAGTGAAACAACGTCAAAAAAAGCTTTGGACAGCAGTGCAGTGAGACTGTTAGTAGAGACTTACGTTAGAGGTCAGGGCCAGTTTCTCTGTTATGTGCTGTGAGGGTTAGAGCAATAAAAGAGAAGCTTAGGAAGCCAGTATTCACTCACTCACTCACTCATCATAACAGCTGAAAACATTTAATTAAAATAAACACCTTTGTTACGGCAGAAGATGAGTGAAGCACAAACATATCTGACATTAGCTTGGATGCTAATTTAGCTTTCTGTGAGTTAAAAACCGTCATTCAAACAAACATTCACCCACTGTTAGCATGTTAGCATGAGCGTGAGGACAGGCGCTACGCTGCTGATTATTATCAGCCACAGTAAAGGTGCAGCGTTTCTGTCTTTTATCATCAAAGTGAAGCTGAAAAAGTAAAAAAAGCTATTGTTGTCACATTAATGTTAGTTTCTAAACATGCAGTGTTAGTACACATGTAGTGTTTATTGACTTCATGTGGCCTTTCCAAATCTGGCCATTTTTTAAGTGCTAGGGCTCCAAATGCTACTCACCATGTCATTTGTGGTGTGCCACAAGGCTTATGTTTAGGCCTACTTCTTTCTTTCTCGCCTTTTAAACTCTTTAAACTATTTAAAATGTTAAACTCCAATCTCTTATGGCACTTTTCCATTACACAGCTCTAGCATGACTCGGCTCCACTCCGCTCGTTTGTTTGTTTGCTTTTCCATCAGTGACAGTACGAGGTTCAGCTGAGTCCATACTAAAATGTGACGTCAACAGACTGCCACGAATAGAACTGAACAATGCTGAACTGTAGATCCGTTAAAAAGACATGAGTTAATATCAAACACTGAGCAAATCTCAATATTGAACAGAGGAGTCTGGTGTTTTAACGACAGCGCTGCCGAAAGCCGGCGATCGTGAGCCGAATCACAACCCTTTCAGTGATGAACTGATTCTAATGATTCAGTTCCACTGAAATCAACTGTGTGTTTGTGTCGTGTATAAAAACAACACCACGGCAGTTTAGTTGCAGCTGTGCTATGACGACCCCGCCCACGTTGAGGAGGAACGATATTGTAATGGAAATGTGATACTACAGCTAGAGTGGCGTCGAGTAGAGCTCGAAGTGTAAAATGGAGAAGCGCCATGAGAGGACATTTGTTGGGTGGGCATTCCTGTGGACGCCCAGGTTGTATTCTGTGATATTTTGATGTCAGGACAGAGAATATTCAGGATTATATCCACCTGGAACAAATGAATTGGATGCAAAAGTTACATCTTATACCTGTTCACTTATTTGTCTTGTAAATGGTGATGACGGTATGTTTTGCCCATTAATCTATACAATCACACACTCTTTTTGACAGTGAGTGAGATGTCAGTGAGGAAGAGTGGGATCAACAGTACAGGCAATTATCTGAGAACTCCGACATCTGTAACTGTTGTCAGAGGAAGCTCCTACAACGACAATGATTTATACGTTATTACATGAAATATAGTTGATTTCATGTAAAAAATAAAAGGATTTCTGCATTTTTACAACTGGCACTGTGCACGTTTCTGAAAATGTGAGTAATATGTAAGTAGATTCCAACATGTATCAGAATAAAACGTGAAAAACAGTACATTTGTGCTGACGCTGGTTTACTGAACGGTTTAGATGTCATTTGTGGTTATTTAAAGTGTGTAAAAATGTGTGTGTGTGTGTGTGTGTGTGTGTGTTACCTGGGCAACGCTTTGTTCAGACAACGGGTTCTCGTCCGCCTGTAAAACACAGCGACATCGTTTGGTTTACAGAGGAAAACACTTTGCACACACACACACACACACACAAGCAGAGCAGTGCATACTGTAAATAGTGATATTAAACACACGGTTAACAGCTCAACCAAACACAGCTCGTATTAGAACACACTGAAATGTCTCTTTTTACAGTTATGTGTATTAAATCATGGGACACGCGTTGACGTTCTCTCCAGTGCAGCCAGGTTAGAAAAGCTTTTAAAAGCGGTGGTTCTCAAACTTTTCACCTGAGAAAATATTCAGCTCTTTTCTCTTTTCTGCTGGTTTATACAGCAGAAGAGTGTTTCTGATTTTCCTCCACGTACCACCAGAGGAAGCTCGCGTACCACTGGTGGTACACGCACCACAGTTTGAGAACCATGAAGCATAAAGTCCTGCCTCCAACCTCCTGTTTTTACACCTGCTTGTTAGTCATCACACTCTCTCACCATGCTTTTACCTGGTCTGTCTCGCCCATCCCTCTGTTGTCTTTCCACTGCATTCTCACTCATTCACTCTCTTCAACTCACTCTCTCACCCTCTCTCTCTCTCTCTCTCTCTGCCTGTCTGTCTGTCTACAGCAGCTGACTCCTGTCTGTCTGTCCCTCTAGGTTTCCAGTGATGTAGTCAAACAGGACAAAGCCATAGGCCTGCTCTGACATTGACTGACACCGTTCAGAGGGGGAGACACCGGGGGAAGGAGAGCGAGAGAGAGAGAGAGAGAGAGAGAGAGAGGTGAAGTAGGTGAGACGAAGAGAAAAGCTTCCGTCTCAACGTACGACAACATTTCACGTCATTTCTCTTTCTCATTCCATTTTTGCATCGTTTCAAATCCTCCAGTTATGAGACAGAAGTCTTCTTACCCTGTAGTTGACCTTCTTCAGAACCTGCTGGGGGTCACTCTCCAGAATCACCCTGGCAACAGAAAGCAAGCAGCCAATCACAAACAGAGAGCATCACAGACAAGACAAGGGTTATTTTTCTTTTCTTTTTTTTCTTCAGCCTATATATGTCATCTGGTTTGAACGCAGCGACGAGTTGAACTCGATTTAATTTGAAATACAACAAAATGATGTTTTCCTCTTACCCTCCATCAACGATTTCATCCACCACCAGGTAAACTCCTTCCATGTTATCCAGTAAACACACACGCTCCACATTTTTCCTACAGAAAAAGATGAGGGGGGAAAAAAGGCCACAGTCATTTAACCTTAAATATCATTACATTTCCTGTGCTAGTTTGTTATTCTGTCAAAATTACAATTCCAGTGGAGAAATGATGGTGATTAAGTCCATCACATATACCTGTTTCCCACTATAGCAGTGTTTGGATCTTGCTTTGCCTCGTGACATTCCAGTGCTGCACACAGGAAGTGCCCAAACAATGATGAGCAGCAAGTTCTTGCCCCTTCCACCCCTGCACTGATGGTCCGATATTGATATCGGTCCAATATCAGCCAAAAACGAGTATCTGATTATATCGGACCACCTCTAAAATCTCCAATATAATCGAGTCCATTCCGCTACGAAGTTAGCTAATGGCGCGAGTTAGCCGTTAGCACCACGTTAGCTAAAATAACATCATTTCATAAACCAGCGCCACCTGTCGACTTTCAACAGCCTTAATTATACCCCAAAAAGTAGCCATGACAAGAGCTCTGTGTGTTGTAAAAGTGTCCTGAAGCTCCACACACGGAGACAAGCAGGTCTGCGGGGCCGAACCCCCGGCCCCTTACTCCGGGTTTACCTGCGGGACGATCGCTTACCCTGTGTGGGTTGGGCTAATCCAAAATAGTGAAAACAAGGGGGGTGTTCTCTGAAGACACGCTGTTACCTGTGAAACACCCCCATTAGCACTTGGTACTTTCCTTCTGATGAAATGAACCATAGACTGTATGAAATGAACATGGCAAAAAATCCACTATTCTTATGTCGAAGGTTAAAATTGATGTAACCATTGGTTAATAATAACTGGTCAGTTTTCTCAGACCTACTGTTGCTGACTATTGTTCTCCGTTAAAGTAATATCACTTGATCAAGACTATTCTAACATTCAACACTACAAAATAAATCATTAAAGAATGTATGATTTGTGCTGATATCGTATCGGATCGATATCGATATCGGCCAATACTCAAGGCTGCAATATCGGTATCGTATCGGAAGTGAAAAAGTTGGGGACGTCCCTACTGTATACACACAGACGCTCCCTCAGTCAGGTCTGACAGTATTGCATCAACACTGACAAAGTAATGTCGTTAAATTCTCTGTGCTAGTCTGTCCTTATTCTTTAAAATTGCAAGTTTACTGAACAACTGGAAATATACCACGATGGCTGGATTTTGGATGATGTGAACGGTTATCAGTGGTTACAGTTAATAAAGAGTAAAACCACCTGTGGGAGTAGCAGTCAGAGTAGCTTCAGTTTGCGCGAACTGTGTCTGACAAGAAAATACAGAGGACATACTTGGTTTCGGGTCGGGCTCGGTCTGTTCTCTTGGGTCAGACAGAAAAATGCAGCATGATTCGTACTCTAATGGCCCTTTTCCACTCTGGTCCCGCCTCGCCTCGCCTCGCCCCGCCCCGGCACGGTTCAGGTTGCATCTCCACTACAAAAATAGCACCTACTCAACATGGGCGGAGTCATGGCTGCGTGAAACTGCGGTGACTTTGTTTCATACACGACACACACACACACAAACGAGTGACTAGTTACTTGTAAAGCAGTTGTTTTCAGTGTAACTGAATCGTTAGAATCAGTTCATTAAAAAGATTTGTTCAGTACTTCCTCCATGACCGCAGCAAAGGGAAAGATTCACCTGCAGGTGCATCACTGACCTCACTGATTTAAATGGTGCGGTTACTTTGTTACTTTACTTTTGTTAGTCTACGTTTGTTAGTTAAGTTCCGTCTCAGGTTCCTTCAAACAGCTCCAGATGCTCCACGCCCACAGGTCTATTTTAGTATTGGACACATGTAGAAATAAAAAGCTTAGCCTCACTGACTGCACACAGCTCTCCACATGACCCAGTTACACCCTCGACACAACTGTACAAAACACAGCTGCACTTCCATTTGTCTGTATATTGAATAACCTGCAACTGGACCGTACCCTGCACGAGTCTGTCCAGCCATCACGGAGAAAAGCCTCCGACGTGAACAATGTCAAAATAACATGACGTATTAATAAGTCATGTGTTTCTGTCCACCACTCTTTTCACATATTCCTTAAATGCTGCAGTCCAGCCATCAGGTCCATATACATACACACACACACACGTGTATATATATGTGTATATACATACATATATATATATATATATATATATATATATATATATATACATATATATATATACATATACATATATATAGATATGTGTATATATATATATATTTATATATATAGATATATATATACAGACAGCATATATACAGATACATTTAAAGATTCAAACTCAAAAAAGTCTTTAGTATATTTCATAATATACTATTCCGGTTTAAAATAAAACCACGTTAGCATCTGCACTCTTGCATCGTGTATCATGACATAATCTCTCAGCGTCTCCATCACTCACGCTCTGCATTACTACTGCATCGGTTACCACAGCAACCACATTAGCAGCTCTTTGGCTGCTAATGTGGTTGTTGCAGTCAACATTGAGGGATGTGCCGGGGTTGAATTTTACATCAGTCTTCAGTCTTCAGTAGTGGGAGTGTTTGTGTGGACTGACATCAGCACTGAAGGTGCCGAGGCTACAAACTCAAAAATCAATACGGATTCAAGAACACACTTTCATTCACTGAGAAACATTCGAGAGACAATTGGGATTGCACTGATAAAAACCAATCTTTGTCAGCAGCAGCAGAAAGTATTTACATTTACGAGGTTTCCTGAATGCACCTAGAAGCTGCTCCTCTGAGCTCAACATGCTGTACAGTAGACCCCAAAGAAGTGATGACATTTACGGGGGTCTTTGAATGCATCTCGTTGGTTCAAGACACTGTGAACCCTGCATTACTTTGACTAGCTCTCATGCACTGGATTTCAGAATATTCAGTGAATAATATCATTCACTTTCCAAATTTGCCTTTTTGCTAAAATGTCTATCCCTAATATAAGGGTTGCAAAATTCTGGCAATTTTAAAAATTGAAGGTTGGGAACTTTGTTGTTGAATAACATATTTTAGCACAAAACAATTTGATTTGATGCAAATAGGCAGTCACAGACACACAGCACAGAGGCCACGCCCCCTACATGTGCACAATCACAGATGATTTCTGCATACTTTAACTACTGAAGCCACATTTGAACCCAAATATGACTAAATAAAGTAGATATTATGAGGTGGATATTTGATCTATGGTGTTAAAGTTTATCTAGCTACTATTCAACCTTGCTAGTTACATTACATTAGTTAACTAACTTATTGTGTTTATATAGTTTCTTTAAATCCAAAATTTCCAGTTAATTCTCATAAATTCCAGTGGAAAGTTTCCAATTTGGTAAATTTCCAAAATTCCCAAACTACACATCTCATGGAAAGGTTTCGGAAAAATGGTCCACCCCTTGTGCGTGTGTGTGTGTGTGTGTGTGTGTGTGTGTGTTAACGTACCTGAGGATGTGACTGAGTGAGTCAAACAAACAGTTGAGCACTGACATCAGCATCAGCTATAAAAGAGAGAAAAGGAAAGAATTTAGATTGATTTCTTTTTCACAAACACTTCAAATATTTTTGATTCACTTGTTTATTATTTATTATTGTTTTATTATTTAAGTATTTCCAGACCCTGCTGTGTAAAACACCAGAACACCAGTACCCTTAATATAACCTTAAATCTAAAGCAGGATCCTTGGTAATGAAGCAAGAAGAATATTTAATTTGTCAATACCTTAACTTCATTAACCTTCATTATGATTGTGTCAACTTTCAAATTTCGTGTTATTGTCATTATTTAACTTGTAACTAATTAAAGAGATTGTTATTCTCTAATCCCTTAGTTTGGTATTTTTGGAGAAGGTAACCCTCAAAACTGGTGAATTTAAATGATCTTCTGCTAAATGTTTATCAAAGAATCCTGTGTGAGCTGTAGAGGGCACTGTTCTCTATGTGACAGGATGACACACAGCGTCGCTGAGACATAAGAAAGAGCCTCAGATCATTCTAATCCTCATTTCATTATTTCCTAAGAGCTGAGGGGAAGAAAAAGCTTTGTCGCACAGAGAGAGTTAAGTGCACACTACCTCATTCTCCTGAGCACTTCCCACCACGTAGAGGAAGAGATCTATACTGCCCTTATAGACAATGGTCATCCCCTCCAGGAAAGCTATCTCATCTGAGGAGAGAAAGAACGATTGGTTAGGGATGAAACGTAAGAACTCTCTTTTATTAAAGAAGACGATATAAGTGAGAAGAGAGACGAGCGAGCGTGAGAGGGACGAGGGAGAAGGAGGCGAGGACGGGCGGAAGAAGACAAGGAGAGGAGAAATGCATTTAGAGGCAGAGGAGCAGAACAAAAGGGAGGATGAGGTGAGTGGATATAGCATGACAGGTGTAGAGGGAAGAGGAGAAAAGGAGGAGTGAAGGGAGAGTTTTGGACAAAAGGAGGAATATATTGGGTTAGGACTGAAGAGGCCTGGGGAGGGGACTCAGGTATCAGCTGTGTCAAACTAACTATCTCACATCCACTGAAAATGAAACTTGCTTTGGTTTCAGGCCAAATATTCTGTTTTTGTTCCATTGTTTTTAAACGAAACAATTTAACAGAAATGGCAAAGTCTCTTTTTTATGTGCAGGGGTGTTAAATGTACGGCCTGCGGGCCAGAACCGGCCCACCAGTGATGAATTTTAGAATGTAATAATAACTAGGACTGCACGCAGTCTTGATAGGGTCCTCGCGTCCCCACGCTAGTCAGGGAATGCACTCACTCACGTTTGAATACACAAAACCTTTCGACAACTTGTCAACTTTGACGTGTCCAACTCATTTACGTACGCTGCAAATGTCCAAAATGGACGCCAACATTCTAAAAAAGGCCAACTTCCTGTTGAGTTGGGGCCGTGGTTACGGACTCTTTTTGTTTTGTAGACGTGTTCAGGGTCGGTCTCTTGTGTCACGTATGACGTTTCGAGGCGATCGGTCAATGTATGGCGAAGTCATAGGGCACTTCCTGTTTCCGTGGCTTCCGAAGGTTACCATGGCCACTGGCCACGCCCTTTTGAATCCAAGAAAACCTTTCGATCACATTTTGCCTTTGTTGTGTCCAATACTAGCAGTAATTGTCACATTTTTTTAAGTCCGTATGATAAATGTGCTCAGACGAGTTTGTTCATTTACGAAGCGCACAAATCGCCAAGATGGACGGCAAATTTTAAAATGGCTGACTTCCCGTTGAGTTGAGGCCGTGGTCCCAATGGACATTTTTGTTCGTCTTGGGCTATAACATCTTCCCACCAAGTTTCGTCAAATTTTGTGAAACTTAATCTTGGCGTGCTCAATCCACATTTCACATCAGGGGGCGCTACAGAGACATTGAGGACGCACGGGTCTCGGAACTATGGTAATATTGCATTTTCGCCAGACCTGACCTCCATGCAAAGTTTCAAGAGATTTTAAGAACGTTAACCCCCTCAAAAATGACCGCAAACCACGTCTATGAGGGGTAACAACAGGTTCCAAGCTATTTGGGCCCCTACCATTCGTGGCTCGGGCCCTAAAAAGGTGAAATATTATATTTTTCAGTTACCTGTACATGGTTAACTTGGGCATAATATTGTTGAATTGCACTTAAAATTTTCCAAATAGATTAAATTAATGTAAAATAAAGGGAAACATTTTGAGTGTTTGTTGTTCGTAGGTTATTATTATGTTATTATTGTATTTAAAAGAGTGTGAGTTTGTTAGCGCTGGTTTAGTGGAACACAAGCTCACGACAAAAGTGCTGGGTTACTAGATATATGCATCGCTAACAGACGACACTGGAGACGTGTGTGAGTGCGAGCGGTGTAAAAAAACAAAAACAGACCCTACAGCAAAGGGATGGAAGGAGGCTGGAGACAAATGTCTAGGTGTCTTTACACATTTATCACTCTGCTCTGCCTACAACAACATTTTTACATTTTGCAAGGAAGGAAGTTTCCTCCACTAGTGACATTAAGGTGGGCCAATATGGCTTATAAATAATATCTGGATACTTTGAGGCTATATACATAAATATCTATATCTAAATCTATAGATATATACATATATAGATATAGATGTATATGTAGAGTATATATATATATATACATATCTATATATATATACACATATATACATACATACATAGATGAGATAAGATGTAACACTGAAGGTTTTCTTTTGAGATGTGTGTGCTTCTCAAAGAGTGAATACACTTATAAATACATTCAAAAATAAATATAACAACTATTTATGATCTGTGTTGCACACTTAAAATACAGTTTCACATAATACCTGGTTTATTTCATTGGCTTTTAATTCAACCCAAAACTAGATTTGCCATAACCTCTAACCTTCACTTACTGAATGATTTAAAAGAAAAACAGACAGTTCGCTGTGACGCTGTAACAGAGATTAAAATCCAGATTACTGTGAATCATTTCCACCCATGCTGTGCATTAAACAGGACTAAACATGTATGACACAGCACATGTTTTGCATTCATAACTTTCACACATACAGGGCAACATCTGCACTAGTGATGGGATCATCATATAATGACTGGGTGAATTTCTATTACCATGAATGGAGAACTGATAATGGTACAGTCTGTGCACATGGTTCTGTCCAGTGTCCATCAGAACAGAATAAACAGAGGGAGGAGCTTACTGTCTGCTTTGTGCGTCTTGTTGAAAACGTTCTTCTCAAAGTTCTTCTGCTCCTTTATGGAGGGGTACAGCCCGGGGTCATAGTACTGAAACACACACAGACACAGTGACACAGTGACACAGTGACACCATGTCGTCGCTCAGCTGAAAGGTTCGAGCGTTTGATTCCCAGCTCGCTGGACTGTGAATGGGTGAATGGCAAAACTGCAGAGTAAGTCAGCTATGGGTGATCATCAAGACTAGAAAAGACCATTTCATGATCCCACACAAATTCAAGGACTGAATGTGCATCTGGACAAGTGATAGTCCAGAACCGGATCTTGGAGAATCCAGACAGAGATCTTGGAATTTACATTTCGCAGACATCACGTCGTCATTTGCTCTCTCTTGCTTAAAATCACTCGCTCATTGTTCTGCACGGACCTGCACACATAACCCGCCTCGTCTACGTAAGTCAAGCAATGCAGCGCATAAAACAGCAGGTGGCGTCGTAACGAGCGATCCAGACGATTCAGTGGCCATTTCTGAGCCGAGGTAAAGACCATAGGTTTAAGCACATGCTCTCGCCTTACCTTTGAAAGAAGTCTGTTGCCGTCGTTGTCAAGAATGAAAATAGCTTTCACTGTGTAGAGGGAAGGTTCCTGCAATAATGAAAGAGAGAGCATCTTTAATATTTCAGCTGAGTCATTTCAGGGAGACATCGAGGACAGAATGCCACAGCGAGACGCTGCCAGTCCTCCCACACCTGGACACTGTGATGCATCGACCTTTATTGTACAGAGAAACACGGATTTTCCTGTTTTGCATGTATTACGCATTAAACCACACAAGCTGCCCAGTCTGACCAGTTTATACAATGGACAGCAGGCTGCATTCACAGATTCTCCCATTATGGCGTCGCTTGGTTCTGGTTTTTCATTTCAGTTTGTTTGGCACTTTCCCAGATGTGGAACGACCAAACACTTTCTTTTCCATTCCGTTGTCCAGGGTTAGGGCTTTATATCAATGTCATCTTTAATACTGTAAGGTAACAACTAGGGCTGTGACTATTATTCTATTCTATTCTAAGTCTGAGTATATATATATATATATATATATATATATATATATATATATATATATATATTATTTTTTTTTATTATTATTATTATTATTATTCTATTGTGTGATTTTTTTCCTTGTGTACTGTGTGTCTTGGACCTTGAGTCTGAAATAAAGCTTATCTATCTATCTATCTATCTATCTATCTATCTATCCATCTATCTATCTATCTAAGTAGTACATATCATAAACAGCCAATAGTACAGTATTGTCATGCTCTGTCATGATAATTATTCATATGACACTGTTCACTCTGCTCATGCTTCATCCATCTGTTCATCGCTGAAGTGTTTTCAGCCCCGGGACAAAGTTCTGTTATGCACTGACTAGCATAGATTCACAGTCAGAGTGTATCACAGAACTTAGACCAGGAACTTTAAAGTTCCTCCGCCCCACACGGTCATGGCCTTTCTCATCTATACTTTCAGAGATCTACACACTGGTGAACATAACCACCACCAGCTTTACTCAAAGTTGTTATGGATCCTTAAAAACCTGTCTGAATTCATAATATACAACCTGGAAGTGCATCAGACCAGCTGAGGTAATTATAGCAAATGAAACTGTCCTGAGCAGACAATTACAAAACCAAAGCATCTAAAATGTGTAAAAAAGTGAAAACAACACACCTGTAACATACAAGTTACAAGTAAGAATGTTTAGTAATTATTTGTGTCGCAGAGCTGCTCAGGTTCACCCTGTTGTAAGTTCACATTATTTGAAGGTTGAAATCCGACATCGTGTCGCTCAAACACAGATTTTAACGGATTTCACTGACAGCAGCTTTAATTGGGAAAATAATTCAAAGATGAATCATTAATGACAATAATTCTGTTTTAATTTCAAAACCCTGAAACACGAGAATGTTTAATCGGTCAAAGAGGCCGTTCCACTCAACTATAAGACAACATTAAAAGCTGCAGCTTCTTGTAGTTTTGCTGTTGGTCTGTTGTTGTTGTTGTTGTTGTTGTTGTTGTTGTTGTTGTTTTGTTTGTATTTTTAAACCACATTAGGACACTGGGAGCTTTCAGAAGATGCCAGTACAGAATTACAGTGACTCTGCATTGTTTCAGGTCTCTAACAATAACCTCTACAATGAGTTTTACAGTACATGAGGTTTTCCCTCATGCTTCGCTAAAGACAAGTGTGTACAGTAGAGAAACACCTCGAATTCTTCATATCTGTTAACAGTCTAAATATGGAAAATGCTTAAATGCAATGCTGTTCAGTGAGTCTTGTACCCTCGGGACAGAAGCCAGCGAACTTCCTCCACGCAACCAGTCTTTCTGCATATCTATATAATAACTGCTATCTATAACCTGTCTGTCTGTCCTGGGAGAGGGAGATCCCTCCTTTCTGAGGTTTTTCCTCATGTGATGTGAGGGTCTAAGGATAAAAGGGTTTCACTTGCTGTGTTCGTGCTCTTGGGCTTTATAGATAACACTAACTTGACTTGACTAACTGTTTGCACATTTCAGTGGAAATTACAAAGACAATCTAAAACGACTTTGCTGAACAACAGGATTCTGGATCAACACCAAATCCATCGTTTCTATCAATGTCGACAATTAGGGCTGAAAATCCCAAATGCTACGATGTGGGACGCAAGATCCTAAAATGTACGTAATCCATGTGTGTTCATTTCTGATCCTGTTCCTGTTCTGAGGAACGTAAAAATGACAGCACATCAAACTTCCTTCTCAATATGTGGCAGAGAAATTGCAGATAGATATTTCTTTAGCTCTGTCGTCAATGCATGTATGCAATCATAGATTCATTCTAGATTTATTCAATACATTGTTCACGGGGAACATACAAATCTGAGGATGAAACCTAAAAGGACCCTGAATCCTGAAAAAGGCCAGTTTCTGATAGACAGATAGACAGATAGATAGATAGATAGATAGATAGATAGATAGATAGATAGATAGATAATTTTATAAAACATTGGGTCATTGTAGCAGCGGTACAAATGTATCAAAAATACAAATAAAATATAATACAATCATGATCCAAAAACAAAAAAGAAGAAATTAAGAAGTTGAATTAAAAACACTTTAATGTGAGGGAGGAGCAGGTATTTACAGATTAGCATTTAGCTTTGTGTTACTAGAGTAGAAAAATCTTCATTCTTTTCTTTGTTACGTGCCCACCAGTGACACTTGCTCCTGTTAGCGTAGCTGTTAGCAAAGATGGCAGACACATTCTGGGAATGAGGTCCCGTCCCCCTAAGAGTGGGTCTAACATGTGCGCGATTAGCGTCACAGTTTCAAGCCTCGGACCAAGTGTCAAAAAAAAAGTGAATGAAGATATTTCTGGACTCAGGGGAAACGGAGGTTGGGAAGCAAAATTTTTCAAAAATACTCGCCCTATTCTAGTACTACAAGCTAAATGCTAATGGGTGAAGTATTCCTTTAAGTACATAAACTCTGGTATACACAATTTTACTTACTAAGTAAAATCTCTGAACCTTTGCCTGCAGAGAGCAACACAGGCCCAACAAGGAGGGAGGGGGGGAGGGAGGACGAGGGTGAGAGAGGGGACAGAGGTTGGCAGAGGGAAGGGGGTGAGAGAGAAGTGAAGCAAGGCGAGGAGAGGAGAGAGGAAGGAGAGGAGGAATGGGAGCAAGATTCATAGTTTAATCCAAGGAGCGACACAGAGGAGAAAGGACCAGCAGGAAACCAGCAACTATTAAAAAGCATATACAGTATTCAGTAAAAAAGTATATATACTGTGTATGTGATGAGTACAGCTGTCGCTATGTGTCGTCTGTGCAGGGAAAAGTATTTTTACTCAAGTACTGTGGTAAATACTAGAGTTCTGGTGAACTATTTTAAAAATACAATACTGTTTTATTTCAAGTGCATGATGAAGCTCATAAACGATGTTAGACATCTCTGCATTAAAATATCTATAACAATGACATATTGTGTTGAGTTGTGTACTTATATTATCTTTTTGATCCACAGAAATGTGTATTTCTATTCAAGGTAACAGTTGGTCACATTTTAATGACATTTAAGCCTCTCTGCAAAGCTCCCATTCAAACAGAGTGGTTTTCTTTTGTTCTTTCATTGTATTGTGTGTATTTGTCACCCATGGATCACAAGTACACATTGTCGTTTTGTGTGCGTGCTGCTGACTGAAGCTCTCGAGATAACAAGACAACAATTCCCATAATCCCTCGCTGCTTCCTGGTGTGTTGTTATTGTTTGGACTGAGATTGAGTGCTTTTTACACTGTGGTTTCATCACTTTTCACTCAAGTCACTGACCTCCAGTGTTTGTCGACCACTAAGTGAAATATAACTTTCAGCTCAGTGGGAGAGAGCATTTGGAAGGTTTTGGGTTCAATTCCTGACCAAAGTGGGCCCACGTTGCTCCTGACGGCTGTGCCGACAGCTTATGAACGTGTGAGTGAACGGCAAAACAGCAGAGGAAAGCAGCTTTGAGTGGTCACGAAGAGAGCCATAGAAATATTTACCTTCTCACTCTCACTGTCTCACTGTGGACGCGTTTCTACTGGTCACAAATCACAATGGAGGATCCAGAAGAAGCCAGTAACACAACATAACTACCGACCAGAAGAAGCCAATAACACAACATAACTACCGACCAGAAGAAGCCAGTAACACAACATACCTACCACCAGAAGAAGCCAGTAACACAACATAACAATGCAAGAAGAAGCCAATAACACATAACTACCAACCAGAAGAAGCCAGTAACACAACATAACTACCAACCAGAAGTTAAGCCAATAACACAACATAACTACCAACCAGAAGAAGCCAGTAACAGAACATAACTAAACAACCAGAAGAGCCAGTAACACAACATAACTACCAACCAGAAGAAGCCAATAACACAAATAACTACCAACCAGAAGAAGTAACTGCCAACCAGAAGAAGCTAACAGAAAATAACTACCAGCAGACAGTAACAGAAAATAACTACCAACCAGAAGAATAACACAACATAACTACAACCATAAACACAACACAACATAACTACCAACCAAAAGTTTCAAAACACAACAACTAACCGACCAGAAGAAGCCAATAACAAAATAACCAAACCGAAGCCATAACACAACATAACTACCAACCAGAAAAGCCAATAACACAACATAAACACCAACCAGAAAAGCCAGTAACACAACATAACTACCAACCAGAAGCAAAGCCAATACCAACCAGACAAAGCCAAACACAACATAACTACCAACCAGAAGAAGCCAATAACACAACATAACTACCAACCAGACAAAGCCAATAACAATAAATAACTACCAACCAGAAGAAGCCAATAACAAACATAACACCAACCAGAAGCCAGTAACACAACATAACTACCAACCAGAAAAATAACACAAATAACTACCAACCAGAAGAAGCCATAACCAACATAACAACAACTGAAAGAAGCCAGTATAACACAAATATCAGACAAATAACACACACTACCAGAAGAAGCCATAACACAACATAACTACGACCAGAAGAAGCCAATAACACAACATAACTACTAACCAGAAGAAACCAGTAACACAACATATAACCAGAAAAGCAGTAACAGAAAAATAACACAACATAACCACAACCAGAAAAGCCAGTAACACAAAATAACTACCAACCAGAAGAAGCCAATAACACAACACACCTACCAACCAGAAGAAGCCAGTAACAGAACAACTACAACCAGAAGAAGCAGTAACACAACATAACTACCAACCAGAAAAGCCAATAACACAACATAACTAGCTAACCAGAAGAAGCCAGTAACAGAAAATAACTACCAGCCAGAAGAAGCCAGAACATACTAACCAGAAAATAACCAACTAACAAGACAAAGCTAATAACACCACCTACCAACCAGAAGAAGCCAGTAACAGAAAATAACTACCAACCAGAAGCAATAACTACCAACCAGACAAAGCCAATAACACAACATAACTACCAACCAGAAGCATTAGTAACACAACAAACCAACCAGACAATAACTAACAAACCAGAAGTAAGCCACAACATAACTACCAGAAAAACCAATAACTAACCAACCAGAAGCCAATAACACATAACTATAACAACATAACTACTAGAGAAGAAGCCAGTAACACAACATAACTACCAACCAGAAGCCAGTAACACAACATAACTACCAGTAACACAACATAACTACCAACCAGAAGCCAGTAACACAACATAACTACCAAATCAGAAGAAGCCAGTAACACAACATAACTACCAACCAGAAGAAGCCAATAACACAACATAACTACCAACCAGAAGCCAGTAACACAAAATAACACAACATAACTACCAACCAGAAGAAGCCAATAACACAACATAAATCTACCCTAAGTAAATTACATAACACCAAAAGAAGCCAGTGTAACACAACATAACTACCAACCAGAAGAAGCCAGTAACACAACA